>NC_056753.1:25772500-26147500 GCF_018687715.1 Carya illinoinensis
TTTACTACTTGATCGATCTCCTTTGATGAAACTCGAGGGGGGCTTCTCTTGCAAACACTCCAATGCTAAAGTCAGTTAAGAGGTTATTATTTTTTGAATCTCAAAGATTACCTGTATATATAGGCTCGTTTGCTGTATATATCTCATCCAAGATTTATCGGAACAGATCAAGACTTAGGATTTTGAATAATCCTATTTCTTCTAACTGTTTTTACCCTCCCATTAAATGTGGCGCCATGTATATCTCTTTTTTGAATTCCTCTTGATTATCCCTTTGTGACTATTGGGCTCATACTTTGGACTTCTTGGTTTTTAATGTATTATGGGCCTTTTTTATATGTTCCATGGCCCTCCAGTTGGAATAGTCCCTCTAGGCATCTAACTTTCACTTGAAAATTTAGTGCAATGAAAGGTCAATTGGTGAAGCCTAGGTTTAGTTCTATTTGATTAAATAAAATATTCTTCCATAGATGACTGTTCTATAGAATATTCGAAGCCATGGATTCCTTATGAAGAGAGCAATAAAAATTGCTCAGTTCTTGATTGTCATGCACGACTTGCTCAGATTAGATCAAACATGCATGAGTAATGCTTCCTATAATGGTCACTTGGATTTATTATCTCTCACTTGTATGTGTTAAAAGTTTCTCTCCCGGATATTTTTAGACTCTAAACTATCTAATATCAATGATTTCTTGTCTCTCACCTGTATGTATATCTAAGTTTCTCTCCCTAATATATTGAGATTCCAAGCTAGCATGCTTTGCAGCAAACCTTAGCATCATGTCTACATATGCAATAGATATATCCATCATTTCAAATGCAATAGATATGTTTAAATTGAGTTTGGATGCTAAGGTGATAATCTCAGATGATTAGAGTTTATATGTGAATATATAATAGTATTTTGTGGATCCCATTGAAATATGTTTGAATGTAAATAAATTGAGATATGTATTTAAATGTATGAAATAGGTTGAGATGGGTTTAACTTTTTTGTGGGAAGTTGAAAAAGTAGCGAGTTTCATCAAATGATTGGTTTGAAATGGGTTGAGGTGAGTTTGTGTTCCAAACATAAAACGTCTCAGCTGTACAGATATTAATATATACTTGTTTTCCAACAGATAACTGATCAGTAATTGACCATACAATATACATGTTGGCTCATAACATTATGTCATCAAATTGTCAACTGCAACCAGGAATCCCCCTCCAACATCAAAGGAAGAACCCGAATATGATTAATAGCGCATGCAAAATTCACAACTGCAATCTAGCCTTGCAATCCAATAAATGATGAAAGACTTGATAGATAATGCTCATTTCATGGTATGATTAAGAATAACAAATATCATATTGAGGGGTCGTGAAGATCCATGCATCTGCACCATTATGTTTGGAATGGGCGGGTCCCTTAGCCAGCCAGAAAACAGTGTGGAATGTGGACCACACTGACAGCCATATCATGCAGTGTTTGCTTTCCGGAGGAGCGAAGTAGCTGCCACTGAGGTATAATGTTTAAGAGAACGAGTGGAGAAGAGTAATTGATGAAACATGTTAAATAAATGCTTGGAATCGAACTGACCCAGCAGGCCAGATACCTAGCAATTTGCACTCTTTTTTTTCTTTTTTGTGAGTTAGAAAATGGTATTCTTACAACTCTAGGCTGATGGTCCATGACCTTTCAAGTTCATGTAGAGCTGTACCAACAGTCTCCATCTTCTTAATTTATGGGTATTGGCCCACGCTATAAGACCTTCACTGCTCAACAACGATGCCTTGTGGCAAATGACTCTGATTGACCTGGTCCTCACACAGATTGGAGAATTTAAGAATGATGCATGAAATAACCTACAACATTTATTGTTATATGCATAAATGAGTGATAAATGTTGTAAGGCCCTATTTTATGGATTTATATTTCTCTCTCAAATTCGGGATAAGTACTTAGAAAATCCTTGATCCTGATGATTAATCCACTTTTGCCCCTTCTATGAGCAAGTGATTAAGCTAGGATCTTGCAAGGTCTTTTTGTTTTTTTTTCTCATTTTTTCAAAAAATTTTGTTGATCTGTCTTTCATTTAAGCTAATACATTCTTCATATTTGCATTAGTCTCTGCCATCAGTTTTATATTTGATAGCTTGTAATTTGTCGTGCATAAAGAAGTGAAGTTTCCTTGTGGCATTTGGGAAAGGGTCCTTCTACAGGGACCGAAGGGTTGTACCGATGGTGCATTTCCATTGCTCCCTTTAGCATTTTCCTTTGGGAAAAAGATTTGAGAGAGATTGTGCTCCTTGACAATCAGAGAGTGGTAGAGACGTCTATCTTGGATCAGATATCTTGGGTGTGGGTGGGGCTGTTCCTCATCTCTTTCTTCCAACTGGATAATATCGTAACACACTCCCCTCATTCTTGAGCGTTAAAACTTAAAAGTGGGACTTAGCCAGATTGGCCAACTACATCCAAGACCCCACCACCCCCCACCACATGCACATCCCCTACCCTACTACTACACCATCTACTGCATGCAGCCTCCATTCCCCCACCTTTTTCCTATTTAAACCTACTTATCCCATTGCATTGGAGAAGAGCCTAAGAGAAGATACTGAAAAGAGTTGAGAGAATCGAAGGATTTATTTTTTAGCCTTGTACCAATTACACAACAAGGAAGTGGCTATGGAAGTAGAAGATGATCTGTTCTTCGCAGATTTAAGCAAGCAAATCTCTCTTCTAATTATGGACGAGGAGGAGGAGGAGGAGGAGGACGACCCAGTTGCAAACTTTCCAGTTTCTCTTCAGGTTCTTCATCGTCTCTCCATCTCTTGAAACGTTTAAGAGGTATATATGAGTTTCCGTATACGTACGTACGCATAGTAATTTTGAAGTCATGTGGTGATCAATTATACAGGATTTCTCTCGAGCAATCCATCCGCCTGAAAGATTACCTCCAATTCTATATGTGCAAACGTGCCGGAGAAAAAGCAAAGGGACCGGAGTTTTCATCCCTCAGTCATCACAGCCGAGAAGGAAGAAGCACAGGCAAGGAAGACTTGCTTCTTACAACGCAATATCCCGCAGAAAGCCTGATACTACAGGGATGGCCGTTTCCCAAGCTTCTTCCAACCATTCTTTTAGGCCAAAAAAAGGTTGAGTACTAGAGATCCTTTGATTTATATAAAAATAATTTATAATCCTTAACACAAATAGCCATTAATTCATATATAGGATTTTAATTAATATTTGTGTATATATATGGTGAATATTTATGTAGATGGAAAAGCTATATAAAGTTGTTCACTGTTGAGGTGTAGAGTCGCCAAAGGTTTCTACTCCTCCAATATCTGTTGAGGATTTACATGTATGGATGTTATTTAGTTTGATACAGGACAAGCTTTTCATGTATCGTTCGATCTATTAATGCAAAATCTAATTGCCCAAGCAAAAATTGCTGCTGCATTAAATTGTGGACCTTCTTAAAATGACCATTTTAACCGGTAACAATGAGCAAATTATTTAAGAACACAGATGGCCGCCAGTTGTACAATATTTCCGGCGAGGAGAATCTTTTGTTTTTGTTTTTTGCTTTGTTGGGCTGATGGGAGAGTACTCATACGTACATTCTCCTCCCTCCTTCAGACAAAGATTAGGCCCGTATGTAACTTAAATAAAATTGAGATAAATTTAATTTATTTAATTTGATTTTAAATTAAATTTAATATTTAAATATCTAATTTTCAAAATTTTAAATTTATTTTAATTTAAAATTTATTTACACGTTAAATTCATAATTTTTTTAACTCAATACCTTTTAATACATGAGATGTATAATTTTTTTTAACTTTTTATAAATACATCTAAATTTATCTTAATATTTAAACACATTTAAATTTATCATATGTAAGTCTCATAAAATTTATTTCATCATCTTAATTGATTATTATTTATAAAGAACTCAACTAAATATCTAAGAGCACTAGTAATAGAT
The DNA here is from genome assembly GCF_018687715.1 of Carya illinoinensis. Classification (NCBI taxonomy): domain Eukaryota; kingdom Viridiplantae; phylum Streptophyta; class Magnoliopsida; order Fagales; family Juglandaceae; genus Carya; species Carya illinoinensis. The sequence continues at coordinate 25,776,487 of NC_056753.1, forward strand.
TAGTTAAAGTTAAATTTTAATTAAAAAATAACTAAAGTGTCAAATAAAGTGCAGTAGTGGGCTCAATAAATAAACAATATTTTTAACTTCAGATCATATGGCTGACCAAATTTATTGAGCTAAGGGGATTGCCCAAATATTATTTTTAGAGTAAAAAATTATCTTCCTAAACACAATTCGGTTTGATTCTTCTCTATTTGATTTTTCTATACTTGGATGATGCGATTTTATTTTCTTTTACCACTTCTTTGTTTGGTTGTTGGTTAAGATATCACTGCAATTTTTTTTCTTGATTCAGTGTGATTTTATTTGCAATTTGTTTATTAATATTTTTCCTATCAGGCATCATTTGATTTGGCTCATTTCTGATTTAAAAATTAAAAATTAATATTTTAATAGAATAATGAAAAATTTATTAAATTTATTATTTAGTATAATAAAAAATGACTAGTTAAAATTTATAAAAATAAATTTTTTATTCAAATTATAATTTAAAATTTATTGGGTTCGCTACTAATATTCTAAATTGAGAATAATTTAGCTGCAACTATTCAAAAAGTCAAACTCGATTGCCTTGTTAGTTAATATCTCCAATGACAAGAAGGAGAAGAATTCATGTTTTTCCACGAAGCACAGGGCTTCTGAGAGGAAAAGACACAAGATATGAAAAACATTCTCCTCACCTTACCTTCATATCACCATGACTCGTCACCTAGGAGGAGATAAGTTTATAACATCTTTTTGGAGTGTCGAAACAGATAATAATTAATGGGGGAAAAAAAAAAAGAAAATGAAAATCAGTGTGACAGCGTTTATACCATAAACAAAACAGAAGATTCGGACTTTGGTGGCACTAACAAGGCGGACAACTCAACCCTCCTCCTCCTCCGGTAAAAGAGAGGCTGAAAGCGCTGTATTTACTCTACTCAACAAACTGAACACCAGCTACTGGTAACGCAGATACGGATCAAAGTCAAATGCTTTGGAGTTTGGAGTACTTGTTCGAAGCTCCATCAATGGCTGATCCCAACCTCGCCTATCTATCTTTCCTCCTTCTTGTCCCTCTATCTATCCTCTTCTTCCTCTACCTCATAGTCCGGCCACGCCCCGTCAGGATCCCAATCAAGAACCGCCATGTGTTCATAACCGGTGGATCCAGCGGGATCGGCCTCGCCCTGGCTCACCAGGCCGCTTCGGAGGGCGCGCGCGTCTCCATCCTTGCCCGGTCCCTCGACAAACTTGAGGACGCGAAGCAGGCGATCCGGCTCGCCACCGGCATCGACGTGGCTGTGTTCGCGGCCGACGTGCGGGACTACGACGCCGTCACGAAGGCCGTGGAGGAGGCGGGGCCCATCGACGTGTTGATCGTTAATCAGGGGGTGTTCGTGCCTCAGGAGCTGGAAAGGCAGGGATTGGATGAGGTGAAGTTCATGGTGGACGTGAATCTGATTGGAGCTTTCAATATGATCAAAGCCGCTTTGCCTGCGATGAAGCTTAACCGAAGCGTCCGTGGGCCCGCCTCCATCGCTCTCATGTCGTCCCAGGCCGGCCAGGTATGATTAACCAGAGCCAGAACCAGAACCAGAACCTTAATTCAATTCAATACTGATCGAATTACTGCTATCATATAGTACTAGTTTTTTTAATTTGTTTTTCTGGTTCTATATATTAGGTGGGTATATACGGTTACACAGCTTATTCAGCCAGCAAGTTTGGGCTTCGGGGTTTGGCAGAGGCTTTGCAACAGGAGGTCATTGCGGATGACATCCATGTCTCTCTTATATTCCCACCGGACACCGACACTCCCGGTCTAGTCGAAGGTATGCATGTGAAGCAGAAACGTTCCTAGTACAAACATATTGGGGTCACAATGTACTGCTGCAAGTAATGGACTTTATTAGGATTAGGAATTGGTAAAAGAACATATATCTGGCTCAGGTTAATCTTACCTGACAGGCCTGAGTGGTAAAAGAACTTTTTACCTTTGCACATTTCAAACAGATATTATGAGAAATCATCCCAACTCATTCGTTTTAGATGTGACACTATACAACTTTTAAGAGTCTGGGTTACTTGTTTATTTATAAAGTTTCTGGCTTTTAGGTTATAAAATCTCTTACACGATAATTATGAAGTTTATAGTTTTTAGATTAAAAATCTCTCCATGTTTTTGTTGGGAATGCATCGGGTTTTGTTACTCTGCTCATTAAGTATGTTTCGTCTTCCGACTTTGCAGGACTATAAACTGTTGTGTTGTATGTTACAAAATTCAAGTTTTGTATTTTGCCCTACGATTGCAGAAAACAAGAGAAGACCACAGCTCACGGCCATCATTGCAGCCTCCTCTGGTGCAATGAAAGCTGATGAAGTTGCCATGAAAGCTTTAAGTGGCATCAAATCTGGTAGCTTTATTGTTCCCTGCAACTTCGATGGTCTGTTACTGTCTATAGCAACTGCCGGTTTATCACCCCAGAGATCATTCCTGATGGCATTTGTCGAAGTTGTTGCCATTGGTATAATACGTTTTGTAGCTCTATGCTACCAGTGGAACTGGTATCGAAGTATAGAAAAGTGGACGCGCAAAAATAGTAAGTATTCTTCAAAATGATCCCTCAAACATCAAGAAGATTGATAATTTGATACGGTATCCTCATCTTGTTTATTTTCTTTTACCACTCGGAATTATCTGTTTGAAATGTGCAAAGGCAAAAAGTTTGGAAAGGCTCAGATTGATCTGACCTGTTCTTTTTTGTATAATGTGATATTGACAATCCATAAAATTACTAAGCAAAAATCGCACCCATGAACAGTTTCTGGATTATAAAATTATTTTAATCTTATGGCATGCCCATATTTCATTTTTTGTTGTTAAGGGTTCAAATTCATCGAATTGTTTCTATAGGCAACCTCAGAAACCAGTCTTTTGTTTCAGGTAGGATTTCAAACTAGTCTTTTGTGGCATAAAATCTGCTCTAAATATGCTGGCTTTGGTATGTATTTTTATTTTTTTTTATTTTACTTTTGGCGAAACTAGCTTAGACTATTTAGGTTGATGTCTGAAGTTTCCTCTTTTTATTTGTTTGCCTTGAATCTACTAAAGATTGTATGCCGATTTTTACTTTTTTATTTTTATGTTCACAATAGAGTTGATCCATCATATGGGAAGTAAACACATACCAAAGGAAACATGCTTGTTAGACAACCTTTATTATGCTAATCAGGCTTGATGTAGCACTTGTAAATTCCGAAGTGAATGTATGCTGAGCTTCAAAGTGAACTAAAAAATGTTAATATATAGTTCTTTCCATTCAAAGTAGATGAACTGCGCTCATGTTTCATATTCGCGATGAACCAGAGTAAGGTTGAAACCTCTGTTCTAAATAAATTATGGTTGTTTCTCTTTTCTTTTATTTTTTTAAAAAATAGTAAATTATGGTTGCTAATCTAACCGTATGATTTTTAGTTATTGCTTTTTTAATTTCAATGCGTGTTCAACGGGATTTTGGAACTTCTATGAAGCTATATTATGTCATATAAATGCTGTTTAATCTCAAATGCTGGTTTGGTGCACATTTGTACACCTCTATATGAATGTGGCAGAATGTAGGCAATTTGTGCTGGCTCATATGATGATACCAAAAATTTCTATGACCTTTTCCAGGGACCTAAAAGTTCACGCTGCTTTCTGTGGGTGTGAATACCTTGGGTGTTGGGATGGCGGCTGTCAGTTCAGTTCTGCTGATTACCATCAAAGTTATTACCACATTGATTCTTTTCCACGTTGTACGCAGCTATGAACTCCCTATGCATGTTGTGTTAACATATCGGTCATCTTGTGATTGCTCTTATGATGCCGCTCTATCTGAGCTATTGTTTTTTCTCAACGATAATCTCGTAAAAGAGATTAAGGACAATATTAACAAATATTTTAAGATTTTTAATTACAATACTTCCGCTTACATTGTCTCTAACGGTAGTTTACCTTTAAAATATCTTTTAAGACAGTATCTTTTTTGTATGGTCTAAGTATAAACTAATTTCTTGATCTCAAAATCTCTTTTTTTTTTTGTTTTTTACCTCATTTGTATTGTGATTGTTATTTTGGGATATTTTGTTGGGAATCCCATCCTCTCTCTAACTTGTATAATCTTTTATTTTAATAAAGTTTGCTTGCTTAGATAGATAAAAAGAAGAAGGAAAAAGAAAAACATATATTTCATTGTTGTGAATCAATAAAAATAGAGAGAGAGTTTCAAAGACAATGAGATAGAGAATGAGAGAGATGAGGTTTTCATATTGATCTGTGTATCTGAACTTAGAAACACCCATATATATAGGGGTACAAAAATCTTAATTGACGACTACGACTTGGTCAATTACGACGGCTAAATGTGGTCATACAATACAAGTTGGTTTATAACACTTCCCTTTTAAATGACTATATTTAAAGAATATGTCTTATTAAAACCTTGCCAAGGAAAAATAATGTGGGAAAAAATCAAAGACGAAGGAAAAAGAGTATAGTATTCATGTGTACCGCCAAGTGCTTTAGCATTGCCTTATTAAAACCTTGCAAAGGAAAACCCAGTGGAATAAAACTTTAACGAAAGAAAAAGAGTACAATCAATACAGTTTTCAAGACAATAATTTCCCTGAAAAGTGTATGATAATAGGTTTTTAAGTCTCCGCATTCCAATGTTCTTCATAATCTTCTTAAATGTTGCAGTTAATAATGCTTTAATGAATAAATCTGTCAGGTTATTACTTGACCGTATCTTATTGACATCAATTTTACATTTCTTCTCATGAATTGTAATGATTTTCTTGTTTAAATCTGAAAGATAACCCGCATTCTTATATCCAACTAATTATAGACTTGATCTATGTTGTAAAATAATCATTGAGATAAGGTACTTCAGGACTAAGAATTTCTTCATCGTCTTCACAATGACGAAAATTGATCTTTCTGCTCATCAAATAATCGAGCAACCATTGGAGTACTCAGGGGATGAGTTTTGTCCATATAAAAGTGCTTCAAGACTTTATAGTGAAATTCACCATATTGATTCAAGATCATTTTAACATTAAATTCACTACTCTTTTAGAGTTGTGCTCTTCTGGAGTTCTTGTCAATAACATAGTTAGTGGAGAATTCATCAAAATTAAGCCGCTAATCTCATTTTTCAACAAAAACGGTGGCCAGCTTTTTAGATCAGACAAGTACTGCAGGATTTTCAGCTCTTCTGTAGCTGTCAGGCGCCGCAGAGTTATGATGATACATCTCTTGTTTCTTGTAGAGAGATGCTGTAAAGCAATAGAGGTGCTTTGTCATAATTTTCTCTATAAAAGATATATTCAGCTCATCTTCATTCGCATCTCATCTTTTTCACATTTCTGTAATTATACTACATTCTTACTCTACAATCTCTTTCTGCATTCTTACTTTGCAATGATTCAGCAATCTTCTCATGGCCAATATATGAGGTATTATGCACCTCGTTCATTAGTTGTTTCTACTTCTACTACAGGTGCTATAATGCAATACAATAATGATCTGACTAATAAGTCAGATAATGAAGCTATCTACGAGCTTGTGAGTCTCGGTACTCGGTACTCATCATCCATTGTCGCATTTTCTCAGCGACTGCAATCCAAAACTTGTGGGGTTGACAAACTCCACGACAATATTTTTATCATTCAGCTATTTCTTCTGGAGTCCAACATGAAAATATGAGCAATAAAACAAAAAAATAGGAATTTAAAATCATTGCTTAAATCTTCTTTTCGATTGCCTATTCCTTTAGATAAGGATACCATGCAAATTCTTGAAAAAAAAAACGTTTAAAGAATGAGACGAAGAGTCTTAAATTTCTGTAATTTTTTTTGAGATAATAAAATAATATTTCACAAATATTCATATTTGTGTTTCTATCTTCTGGTAGATGTTTTGTGTGCTCCATTTTATTTCTCCTTTAATAATGCACACTACTTACAAAACTGTAATATGAATTTGAAATACTAATTGCATTTAAGAGATGGAATTTTCGAACTAATAATATCATTCATCTCCCCCTTGAAACCGCAAGGATTTCAGATTTATATTTCAAATATATACAGTTTTCATGAGCTCTTCTAGAGACTCAATGACATTTAAATCATCTATATAAATTGCAATAATAGCTTGTTCCACGTGCGTTTGGATTGTTTTAAATCATATAAGGATTTTTGAAATTTGATAGAATACATATTTTTAGATGTATTCAGATTAGAAGTTTTAAACATTTTCTATCCTTCAGGGATTTTCATATATATGTCTTGATCCAATGATCCATATAAATATGCAGTTAATCACGTATATCCAAACTCTCGGTAACTTTCAAACTAATAAAAATCTCAATATAATTTCAACCACTTTAAAAGCATATCAATATTGTTTCTGCGAGAAACCGACTTGTGATTTATATATCACATTTTCAGATTAAAAGCTTCAGACATTTTATATTATTTATATAAATATCCACTGATATTCAATAATCATCACCCATCTAGGTGTTTGGACTACTAGTCCATATATATCACATTTTACTAGTGATATCAATTCTGCAGGAATTGTCTGCGAGAAATTGACTTGTGATTTATATATCACATTTTCATTTCCTTTATATAAATACCTACTGATATTCAACAAGCATCACATCTTTAGGTGTTTGGACTACGAGTCCATATGCATCATATTTTACTAGTGATATTAATTCTGCAGGAATTGTTTCTTTCAAATTTGGCCAATATTTTTACGTCGGTATTTTTCGACGGTTTTTTATTCACTTTCTTCATTACTTCTGATAATATCAATTGTCATCTTATATGAAAATACGTTGTCAACAACGGTTTTACTTCTATCCAGAATTTCTCCAATATTCATGAAATGTATTAAGATTTCATTATTTTCAGGTACCTGTCCCTTTTTAAGGGAAGACATTTTATGAAAAATCTTTTCAGGATGCACTCTTCAGGAGATTTATACTCTTCAAGAGTTTATATGGGAGAATTTTATACAGAAAATTTGGATGGACTTTATTACTTGTTTTGTGGGTACAGCCTTTTCAGGAGCACCAGTTTCTTTTCTTTGCGCTTTTCTCTTTCGGAATATTTTAGCTTTTGTATCAATAAGTCTCACACGTTTTTAGACATGTCTTATGTTAATTAGACTGCTAAATTTCTTAATTGTCCTACGAGGACTTCAATCCTCGCTAGGATTTTAGTAGTTAAAATATGTGACATTTTTATCTTATTACACTCATAAATTAATTATCATTTGAACTTCCAGTTTACCTATAATAATCAAGATAACGTCGAATTATTTCATTTTATTTACTTCTAGCAAATTTTTCTTTCCACTCCTGGTGGTAAGTCTTTATAGTAAAAGAATTTTCTTGTTCTTTTATGGACGTCCATATGAAAATTATTTGACTTGTCGTAATTGATTTTGGATGATTGTGATAATCATGAAAAAGATACAAATATTTTGAATCATATACCTTTTAATGCATCATAATATTTGATTCAATAATTGTATAATATCATCTCAAAGAGAAAGCTGATAGTTTTTCCAATACGAGCTTCTGGCCCGAAATCATAAAAGTATTATAAAAATATTCATTACCACGTCCAATCTCTTAGTTTATTTGAATAAATTGCATCATTCTCTTCACTTCAGGGAATAAAATGATATAAATCCAATATCATTTATTTCAGGGAATGATAGGGAACTATTAGGACGTGACTAATGATTTCATAACAAAAACTCATTATTTTGCTTAGCTACTAATAGACCAGATATGAATTTAGAATATATTGTAAACTTTTACATTTGATATTGCTACTTCAGGAACACACTCGATATTGCTACTTCAGGAGTACATTCGAGGCATTCAATTTAAACATATATTCTTTAGTAGCTTTTCTCTACTCAATTTCAATTTTACAATTTCAGGTGTATTAATCATAATGAGTTTTTGGTACACGTATCACTCATTTAAACTATGAGATACTCAATAAAATTATTGATTTAAAGCGATCATTCGGAGATGCTCAATTTCTATTTTAATATGAAACTTAACATCAATAATTCATAATAAGTATAAAAAGTAAATAGAATTTATATATAAACTATGTGAATAAAAATTTACCATAGATATAATTGAAATGTAAATTATCTAAATTTTAATTCATCATAGATATAACTGATATGTAAACAATGTGAATAAAGATAAAATTTTATCAAGTAATAAAAATGAATATAATCTTTAATACTCACATTGAAAATTGTAAATAATATATTGAAAAACTTACTTGAAATAGAAGACCACTAGTTTCAGAATCATCAGAACTTTCGTGATAACTTGGCGCTGGTTCCAAAATATGAAGTATAAGTGGAACTCCTTAGTAGGATCGAAGCAACCTGTCATGCGCTGAAGCTGGAGGATGTGTACGTCGATATTTTATTTTATTTTTTTTACTTTATTTTTTAATTAATATCGAGCTGCCACTTGCCATTTCTAACTTTACAATAAATAAGAATCGTGCAAAATTGGCATTCCAGCTGAGTTAGTTTCAAAGAGGCTTAGGAGGGTCAAGTCAGAGCCAACCAATTTAGAAAAAGAGATCCAATAGCCCGAGGTGGGTCTGGATTGCTTTGGAAGGCAGGCGACCATTTTTTTTTTTTCCCACCCACCTACCTTTCACAGCCATCACTCTATCGGAATCTCTATTCTCATCTACAAGCTCATGAAGAAGAAGACCTGTGCTGGGACTCGACGGCCTCAATCACGATCCAGACGAGATCGTACGGAACTAGCATGAGCGAGTGCATCACGCCTGTCAAATGCAGTGCCTGGAACGTCCGTACATAGGTCATCGTGATCACAATGACTGTCCTCGGGTTCATGAGCCCGAATTGAAGTCTATGCTCCTTCTTTTCATTTGCTTTTCAGTATGCACTTGCTAATTAATGGGTATGTTGTGAAGTAGTTCATGGTATTTTCATTGGAAAATAAATATGTTTCTTGTTCAACTGAAGCGGATCTGAGAGGCTAGGAAGTAGCCCCTAGGATCTTCAACAACTGTTCTTTGGCCTTCAAAACCCTTGCAAAGTCGAGCAGGGTATTCTTTTTCTTGTTGTATTCTTGAACACGCATAGCCCCTGAAAATGATGTGACCGGAGGCATCGGTGAACCCGAGGTCGCCACGGGAAAGGCCACGATGTTTCTTGGAAACGAAGAGATCGACTAGGATCGGGGAGTACGGGTACTCGGGACCGAGATTGGCCATGGGTTGGAGGTGATATCCCTACTCTACTCTTCTCTTCTCTTTCAAGCTTGGGTCAGACATAAAAACAAAGAAATGGGAAACCAGAATTTATTCTGTTAGCTGGAAGTTGTTTGTTCGGGACCGTGACTTGATGCTGCTCCTTCTCTGGGTGGGTCTCTGTTAAAAACGAGGACTAGCAACAACCCATGATCTCTGTGGTTTTAGTTTTTTGTTTTTGGTATTAGTTTTTGAGTTTGTAAACCAAAGCTTGGTGTTAGTCGGCGTTTGGCTCAGTGCCATGGGGTTCGTCCTTGATCGAGATCGGCGCGTTCCTCGAGCCACTCTAGGCATCGGCAATAGCAATGGCTGAAGGTACTTTCTTCTTGCTTGGAACACAGCTGCCTCCCTTTCCCATTGAGGAATTCCTTTAAATGGGGACAGCTCGGGACCAAACCTTTAAATGGGACAACAACCCATGGCCTCTAGTGTCTCTCTCTGTCCGTCTGGGGAGAGAATTAGTAGAGAATAGCGAGCGAGAGAGGGAGAATGCGATGTGGTGTTGACCAGCTGTGGGATGGAGATCGGAGGATCCCAAGGGAGAAAGAGATAGATGAAAGAGAAAATCAAGAACCAGGCGGCGAAGATTTTTTTTCCTCGCATAACGTGTTGTGGATCAATAAAAATAGAGAGAGTTTCAAAGACAAAGAGATAGAGAATGAGAGAGATGAGGTTTTCATATTGATCCGTATATTTGAACTTAGAAATACCCATATATATAGGGGTACAAAAATTTTAATTGATAACTATGACTTGATTAACTACGACGGCTAAATGTGATCATATAATACAAATTAGTTTATAACATTCATGATCTTTTTGTTCTCATTTTGCGGCAGATTTTAAACTTTTTGTAGCCGCAATTATCTTTTGGCCGAATCATTTCGCTCTGTTTTTTGCTTTGAACAGTATTTTTTGTTAAAAAGTGGTAGAAAGTAGAAACACAGAAATTATCATAAAAGTAAACATACAAACTTACAAAATGAAATGGTTTCATATAATTTATTAAATTTATTTTACAGTAAAAATAATTTTATAATTTAACGTATCGTATTAAATCACTTCAATTTGTGAGTTTACTTTTGTATAATATTTTTGTGATAAAAATATTTATCTTTTCTATTTCTTCATCATTGAAAATGAAAATAAATTCTGTTTTATGTCCCACTTTAGTTGCTTTCGATCTACAACTATTGAGCCTTTAGGATAGCATTGCAATAAGATTATTTTAACAATTATTCTACATACAGTCGGGATGTGCAACTGCAGGGTAAGCATGCAGGCCATGTCAGCTGAATTAAAAAAAAAAAAAGAAGAAGAAAAAGAAGAAGAAGACAAAATTAGAAAGAAAACAAAAATCAGAAGAACTGAAAGAGGAAAGGAAACACATCGGTTCATTTGTGTGCTTCGTCTGAAAAATCGTTCATGGGTGTTCATCTAAAAAATTTTGAGCTTCATTCGTCTTCGTCTTCGTCTTCCATAGCTGAGTGAGCCCCTCCACATGTTGAATATTTTTTTCGCTTTCGCTTTTAAGATCTCTTTCTTTCTCTATCTCTTTTTTCTTCCTATTCTACCTTTTGGGCTTTTTTTTTTCAATTTTTTTTTTTTATTGCCTCATCTCTTTCTTTTCGTATATTTTTTCTTGAGAAAATTGAAGAGGCAGCTGAACCGGGATATAACTTTCTTTGATTATCTTGTCTGGGATAGTTTTGTATTTTTTGAATCTATTTCTTCTGCTCCATGCTTCTTCTTTGCCTCAGTTTGTGGATTTGTATAGAACTTCAAGGTGTTTTCTTTGTTGATTTGCTTTTTTTGTCTTTGAGCTTGAGACTGGGTGTTCTAGGGTCTTAGAATTTCTTATTTTCATTTTGTTTTCATGGGTTCTATCCAAAGAATCTAATGGAAATGCGTTTTGGGAGTATGTGAGATCTTTCCCTTATAAAAATCCAATTTTTTAGTTATAAAATTTGTGTTTTGGGCTCATTAACTCAAGGGAGAAAGTTTAAGCAGGAAAACTGCCCCTAATTGGACCGGACCAATTGGCCTAGTTTTGAATTGGTCTTGCCCAAGATCGGTTCCTATATTTTAAAAACAAATCCGAATCAGTTTCATTCTTGGCTTTTCAGGACTAGACCGGTTTATAAAATATATATAAAAATTTATTATTTTTTAATATTATATAAAATATTTTATATATGTATCTATATATGAATATTTTATATATACTATATATAATTATATATGAAATAATTTTATATTATAATTTATAATATAAAATTTTAATCTTAAATATATATATAGAATTTTTTTTTATATAATATATATAATTACATTGACACTTGATTAAAGTTGAAAAATTAAACCGAATCGGATCGGAATCGGTAAAACTAGAAGTACCAATTTAGAAATGTAACCGGTTCGGGATATTGTGTCTGTGGTGGAGGATATTTTGTTTGTTTATTTTAATGGATATCCTATAATATTGGTGTTGAATTTGAATTGAGGGATCCTGCCCATGAAGGATGCTAAAGCTGGAATTTCTCTAATAGCCATTAAAGGTCTACTTCCAATAATATGACACAGTGAACATTCTTCACATTTTTTTTCCTCTTCTTTAAGACCAAGCATTGTTGATCTCTCACTAAAGTTCTAGGTCTTACAGGAATGTTCATTGATTTATTTATTTATTTATTTTTGTTGGTGTTGCTTTGAATGTATCAAAGGTGATGAAGTAAAGGAACTTTATTAATAGACCTAAAGTTTGAAATGTATGCGATTGAGACCGAACTTTTGCAGTAAACAATTTCATTTTAAAAAGAAGTCAGAAATCTCATTGGTTGTGTTCAAGGTCGAGAGAATGGCTATGGGAGGGAGGCTTCAAAGAACTTGTGTTTGTCTGTGGGAAGATGAAGGGAGGGAGGTCATAGTCATGGAATGATTCATGCATGATGAAATGCACTGTTTTTATTTTTCCACGTTGGTAACCGACTCCCCCAACAGTTATATTGGGCGATTGTATTCAACATTTTTCTTATTTTAAATATGTCATGAATGCTTGAATTTCTTTTAAAGAATATTCATAAAAAGTTCACCTTGCTAAAGGTTCAATCTTGCATTCATAAACTGCTAAAGGAAGGAAGGGGAGAGAGAGAGAGAGAGAGAGAGAGAGAGAGAGAGAGAGAGAGAGAGAGAGAGAGAGAGAGATGCTATTATTCATGTTAATTTATTATCTATTGTTACATATATGAATTTATAACAAAATTAGTCAGCCCAGTAGTCAACAACCTCACAATTGCAAGCCCAATGGGAAAGGCCTGCAGGCCCATCTCATGTAGATCCGGCTCTCAGACCAGCTGGGGGAACAGGCCCTTACGACCATTTCCCATAAAAACACCATCGTTGGTTCGTTGCCATCGTCGCACGCTGCTCCTGAACATCTTCCAAGTTTCAACTTTCCAACTATACTGAGAGAGTCAAGGTAATTCTGTGAACAACCGAGTTGTCCCTCTCAATCCAATCCCCATGGCGTCCACAATTCTGAAGCGGACAAGCTGCTCCGCCATGAAGTCAATGGCGGGAAGTCTCCGAATCGGAGTGACGCCGTTTAGGGCCTTCGCAGCGAAGGTGGAGGCTGGGACTGACATAGTCGCGGCTGCACCGGATGTTTCTCTGCAGAAGGCTCGGAGCTGGGACGACGGCGTGGCCTCCAAGTTCTCCACTACTCCTCTCAAAGACATTTTCAGGGTTTGTTGTTAAAATTATCCGCTTATATTTTTTTTTTTCATGTCGTCCTATTTTATTTTGCAGAACTATAGAGTGATTTCTATTTTATTACCCCCAAATATTAAAATATTATTATTTTTTATTACATTTACAATTTCGAGAGCTAAATTCATTTAATGTTTTATTTTACTTATGAGTCTCTCTATCATGATCTTTCAGGATAGAAGAGTGGTCATCTTTGGGCTCCCTGTAAGTTCCTCCCTATTTTTTTAATGGATACTCTCAATTTGTATATAATATATATTTTTTTAATTGGAGATTCCTCCTTTTGATGATTTTTTTTCCAGCACCAATTAAGCCAGTTTTGCTTTTAAAACAATGCGCGCAAAGGATGACATAAATTTTGGTAGGAGTTAGTTTACTACGTTTTGATAAGAGTATATATTATAAAAGGAAATTAATAACTGTGACAGAGGTGTGTAAGAGTCACATCACAGAAGATTCTTATATAAACAAAGGGCGAGTAGTCTGGTACGTAGAGCGTTCACACACATTCATATTCCTTGTCTGTTGTTGTGATAGGTGTAGTTCGGTATACTTGATCTTGAGGATTGCAGGAACTTTATTCAGAAAGCTGAAGCTTAACATTGTGTGTAGGATATGGTTTGATGAGACAGAGATAACAAAGCCTCTTGGTGTGGTATCTTATATAAAATAACAATGACAGTCATTAGAATCAGAATTTTTTCTTGAATGAAATTATATATATACACTTTTAACTTTAAACCTCTGCAACTTTGTACCACAGAAGTTTGTCATTTAGAACTTTAATCAGGAAGCTATTTGATGGCCAAAGTCATTTATAAAGGGTGAGGTGATCAAAACCAGTTTTGCAATCATCACAAAGCAATGTTATTATACCGAAGCTTAAATTTCATAGAAAGGCAAATCAAAAGCAGTTCTCTTGATTCAAGCGATTTCTTTGTATTGTTTTTGAAAATTTTTCGAAGTGACTATTAATTTTTACCTCGTTGGTGGAATGACTCTTGGTTTTTGTGAAAAAACCAACTATGTGTGCCTTGGAGTCTGAGAATTTCTTGGGAGGCAGCAATGGCTAATTTTAGATTCTGATGGTATGGAATTGTGCGAAAGAATTTGGGAATTTACTTTACAATATTGTTAATTTTGTTTTGTCCAGGACACAGATGAACCCGCTTCAATATCTGCTATATATTCTACTTTGGTTCTTTGATTAGATGGATATATGGTCTGAATTACCATATTACAGGGTGCATACACAGGAGTTTGTTCCCAGCAGCATGTGCCTAGTTACAAGAATAACATTGGTAAATTCAGGGATGAAAAGGTTGATTCTGTAATTTGTGTGGCTGTTAATGATCCATATGTGTTGAATGCCTGGGCAGAAAAACTTGAAGCGAAAGATGCTGTAAGTTTACCCCTCAATTCTTATCCCCTTGCATTCAAAATGATCCACTTTAATGTTTCAAATTGCTTGTTTCTGCTGAGTATTTTTATTTTCCTCTTTCTTTTATTTTTGAACTAGAATTTGAAGTGCACTATGTAGTTAAGTTCCTTATCTCCAGCTTTCTTATCGATTTCTTTCATGAGGTGAGGATGAAATCAACTGGTGTATGTGTTGATCTGTGGTTCTCAAGTATACTTATGCTTCAGATACTGGCCACATGGCTTAGGAATTATAAATTCTCCTAAGCTCGTTTCTATTTGTAGTTGATGTAGACCCCTTTTGCTAAGCAGTGCTATCAACTTACTAATACTGCCTGAGTTTAACTGATAAGAACACGTGAAGTTTTTTCATATTCCGAGTTCAGCAGTCTAATTAATAGAATAATACAGGTGGTGCTACACTGTAAAAATAGCAGTATTGTGGTTTATGTATTTTTTTTTTCAATCCAATAATAATTAGCTGTGCTCTTACACTTTAAAGCAACATAACTTATTTTTCTTAAATGTTTTATTTTGATAGATTGAATTTTATGGGGACTTTGATGGAAGCTTCCATAAGACCTTGGGATTGGAAAAAGATCTATCTGCTGCTTTGCTTGGACCCCGCTCTCACAGGTATAATCCGTGTATGATTTTCTTCTTGTTGGAAACTTGAATGGACTTAGAGATCTAAGGTGACATTCAAGTTGACCTTTGGAAAATGGGCTGGACCTAGTTGAATCAATTGAACATTGGGGCTTTTATCATACATATAAAATTAACCAATAAAGTTATTATTTACCAATAAAAAAAATCATATATGTGAAATTGGTTTTTTCTTTGTTAGTCACTAAATACCATTCAACTTAGGCAAGAATAGCTAGCTGCTGGTGTTTTTCAAAATTTTAAGATGTTGCTGCTCTGGTGTAGATGGTCCGCATTTGTGGTTGATGGGAAGGTGAAGGTTCTCAACATTGAGGAAAATCCATCTGACTTCAAAGTTTCTGGTGCGGAGCACATCTTGAAGCAGATATGAAGCTGAGTTATTTCTGGTACTTCAGCAGCACAGCAGGAGGACCTGTTTAACTCATATGCATCTCTGGTGTTACATATGTTAATTCCAGAGTTATCTTGGATGCATTATCTGCTCTCTTTTGTTCTTGTCTATAGGATCTAAAGTGGGTTCACCTACATTTTTCTTAGTTTTTCTCTGCAAAAATCAAATAAGTTTACCAGTTAAGAGAACTGCATTTTAAGCCTGCAGCATGTAACTGATTCTTGTTGTGACTTTGGTTTGATCTATACATTTGGTTTGCAATGATGTTGGTGGTTCTAGTTGCGTTCCAGTCAAGAGTGCCTTTGAAGTCTCAGTACATGTTCTGAGATGTCCCAGCAGTTGTGTTTAATTCAAGAAGTGTCCCAGTAGTTGTACCCTCATGCCTGCTTCCGAAGTCTCAGGAGCTCATTTAACCGCATGAAGGTTTGGTAGCTTTCTATATTAGTCCCACACACCCACTACACCTGCTAAGACCGTCGGAATTCTCTCGTTTAGAAATGTAATAACTTGAGGTTTTAAAGGTTTAACAGCCATCATAGATTTGCAGGTATTTTACCCATTTGTTTTGTTTTATTTTCATGATGCATGGCATCTCAAAAAGTGGGACTTGTGAATCGGACAAAGATTTGAATCTAAGGTACCCATGTAGTTTAATGGCTGCCATTACCTTTTTTTATCAGTAAATAAGAACTTCATAAATGAGAAAAGTAAGCATAGTCGTAGTACGCAAGAAGTATAGACTACTAAGATACAAAGATTTAATGTTAATATGGAATTCAAAAAATCCGAAAATCTCATAAACATAACATTCAATATTGTAAGACAGACACACTCACACACATACATACATATATATATATATATATATGGGGTACCATTCCCTGCTCAAAGTCGGATCAGCTGATCCAGATAGAGAATTTGAATCATTTTTATCCATTCACGATATGCCTAACAAATAGTCTGTCATATATATATTGTTCATATATAAAAACAAGGAGCACTCTCAACGGTTAATTTGCCCCCATTCCCTTCTCTCTATTTAAGATACCTTAAAAAACTCCATGCTTCCCTACATAGTGTAGCACGCCTCGTTATCATTATCTATTTCTTTATTGTAAAATTTTAGATAGGTTCCTAAGCATATTAACGTTTTCAAGTTCTAAGGAGACGAGGACTGCTTTGTAGAAAAGAGTCAAAGTTATTCATTCACTGCTTTTCAAATGACTCACTGCTTCCACATGAAAGAACGCATTAAAAAAAAAAAAAAAAAAAAAAGTCGCAAATGGGAGATAGATAATAAATCTGAATTCTGCTGTCTCTTTAAAACTTACTTAAGAAGAAAGGAGAACACTATAGGGCAGGACAACATATGGTCCGATCAATAAAAGTTTCCACTTCGCATGTATATCGACTATAGGTAGGCAATGCAGGACGCTAACGAACCAGCAGATTGGTTCAAACACATTTCGTCGCTTGCACCATATGCCTTGCAGTGAGCTCATATAACACAGAGTTCAGTTGAAGAGCCAGTACCAGCATCAATATCCACTCTACAAAGAATGAGATAAAATAAGAATTTGATTAGCCATGTCTCAAATAGAGTACCTATCTATTGAGTATTATTCAACTTTCACACAAATGGGCACTAGGATGCACTGAACTTAATCTGCCCATTGCATTTTTAACACCTGTCCCCCCCCCCCCTTTCCCTTTTGCTTATTTTAGATTTCCCCACTTTTTGTCTATATTTTTGTAATGTTAAGTTCTGTGGCGTCCAGCCCCAATTCCATGCCCTTCCACCTGAGCTGGTCCCTGGGGAACCAGCATGTTGTTGAAAAATTTTAAAGCAGCACAGTTGTCCTTGTCCATGCTTAAGTAACATAGTTTCAGGCTCCAACATACAGATTTTATATCCAGAAACTCCAGTAGTGTCTCCTTATAACATCACCTGCTTATGTTTTCTGATGGTACATTATATGGTAAGTTTTCATGAGTTGTGTGAGAGCAACATCTAAAGGTAAAATTTTAAAACCTTTGGATGAGGATTTCCTGATTGTACATGTGTAGCACCAGAGTTATAGGTTGCATTTGGACTTAAATCACAAGCAATTTGCCCAGAGATTCTGTCAAGTGACCGTGCATCAACATTTCCTTCCACACCCTTCCCTTTGAAGGAGAGGTTTGAAGTGCCTCCAGTACAACTGAAAACAGGAACAGATGATCCAGATTGCTTTGAATTAAGATCCAGGCGTTCAATCATTCGTGCAAGACCAACAATTCCTGCATTCATCTCACGCTGAACTCCTTTGCCTAGCTCCTTTACTGAGTTATTATGAGCAAGCAGCTTCTCCTTAAAGCCTCGGGTACTTTTTGAGATTGATTCCTTGTATCTGTTTCAAAACGTCCACACTCATAAAGAAGTGACGAAACGAGGAAACATCATTTACAAAATAAACCCAAAAGGCAAGATATCAACCTGGATGAAGCAGCAGACAGTTTAGATTTGAGTGTCTCTGGAAAGGAGAACATCTCAGATGCACTTGGTCTTCTTGGACTATCAGATGGTGGCTGGCAATAAAGAATGCTGAATGATGACGCAAACAGTGGTAAGATACATGAAGAATTACCAAAAAGGTAAAACGCAGCACAGATGCAAGAAATTATTCATGTTTTCCTGTGAAAGAAAAATCTAGCATCCCAGGTAAAATGGCCTCAAGTCTGTTGACTATATTTTTAGGACAAAATATGATTGGAGAAAGTAGTGCATTCCAGGCAATGAAATATGACACTGAATTGTGGGGATAACTGACGATATTCATTAGCTGCTTGAGACATCCAACCAAGTATTCTGATTTGCAACTGTAAGGCTTATAAAACTAAGATAGACAAAAAGCAGATGATGCCCCAAGAAGCAAGGTTAATGAACATGAAGCATGCAATAATCCTTTAAGACTCGAAGCCAGTGGCACATACCTGGGATTAAAAGGGATATCTCTGTTGAGAGGAGTACTGGAGACCAAATTAACATCCACAGATGCCGGAGGTTCAAAGTTGTCAGCAGAAGGTATGTCCGAAGATGCTGATCGACCCCTAGTTGATCCGTAACTTAAATTTGGGCAATCTTCTGGTGAACCTGCATATGGTTGCCTTGACATATTCGTGGGAGAGGTGAAAGCAAGAACTTGGGAAGGACCAATCCCAGAATATCTCTGCCTTTCCCTTCTACAAACATATTGAGGTCTACTAGTAGCAGCAGTCAGATGCTGCATTATACGCTCATCAAAATCAGAGACATCTGAATTAGGTATGTCCTGTAAATTTCAGTTTCACCTCTTATCAATAAGCAGTCCTTTCTCACCATGCCAACCATTAATCAAGCATATGGATTCTTGATACTAGCGATTCATATTGAATACAATAACTTACATGCCCGAGATCAAAGTCCTCACTGAAACTATGAAGAGATGTGGGAGCAGCAGAATAACTGTTTCTTGACCTTAAGTGCCTGTCAATACCAACTGCAGCTAGAAGCTCTTGGCTACAATTGCAGAATGAACCCTGGTTTTCAAAAACAGAGGAGAACATGGATCTTTACATGAAAACATTTTGTTTCACAAGGAAATATATACCTGGCAGAGTCCCTTAAGACAAGTAACTGGCAACATATTGGGCACTCTTTGCTCCTTTGAGACCTAAAAGAATAAAAACGTTCATTAAAAAGGAACCAATGGAATTCACGTGTCCATGCCTGCATGGGTGGTGGGGGCTAAATAATGTACTTTATCTCCCAAGAAAATATAGAAAATGGAATAGAAAGTGATAAGGTACCATTCAAGGATACAATGAAGATGATATTCATGTTTGCAACTGGTAATCTGAGACAGAAACAAGTTCCAAGGAGTTAAATATCCCATTTGACAGTTTAATCTAGGTGTCACTCTTTCTAGACAATGCAATTCTTTGGATTTTAAATTTGATTGGATAATTTTTTTTATTGGAATTCTTTAGATTTTAGAGGAAACACTTATTTGGCAATTTGATTACAGGAGAACTGATCTTCCAGAGCAAATAAACCAAAATCTAATTGATGAAATAACAAATTTCAATTGTTTGTAATCAAGGTCCCAATTCGGCCTCTTACCCGTGCTGAAATATGTATGAGAAAACAATCTCGTTTGGTTACACAGTTCAGATAAGATGAAATAAAACGTTTTTATGAAAGTTGAATAAAATATTGTTATAATATTAGTTTTGTTTTGGGATTTGAAAAAGTTGAATTGTTTATTATATTTTGTGTAGGAAGTTGAAAAAGTTATAATGATTATATGAGACCAAATGAGATAGTTTGGTTTTGTATAACCAAATCAGCCCAAATTTTCCAGTAGGTTGTTTCCGTAAACCCCACAAAAAGCAAATATATTCCAGTATAAAAAGTAAATAAATAAAGTATTTAAGTTTCAAGGGATCAATTCTCCTGATAAATGGAAAATATTCCCAGATTTCACAATAATAACCAATTTGAATTGGACAAAGGTGCCTTTGTCCAAATTTTCAATGATTTGCATTCCGTGGATACACAAATGGAGCCTAATACATAAATTAGTAGCTCCAAACTAAGACAGATACGAGCACATATTTAGATTATTTATCACCTCCAAATTACAACAAAATATAACTGATCCAGAAAGCTTAAACAGGGTAACTACTAACTAGAAATTAGAGGATTGATCTCAATGACATAATCCCACTTTTTTTTTTTTTTTTGATATATAATGACATAATCCCACTTATCATATGATTTTAAGCCTCAAGAGTGATAATCACGACCACTGTTACCAAGTTGCATTCAGAAGCTCAACACCGATTAAAAGAAATGGAGCATAAATTAATACACATGATATCTCCGTTAGGGGTGAAAACCGGTCACCACGGTTCGGTTTCGGTCCAAAACTGAAACCTAACCGACATGATTTTCAGGGGAGGATACCGACCGAAACCGATCGATAAAGAGTGGGAAAACCGGCTGGCGTAGTTTCGGCCAGTTGCCGTCAGTTCATCAACATTCCATCGGTTGTCAACATTCAACAATAAAATTCAACAAATTTCTCAACATTCAAGAATAAACAATTGGATCAACAAATTTGAAATTTCAGGCAAACAATCGGGAGAAGAGAGGGAGTCTGCGTGTGGCATTATGAACCCTTGAAGGAGATTGGGGATGACGATGGGAATTGAAGGGCTCTGGGAGTGTGGAACTGAAGAAGTGAAATTTGAAATTTTGAAGGCTTACGTTAGAAGTGAAATTCGTCGGCGAGAGTGGAGGAGATGGTAGCTGGCAGTGGCGAGTGACATCAAGGAGGAGGAGTCGAGGAGGACATGAGTCTGTGACGATGGTGAGAGAGAGCACAAAGGTGAGAGTCGAGAGATAGTCTCTTTGCACGTAGGGGTGAGTGACGACGGTGGAGTCGAAGAACAAAGAAAGGTGGGGATTCATTCAAAGAAGCCTAATCTTAGACAAAATGACGCCATTTGGTATCAACCTACCAAACGGCGCTGTTTCATTAGTGTTTGCTTAAAACTGCAGGATCTAAACGCACTGTTTTGGTCCTATATATATGAAAAAAAAAAATTAAGGAAAAGACGTCGGCCAATTCAACAGTTTTTCCCAGATCGAATCGGGACCGATCCGTTCGATCCAGCCGACGTTGGTTTGACTTAAATCCTACCGCCGGCTGACCGGTTTTCTGCCCGTTTTGGCCGGTTCCTAGCTCCGACAGCCGGTCTGATCGGTTTCTGGCCGGTTTCTTCGGTTCCTATACAGCCCTAATCTCCGTTAGGCTGTTATCCAATAGCCCATGTCCAAGTCTATTAGTTTATCCAATAGCACTTGCTTGAAATTCTAAAGTGACTTTCCTCGCTTTTATAGCAATCCATAGAATGTAAATCGGATTGGACCGGACCGGTCACCCCTCATCCCTAATGGACTGGACTGGACCATTAATTATCAGTCCAGTCGGCTTATATCGGTTTGGACCAATTTTGAATGGAGGCTCAATTATATAAAAAAGTACATCATTTTTGAAGTATACAAAAAAGTCCACAATGTATATTTTCAATCCATTAGTATAAAAAAATGGCTTTGCTAGATACAGTCAGCGTGCAGTCAGCTGTACGGAATGAATAAAAAAAAATTATAAAAAAATTATTTTATATTCAGGGGAACCTACATGAATAAAAAAAGATTATAAAAATAATTTTTTTTTATGTAGGTCCCGTATTAATTCACTTTTTTCTCTACAACTGCACGCCGACTGTATTTCCCGACTGCAAAAAATATTTCTCATAAAAAAAAGACTACAATATTTATAATATTTAATAATACAACTATTTAATTTTATTTGCACATTTTTTACTTAAAAATTATCAAAATTGATAATTATATATTAGTTAATTAATAATTATATATTTAACATTTAATATTGTCAATAGTATAAAAATGATATAATTCACTTATATTACTATTATATAAAATAATATATATAACTTATAAAAAAATATTTAAAAATATATATTTATAATTCGGTCAATCCGGTCAAGTCGATCCTACGTGAAAAAACCAATCCCAAAACGGACCGACACCCAAACCCATTTTGTCCCAAATTATCAAAATCGGCAAAACAAGTTTCGGTCAAGTCCGGTTGGTTTTTGATCCCGATTCCGGACTGAATTGTTCGTCAAACCAAACCAACAAAAAAACAAATTAAACAAAAAAATAAAAAAATAAAAAACTGATTTTTAGTGTCAGAAGCAAATGTAAGTGCTTCCAAAGCCAAACAGACTCCACGATCCCTTTTCAACTCAAACAAATACGCTAAAGACACCTAAATTAAAAAAAAAAAAATACAAAAAACAAAAAAAAAAACAAAAACAAAAACAGTAACTTTGATGGTGATTGTAGTGTGAGGATCATACATTGGACGGGTCGACGGTAGTGAAGGGCTCAAGGCATATACTGCAGGCGTCTTCGAAAACGTCTTCGGGGGCCCCAGAGGATGAGGATGCAGCTGAAACCACGGGATTCTCCGACGTCGACGAAGAAGAAGAATAGGGAGTGACGTTTGCCATTGTGGGTGGGGGTGTGAGTGAATTGGAGGAGTAAAGGATTGCAGAGAATGGACAAGACAGAGCTGGGTCCTTTTACAAAAGGGGAAGTAGGAGGACGTGAAGAAGAAGAAGAAGAAATGAGCCTATAAAGGAAAACGCGGGAGAGAGAGAGAGAGAGAGAGAGAGAGAGAGAGAGTAAATGGTCAAAGAAAATAATTGTGGAAGGGGAAGAGTAAAATGGCAGAAAACGCCGGAAAACCCCGATTCACACGGTTGATTTTGATGGAATCCATTATCCATCAATCTCAACTATTAATTTATTTATTAATAATTAGCGACCCATTAAAGAAAAAAAAAAACTGAAATCTCATTATTATGATCACTATTACACTGACTGCACTAATTGCCAAATTGGAGTAGGAAGAGAAGGCAAACCTCAAAGCTTCGTCTTATCAAATTCTTAACAATTCATTTCATTTCTCGTTACACTTTTTCCAAATTCCAATAATTATTTCAAATTTCTATATAAAATATAATAAAAAATTTAACTTTTTCAAATCCTAATATATTCATAATATTTAAAACTAATATTCTAATAATATTTTATTCAACTCAACCCAACATCCAAACTAACTAATCTCCCATATACGTAACGAGTTTGGATATTTGCTTTGTAAATGTTGCACCTCTATTTGATTTTGTTACCATGCTCTATATACAATACAAAATTCACCCTTTTTAGTTTCTTTTCATCCCAGATGCATCTTTTTGCATCCTTAATCACGTTGCTTCTGTTCTCCCGCTAGGAGCGTATTGATTAGAGTAGAAAGCACGACAGCCTTAAATATTTGTGGTACACACAAATGATGATATAGAAGATTAAACGTAAATATTTGAATGAGTACAAGTAGAACAAATGTTGGACGGACCGTCCAAAGGTCAGCTCACGCGTTTAGACTAATCGGGGCAGGCTACGCGTGGGTCCATTGGAGTGATAGTCGTGGTACAAAACATGACCCACTTTGGTTATTTTCTCTTTGTTTTCCATCCTAACAATCAAAACACAAAATGCCAAGAAAATCTATCACCCTCTTTCTTATATGGCCTGCAATTCCACATCATAAACAGAAACTAAGTGCATAAGCTCATTGATTTAGGCTATAGAGTTAACCCTGGAGTACTCCTCACCTACTCTCTCTGAGTTTGCAATAATCCTACCTCTCTGAGTTTGCAATAACAACATTAGTCCCGATTCTGGCGTTTTTGTCAATGATGCTCGCTGCACATTATAATAAGACGCGAGTTGCTTGAAAGGATAAATGTAAATTGCACTTAAATAATATTTCATATTATAGGCGACGTGGCATCAAACCAACTATTGAGACCCGTATTGCTGTCTCAACATTTGACTACATAATCAATTAAACAAAAATGCCATCGTGCAAATTGTACAAGAATTTGGGATGTTAATGCAAAAATCTTTCCTTTCCCATCCTCATATTTCGTGATGCAGGTTCAACTCTTACAATGATGCTTTTTGTCTCACATTTAATAACTTTTTTTTAAATATCCATGTGTGTTCATGCCAGCTTGCGCTCATCTCGTCTTATATTTAATAACTTAAGAATCTTTATCTGAAGCCGAATCTGATTCTGCATCTGATAGAAGTTCAGCGGGTTTGATTCTGTTAGTATTGACCTCTATTGGGGGAAGTCCCTCCTCATCACTAGATTCAAGCTCATTCTCTTCTTGCTGGGAGGTCTGCCCACACAAACTTCCATTAGAATCCTCCAAATGTGTTGATTTGAAGATTTCAGGCCTGCGTTGCGGGAAGCAAAATACAAGCAACATAAACATAGTGAACATGAAATTATTAAGTGAAACTTGCATGCTTTTGTTTCCCAATTAGAACATTGAAAAAATAAACTGCTATGGCTACTATTATTTTACTGATTCAGTTGCATCAAACTTCCACAAACCAATAATGTCATCCTCATGAGTTTTGCATAATTGGTTAAGCAAAGTATAATTTTATCAGTTGCAATCATTAAGATGTGAAGAAAATTCACCATTCTGGAGATTTCTGAAGAGGCCGAACTTGTTCGTAAAAGAGAACTTGGGACACAAGGCATGCCACCTTGCTACCTGATTCAATAGCCTTTTCCTTTCCTCTTATGTCAACCACAACAAAACTACCTGCACATTGAAAGAGCTACTCTATTTCGTTATTTAGTCCCTTATAAGATGCTACAAGAATATCACTTCAAAAAATCATAAATCATCTGACCGCTCCCCAACCCTTCCACCATCTTGTATACATGCAATCACTTCGGACCATCTTGGTAACAAAGACAAAGAAGTGGAATTTGGTAATCTTTTCTTTTATATACAAGTATGGATATGTGATATCTAGATACTCTATAGAAATAAAGTCTTGATTCATTTTTTAGAGCTCCTTGCAATCAATAATGAATGGTCAAAAGGCCTGAACATACTTTTAAAAGGAAAAAAAACACTCGAGGCATTCATGCAGGTTTGAGTCCAGCACCTAGAGAAAATACAGACCCAGTGAACTATCATTCGTTCTTATCGCGACTTTTGTTTCCCCAGTTCCCCTCAAGAAAAAACTGGTAGTTACCAAAACCATGATACAGGTTAAAGTCCATCAATGAGTTAACGCAATGATGGAAAGGCCTTATTTTTATAAGTATGGTTATGAAAATTTAAAAAATAAAAAATGAAGTACAATGATTGATCCACCACATGCATGTAATAATAACCAACTAATGTAGAAGTTTGACAGATTTCTAGGAGGGAACATGACTTAACCCTCAGATTCCATACAATGGCAGGTAATTTTCTTGGTAAATGTAATCTGGAGTTAACATTCTAGGGACAGGTTCGCCATGCCCTGCCTTGGTGAGATTCCATGTCATCAAAATATTTTTGGTAAATGTATTTGGAATAAAGCTCAACTAGTTGGATTCAAGAATTTTCTCATTTGGAGGTTTTAATGTGAAGCAAACCTCGTCTTATCCACATGCTCTTTTGAAACTTAGCTGGAAACAATGCCAGTGATTTCTCGCCTTGCCCATCCATTACCTTGAGAGAGATATAGATAGAAAAGGTATCAGGATTAAAACTTGGAGTTGGAAACATATTGTGTACAGAGAGAAACAAAACTATCTCAAAAAGGGGGCAAGAAAGGAGAATTACAAGTAGAGAAACAACATTACAACTTTTTTGGCAAAATACCTGCTCAATATTCACCCAAGCTGATGACTTTTATGTAGTATATGGGTCTTGCTAGAATCCACTTAACTTCTAATTATTACAAGTCTAAGATAGACAGTCGTCAAAATGTAGAATGTAATTATCAAACAAAAAACTATATTTATTTTTTTCCTTCTTTTTCTCAGTGCCACTTAATCAATCCTAGGTATAGATAGATAGGGGTGTGTGGGTGTAGAAGCATGGTAAAATAAAATAGAAAATCATGAATTTATGAGGCTTGGGATCTTCAAACTGATAGGATCTTTGCACCAAGGCATTTTGGAGTAGGTTTCCTAGAAAGATTCAAGGACCTTGCTAAACCCATTTCAAACTTGTAACTTGAAAGCCCAGTGACTCCCAACATCGTACGCAAAAAGCTAAGAACTTTGTCGGGTCAGTGCTAATTCCTCACTCGCATACACAGAGAGAGGCAACTGTAAAAGTAACAGTTGAGGAAAAAAATTAAGGAAAAAAAGAATACCTCAATGAGATTAGAACCTCGAAGAGATAGCACTTGCATGATGGTTTGACCATCCTGGAGATTGAACTTCTCTTCCTCTGCTGCCCTCTTCAGATTCTTCCTTCCTCCTTTCATGTGCCCTCACTGCTAATACACAGTTTCACTCCCACGTCCTTCACAAAAGACAGCAACCAAGCTATTAGGAAAGCATGCAATGAATGAATTTACCCAGCATGGATCCTCCGGAAGGACCCTATCGTTTTGCCCGAAATTGCAAAGAATGATGATTCTGAACCTAAACCTACCAAGGCCGTGATAAATAACAGAGAGTCGATTTTGTACGTCTCTTTATTAAATTATTACTTTTAAATTTAAATAAAATTTTATTAATTGTGAAAAATTATCCAATAGTAGTAATTACATCCACAACACAAAACTTCTTATAGATATGCGCCTTCACAATTCTCTCTCGGCATCACGCATTGTTGTGATGATAAATGATGCAGTTTGACTAAGTTGGGGATTCTGGGTTAATATCAGTTTGTGGGTTGTTTCAGAAATTTTAGCTTGAATCAAGAAAATTTACTTCATCAAATATTTTCATGATTTGAGAATCCTGTTCTGAAATTGCAGAACAAAAGCTTACAGTCACTTAAAAAAAAAAAAAAAAGTTTTCAAGTGATGTGCCTTGGATTTGCACATTAAGCTTTCATGTGATGTGCTTTTTACTGGGCAAAGCAGTTTAATGTTTCCAAGAAATTTTCTGCATTGTCGTATTGTGTGCCATATTGACATATGTATTTCAACAATTTTCCAAACAGGTTTACACGACACATATTGACATACTCAATACTTTTTTTATCTAACTTATTTTTCTCGTATTTTGCAATTTCACCAATCATATAGTAATTAATAATCAAATTATAATTAAATTTTTGCCCCAATTCAAGCAAAACATACTACCTTCAGAATTCAAGCACCAATTCAAGCAAAACATACTAGCTTCATTTAATTACAGGCCATTGAATTACATCAATTCCACACTAGCAATAATTACACAATTCAACCACAACTCAAATTTCAAAAAATAACTGAGTCATCCAGTACAATGCTAGCCTATCAACACCTTTTATAAAACATAGTAGCTTCAGAATTTCAAGTACAATACAACATCTTCCACAAAACATACTAGTTTCACAAAACCAACCCATCAATAAAACATATACAAAACCAGATCTGGTCACATAGTTGCTGCCGAATCACGTGTATTTCCATCACATGTTTAATTAGCTTCTAATTTGTGTAGGCTCCTATCATTTCAGAAAAGAATAATACGGTACAAACCAAACCAAAACTTTCATTTCACTCATCAATACTTTTCTTTGTATAAATGACTCTAATATTAATTTTGCATTGTTAAAAGCAGAGTTGGCATATATATATGGTCAGTCAACAACCAACATTTGCTGGTGAAAAACTGATCATTAGGTGATCAGCATTACCAGCGTAGCTCCAATTTGGTGCACTTTTGAATTCATACCTCAATCGAGATTCTACCCTAGTTCGTGTAAGTTTTATAATGCTCTAATTTCACTACTCAAAAAAGTAGTAAAAAAATGAAAAATCGCAACAAAATCCTCTCTTACTTGGAGACCTCCTTGAATGTTGAAGGCACCATCTAACTCAATAGACCACCTCTTTCAATTCCACAAAGAAACATTTCCTTTTCCAAACTCTCTCAGCACCCTAAAGCCATGATTTAGAACTCTGAAAGAAAATCTAAATCTCTAAAATAAAAAAAATGTCTTGACTACAACCCCTAAAATCGAAAATCCCTTGATTACAATCACATCACAATAAAACAAATCGGTCACATATTTTCAAAAATCGAAATCCCTTATCAAAATCATTACAAACAAATACGATCACAAATTCTCAAATCGGTCACATACGAAAGCCACTCCAGCCATTTCCCACCCTTTCACCAAAATGTCGCCCCCATCCCTCCTTCCATAACTCAGGCGTGTACCATTGGTCTACAAATTTTTTTTACAAAAGTAGATTTGATGTCTCATAATGTAACACGCTCCCAATGGGTGAAAGGATAATCTCACTTGGAGAGTGTGAACTTCCAAGAAAAATAGAGAAATGAGGAAGAAAATGAAAGATAATTTTCTATTACTTTCTGGTTGAAGAAGAATGATACAATCCCTACAGGGTTTTAAGCAAAAATTATGGAATACCCCCCATCTAGGCCTGATCATTGACCCACCCAATCAACATTTTGGCCCAACCCAGCCCTTTTTTTTTTCTTTTTTTTTTTAATAATTATTTTTTATATTATTATTATTTTTTTTAAACACTCTCCATGCTTCATGCCTTTCTCACAAGGCTGCTCATCCATCCACTACATGACATCCCATAGGCCATCCATAAATAAACAAGAATATATAACGTCTATATACAAAGTCTCTGTTGCCATGCACATAGATATCATAGAGGCACAAAGAACCAGTTTTACAGTGAAATCTTCTCTGTAAAGCATATTTGAAAGCTTGCACTTATGTGAGAATATCTCAGAATGCTAGACAAAAATTATAGAGAGTTGAACATTCTCACTTTGCCCGGACGCGATCATGAAACTTTTCTGTGATTAAATGGAGCTATTTTTCCAGTAAAACATGAGCTAATTAAATGGAGTATTGAGTTTCCAACACCCCCCATAATTTAAAATCTAGTGTTCCACCATAAAGTGACTGAAATGAGGACACTAGCCCCTTGAACACATGGAAATTAAATGATGATGAAAGAAAAGGGGTATGTTCCACCATAAAAGGAAACAAACCAGCTTACTCTATGATGCAGTCATGGAGTCATGGTGTACAAGCCAGCAGAAAAGATCAAACAGCACAGTAAAGGGTTAACCATATGCGAAAAGATAAAAAAAACTCTGAAAAACTGCACAGAAGAAGATCATTTTATCCCAGAACAATCAAATATTAGATTCTACGAGTATATCGACCATATCGACCAACAAAAAAAATTCCCTAGTATATCGACCAAAAGACAAAACAGATAGAGGGCATATAGAGATCCACCGGAAAACCCAAAAGACAAAACAGAGAGAGGGCATAGACAGATCCACCAGAGATCAAAATCGGCTAGAGAGAGAAATTAAGAGAGAGAGTAACCTGTGATGGATCGGAGTAGGAGAGAGTGGGGCAGATCTGGACTGCGGCCACAAGCTGTGTAGACCCACGGCGACCACGAACTGTGACGACTCACGGCGACGAAGAACGGAGACGACGAACGGAGAGGTGGCTAGGGTTTCAGGAGGAGAACTCGGTATTAGGTGAAGCCAACCCGTTATGCAATTTGATCCGATGAACCCGACTTTTGTCGGGTGGGCCACTATCGGATCTTGGGACGGATCGGCTCCAGGCCATTTATGCACAGCCCTACGGCACCATCTACTCAGCCTCGTGGGCCTTCGTCTAACAAACCAACGTAAAGCAACATAAAAGAAATTAAAGAGGTCCATTACATCTTTAAGGTAATTACATTAACTAATTATACTATGTTCCCTTTCCAGTTCAGCGGCGCTGCTGGGAAGAACAAGCCCGTAGCCCAATTCCGTTCTTCATCACTTTCCCTTCTTCGGGCTTTACCCTGCCATTTGAGACAAAAATACGGCCCACAAGTTCAAGGCCCATGAACTGTTACAGAAGTGTGGCACATAACAAGTAGCATAAAAATAAAAAAATAAAAAAAAAGTAATCTTATACCACTCTCATCTTAATTTTATCTCACTAAATAAGACGTGACATATTTATTATTATTTGATAATTTCTATCTTAAATTATCTTATCTCAACCCATTATCCAAAAATTAAAATTATAGTCATGAACTTAAAAAAGATAATGCTAATTCCATAGATAAAAGCTGCGGATGGTGGCTACTGATTTTTTTTTACTTAATAATTAAAGAAATATTTTTAAATGATGTGAATATATTTTAAAAAAATATTTAAAGATATAAAAAAATAAAAAAAAATAAAAAAGAATAAAAAAATAAAAAAGAATAAAAAAATAAAAAAAAAGAGAGAGCCTATTCGGTGGCCACTGGTTTTGTACGTGGATGTAGCAGGATATCTTAAAAGGGTTAGCGCCTAACCCTAACACGTATTGTTTCAAATTTTTTATCGTACTGACCACTGGTCAGATATAAAAATTTCATTTATTTTATATTGATTTAAATATCAACTGATATTTTGACCTATACTAATTTACGTACAGCTGATATTTTGACCTTTATATTTTTTTTTCATTTTATCAACTTATAAGTTTATTTTTTATTTTTAATTTATATCAGATTATTTATAATTTATATATATATTTATATATAATTTATTTATATATAAATTATTATTTTAAAATATAATTAATATATATTTATATATATTTTTATATATAATTTATTCATATATTAATTATCTCGAAACGATAGAAATGAATGACAAACGATACAGGAACTATATTAATATCGAAATATTTGTTTGCCGTACGATATCAGTACAGTATTCAAAATATAGCTAACACGTCGTCGTCTCATTCAGTTAGCGCGTCTGCATCGACGGCTGTTCGTCCTCTCCGTAGCTAGCTAATGCTTGAAGAAACAGCAAGGAAATAAACTATACAAAGCTATACTTTCTACTGCTTGCTAATTTGCTACTTGTTCGAAACCCCCCACCCTCTCCAACCACCCGCTTTCTGCCACAGTCTAATGGCGTCCTCACCACTTTGCCTCCTATTCCTCCCTCTGCTCCTTTCCTCCATTCTCTTGCTGAATAACCCTGTCAAATGTGATGGTAAGCACCTCTTTTATCAATATTAATCTGTCTCTGTAAACTTCCATAGATGGGTATCATTCTATTATGCATTTATTATTTGGATAACATCTTCTCATTCTAGGCTACTGAGTAAACTGTGGTCCCTCAATCAGTTCCATGATATGAGATTTAGGATTCAGGAGCTTTAAATATTTTGTTATGAAAGCTTTCATTGTCTTCAGAACCCAATGCCCACGAGATCTGATTATTACCGATTGATCTAGGTTTAGATCCTGATTTTATGTTATTTTGGTTTTTGCAAATTGGTGTTGGTAATTTGTACGCTTTGCTTGTTTTTTTTTGGTGAAAGCTATGTCTTATATGCTTCGATATTTATATGCAATAGTAGAACCTGTTCATGGAGGCTTATGCTCACTTGTGCCAGAGATCTGAGGTGATATAGATTAAATGTTGTTTTAGTCATGTTAGGGATACATTTGATTTACTGATGGATCGTGTCCTTTAAGACCGAGGGCAAATGCACATTCTGACCCTTTTCAGATGATTTTTCTGTTGTTACCCGATTAACTGCATCTTAAAAATGAATTAATATATAGGTTATCTCCACTTTAAGTTTGTTTGTTGGTAAATATACCGTTAGTCTGCACTTTGTGGAATCAAATCGTAGGTCATCACGTTTGTTTTGTATATGTTACCTATTGCCTCACAGTCTCCATTGGTCGTTATACTCAATGAAAAGTGGTAGTTTAGAGCGTTGGAATTGCTGAAATCATAAAATTAGATGTCAAGGGCCTAGGAAGGCAAAAGGAGAAACGAAATGTATGTGATTGAGACAATGGAAGGCCTCACAGGAGTAATACATGGGACTTGCTTTCTATAATCTGGAAATGCCCCATTCACAGTGTTGTGAGATATTGACATCAACTTTGTTTTCATAACTGGAATCTCATCGTATGATTACTCCATGGCACTATTTCCCTCTTACCATTTTTTTTTAGGTAAAAGAACAATTTTCCCTCTTACCATTTAAATTATCTGAGTTTTTGAAACCAATGTTTCTGCCTTCCCCCTCATTTTGATGGGGAAGGGGGGAGGGAATGATAGTGCATCCCTTGCTTGGGTGTGATAATGTAGATTGTAACTTGTGAATTACCACAATGAAATGGACTGGTACCAATAGTCAGAAGGCAAGCTGCCAGTCCAAGTAACATCTCTCAATAGCCTAGGAACAGGGCGAGAAATAGGGTTTGAGTTGCTCGTTTAGATATGCTATATCACAATCTATTGGAATGCAAAATTCAAATGGTTTCGTGTTTTTTGAAAAATCTTGGATTTTCAAGTTTGAACAAAATATATAGAATATGAATTTTCATACTTCACCAACTCACCCTGTAAGGACAAGGAAAAAGTTCCACCTTGCAAAGATTACAAAATACTTGATTCAAAATGTGTTTCCTTGCTCTCTGGAAACACATTTCCAGTGCTAATCTAATGTGAAACTGCTTCTATAAAGGACAAAAAGGAATAGGCTGTTTAGTAAACATCTTGCCTGACCCAGGAATATAATTGGTTTAGATGCAATTACGCCCTGGTTGGAGAAATGCTATCAAAACTT
Organism: Carya illinoinensis; assembly: GCF_018687715.1. NCBI lineage: Eukaryota > Viridiplantae > Streptophyta > Magnoliopsida > Fagales > Juglandaceae > Carya > Carya illinoinensis. The sequence continues at coordinate 25,809,398 of NC_056753.1, forward strand.
ATGTTGGTCAAACTGCTGCTCGATTAATTATTAAAAAAAAATGTTGCTTGATCTTGCAGCAAAGGTGCGTTTTCATGGAAGCATAGCCTTGTGGAAAAAATGTTAATTCAATTTAAGTTAAATTGGTTTCCAGCTGAGCTTACTTAAGCTTGCCCTTCTCATTATTATTTTGCTTTAGAGACCTATGATCGTTTTGGTTTAGCTCCTCCTTTAGGCATATTGGTTATCACTCTACATTGCTTCCAGTTCCCTCTATGCCACATGATTACACACCCCAAAAAAATGCCAAACATTTATAATAATTTTTTTCTCCAAACAAATGCATGAGTAGCAGAGAACTGCAGTTGAGAAGTTTTCAATGCAATTAATGTTATAGATATGAAGACAGTAAATTCTAACAGCGCTTTTACTTGAAAAATACATAATTGACTGGCCATAGAGTGTCATAATCACGGACCTCTCTCTCTCTCTCTCTCTCTCTCTCTCTCCGGACACTGATGACTGAACTTCCTATCCTCACCATTTTCCTGCAGATGAGGAAGATAATCTTTTCCAAGGCATCAACAGCTATCGAGCATCCTTGAACCTGACAGTTCTATCCACTAACGACAATGCAGAGTGCCTTGCTGAAGAAATAGCTGACCAATTCAGGAATCAACCCTGTACAAACACCACAGGCTCCAACACTGTACCAGGCACTGAACCTCAATTCTCTGACTACCCTGTACTTTTAGCCAAATGCCATTTGAATGTCTCCAACACACAGGATGGGGTTATAATGCCTTCTTGCGTACCCAACTTAGAGTCAAGTCTTGTCCTCTCTAACTTCACCAAGTCTCAGTACTCGGGAAATCTCAATGACACTAAGTATACAGGAGCCGGGATTGGCTCTAAAAATAATTGGATTGTTGTTGTGCTGACAACAAGCACATCCACAGGAAGCTTTGCCCCTTCAACCAGTGCAGCCAGTCTGGTTTCCAGAATTGGTTTGATCTACCGCTTGCTGTTTTTCCTGATGGGTTCTATTTTGCTGTTGTAAACTACGCTGCATGAGTGTTTCGTTTTTCTAATATAGAGAGAGAATACAACCTATTTGGTGGGGAAAATATGAACCCATTCCTTCATTCGTTGACCTGCCTTCCTGTGAGACAGTAGAATGTTGGACAGGACTATTTGCAGGGAGCAGATTTGTTATTGTTGTCGTTGTTGTTGAGTCATGCACTTCTGGGTTTTATGAGATGAGACTTGGAGAATCTAGAACTTATTCATTGCAGTTTATCAATGTAATTTGGCGTGATGGCTTCTGATCCTCCAAACGTTTTTTGAAAACTTTGAGTTAACCTATTTTTGCTCGGCTTCTACTGATCTAATTCCTTAATGCTTTACTTGGCCACAGAGTTGACCCCTATACTTAAATTTATCTTCATTACGGACGATATTTCTCATCCCATTCCCAGTTTTTCTTCATTTATTTTCCCCAAATTGAATCTGTCAATTAGTTATTTTCTCAATCCCAATGTAAAACGGGGTGAATGGAGGGGCAAATGTAAAGCGTACTCATCCTGTGCATAAATGGTGTAACATGCTGCTAGTAGACAGAACCACATGAATATTTTATTTCGATCAAGACGCCCTCAGGCATGATAACATCATTGAACGGTATGGTTAGAGGAGAGAGAGAGAGAGAGAGAGAGAGAGAGAGAGAGAGAGAGAAGAAAATCCCCCTGTTCTACAAATTTATATTGGATTTTCCTCTTGGTCTCTGGCGTCCACAAATGTATATTGGATGCTGCTACATAATTCCTCCGCCACCGTTAAAAAATCCACTGGATCCTCTTCATTTATGACGTTTCCATACATATAGGTTTCCCTCTCGGGAGTGATCTAAGTGTTCTTTAGTCTGGCGGGGGTAACAAGCAGATACCTTCTGGGTGCAAACAGTAGGACCCATGTTGTCTTTGTGATCTTCTCCTTTATCGTCAAAAGCAACGCCGAGCTTAGCACAGTCTAAGTATTTGGGCATTTAATCCTTTGAAGAAACCCAGTATGCCTTCTCTTTTCCAAATGGCATAGAGTGCACCTGAAACTGTCTTCTGGGTTTTTTGTTCAGCTTCTTGGTTTTCATCTTCATCCAACTCTGCAGCCTGAATCATGACCTTACACCTGTTGGCAGTTAAAAAGGTTTTAATGAATTAGCAAATAAGTGTAATGCATATTCTCGTCAGATCTGCCATTTTTCTTGTAAAAATTTATGAAATTTTGAGTTTGTTAAGTGAAACTTTTAAAAAAATCAAAATGATCAGCAATGAGGTGTACAAACTGTCAAGAAACAATGAGCGAATTGATCATCCACCTGATAGCCGAGTAAGTCAAGCAGGTAGCGACACACTTTGAAATTGCACCCAGCACAAAAGCAGAAAAGGCAGAAAGAGCTACTGGGGATGACTCTGTTCCTGTTTTAGGGCTCGGCTTCCCCATTAGCAGTCTCTGTTTCAGCAGGTCAAATACGGTGTACTGTACAACACACATGTTCTAGTTTCAGCTTAATTTGTCTTATCTTGAGACTCAAATAAAATATTCCACGTACTCAACATCACATCAAAACTTAAATCATATGGCTAGGAAGAGGTGTCACGGTCATCGGTCCATCCCCATCAAAACTCTCAGAAAGAACCAAATATTATACTTGTCTAAATATAACCTCAAGAAACTGAAACGAGACAGTGAAACCAACCACAATTCCCACGAGAGCCATAATCATAATTCACACGAGAGCCATGCATCCAACCTTTATACTGGACTGCACACTCAATTACCTGGATAGACGGGTTTGATGTCAAAAGAAGAGATCTGCCAAGACCATCAAATGCCTCGCTCCAAGTGGTCTCTGAAAGAGTCTTCCAAAGTCCTTTGGATTTTCCAAACTCACTTGTCTGCATCCTCGAGGATGCTGTATCCAGGGGCTGTAAGGTAAAACCAGAGATTAGAACATCTAACCATTGAGGATTGGAACTACAGCAAAGATGTATTTTGTCATTAATAGCTTTGTATTTTATTAAATCTTTTAATAGGTGAGGATCACAGACTTGCAATCATTCCCCTTCATAGTAAATTCAGTCACCCAATTATAGGGAAAATCACCAAAGAAATCTTCTTCCTTACATGTAGTGTTTGACGGCCACGTGTCAATATAGCCGTCAACATGCACATGTCGTATATCTGCGACATTGATGTGACTCACTTTGAGAGCTCAGTGAACAAAGTTATAGCACCAGTTAACTTATAAGAACCCCTCAACAGGAAACTTAATCAGAAAATACAACTAAAGATGTTTTCTTTATGAAAAGAAAAGGGTCAATATGTGATTCACCTGTGTCACTATTATGGTACAAGCCCCAGCAGCAGTAGCAATAATCAAGTTTGCTTTTGTTCCGATGGTTTTGTTTCCACTTTTCTCCAAGTACAACCTTTTGAAGAAGCTGTATCCATAGAAGTAAACGAACTGTGAAATATAGGACTGCAGGTTCTTTGTCCCAAGGCCCTCGTATAATGAAAGCACCTGTCGGGTAGAAATTGCCTCCCATAAAACGTGAGAAATATTCCTGCACACGCCAGACCAATTACATGAATAATTTTATTTGACGTATGGGCCATATTGATTGGCCATTGAATACTGCTACTGAATACACTGTTGAAAAGGTTGAACTGAGAAGACGAAGTTCACAAACTCATTTAAAAAGTCAACTATGCTTCTTTTCTATCTTTTAAGAGTGTCAGCAATGGATTATTCATCTTCATATATAAATTTCTATATTTTAAAGATTGATTTTGAATAATAAACAAAATTTCCTATATTAGATTATGTATTTTTTTACTAAATAATAATAAAATATTAATTTTTTTTTCCCTAAAATTCCTAATCTCCGGGTGGTATGTTCAGGAACTCACAGAAATCCCATGTTTCCATTTTTTTTTTTTTTTGTGTTATTTATGCCTATATGTGAGTTTGAACTTCCACAAGCTTTTGTCCCCAACATTTGTGTAGATGACCTTGCCTGTTTAATGCCTATGCACCTCTAATAAATTCAATAAAAATTCCAAACAGCAAGTCCAATAAATTCCATAGTTGTTTATATATACAGCAACACAAAAAAATCCACACATACCCTATGTGTGGTCTAATTTCATACAAATTCACAACTTAGACAATTCTATTCTATACAAATTCAATGTTCCCAAAATATATGCCATACAAATTTTACATCCAAGTCCAATAAATTCAATCTATCATATATATTCCACACATACTCTATGTGACTTCTAATTTCATATAAATTCACAACTTGGACAATTCAACTCATAAAAATAGTGTTTGTAAAATATATACCATACAAATTCAACTTCCAACCAAAAGAACCTCCATACAAATTCTACTAAATCCTATGTATCAAAATCAACTTAGTAGAAAATCTACAAAGTTAATTTTAATACAACTTGGCAGCTCCGCAGCAGCTCCACAGCAGCTCCACGACAGCACAATTCAGCTCCACAGCAACAACCACCAGCTCCATAGCAGCTCTCAACAGTTTCCAAAGCAAATTGATAGCAACCAGTAGTACAAAAAAATGTTCGAATTTGGTGCAACCAGCAGTACAAACAAACCCAAAATAATGTCACCACAGTATTTACAATTTCAAAATACCCAAAATAAGTAACCATAGTCAAAACTATGTACGAGATATGGCCCTATTCCTTTGTTCCTCAATGATCTCCATGTTGTGCATCTTTGCTCAAATTACATACAAAAACATGGCATAGCTGGTGATACTTTTTTTATTAAATGTCCAAAAAACAAGGCAGTACAGAAACAAAACAAAAAAGCCCCAAAAACAAATAAGCCCGAAAAAACAAAACAAAACAACATTGAATGTCAGCATTCCATAAGAATATGTTTAGTTTGGCAAGTGTGCTGGCTTTGTTAATTCCCTTCCCCAATTGGCACAAGCCTTTGAAAGAGGCAGTTGATTTTAATAACTCAGCTCAACTATCATATCGTCTTGTTTCAAAGGGTAACTTTTTGGGCCAACTGATTTTTATACAAATTCAACATCACTGGCGTAATTAAGATGATTAGCTCCGAATAATAATGTTAAGCAATCTCTTTCTAGAGTACTAAAGAATGCAAATAAGCCCCAAAAAAAATTACAAAGCTGAAATGCCATTGCTGTCCCACTGAAATGCCATGTACAAGATCAAGGGAATCAAATGTATGTACAAATCAGGGGAAATCAAAACAAACCTCAGAACCAACTCAACCGAAATGCCATGTACAAGATGACAGGAATCAAATGCATGTACAAATCAAGGGAAATCAAAACAAACATAAGAACCAACTCAACCGAAATGCCATGTATAAGGTTCAGGGAATCAAATTAAAATACAAATCATGGGAAATCACCACAAATCTCAGAACCAACTCAGTTTGTTCTATCTATCTCTATTCTCAATTCAATATTCAGAGCAATCACATTAAAAAAAAAAAAACCCTAAAAATTTCTAATCAGGCCAAATAACATAGAAAAATATTCTCCAACCAAAATCCACAAATGGGTTTGGGGAAATCACCTTTTGGACGAGAGAAGAGGCTGTTGTTGATGAAGAAAGCACAGAAAATTTTGGGCGTCCAAGAGAGAAAACAGAGCAACGAGAGAGAGGGGTGAAATGGGTGTCGAAGAGAAGAAGAGAGAGTTGTTCGGTAGAGAGAGAAGAAGAGAATAAGATAGAGCCGTTTGGGGATGGAGGCCGTTCGGCGATGGAGAGAAGAGAGAAAAGAGAGAAGTATATGCGTTCGGGGATGGAGAAAGAAGAGAAGAGAAGAGAGAGAGAATAGGAAAAAGAAAAGAAAGAAAAAGAGAGAAAGAGAGAGCCGGTTGGGAGTTTGGAGAGAGAAAGAATAATAAAAATAATATTTGAAGATGAAAAGTGGTTATTCATCTTTGAATAAACACTGTAGCAATTTATTCAAAATTATAGATATGCATATACCAATGCAGGACATTTTAAGGGCATAATCTTCAAATTCAAGGATGAAGATGAAGATGAATACTCCATTGCTGATGCTCTAAGATGACAAGTTCAATTTGACTCTTTTTTATTTATTTATTTATATTAAAGGCTTAACCATTTATTCAAAATTCCTAAGACTACTAAATACTAATTCGGTTTAAGTCTTTATCCCACAAGTATTATAATATTTCACTACGCTTTTGAATTCGATATCCATGACGATCCACTCTATCGATATCGACCTAATAGTAGTGTAACATCTTAAGGAAGACCCAAGCTATCTAGACCTATACTCCAAAAAAACTAATAAATAATATAAATAGAGTCCTATTGAAACCATTATAAAGGATAAGAACTTATCATTTTCAAGTAATATAGAATCCAATACACTACTTACCTTTATCACGCAATCCGTTGTAGGTGACACGACTCAAGTCCCATATTTTTAGTTGAGATAGGCTCTGATACTATTTGTAACATTCTAAGGAAAGCCCAAATCATTTGATCCTATACTTTAAAAGGAATAATCAATAACGCAATTGAAACCCCACTAGAACCATTATAAATTGTATGAACTTCTCATTTTCAATTGATATGAAATCACATACACCACCTATACTTGTCATTCATATGAGATACCACAAGTAGCAATTTTTTTTTTTACTTTACTCATCTATCAATATTCAATGACTTAACACTATGTTCATGCATAGTATCAAGACCTTTTAATTTAACTTATAAGTCGCATCCTCCGTGACTTGAGCTCGTAATGTGATTCTTGTTTTGATACCAATTATAGGTCCCAATCAGAGATTACTAACAAGGAAATGGATTTCACTGAACTACTTCTTTCGGGGGAAGTCAAACCTTGGTACAAATAATAACACTTCCTCCCTAATAAACTAAAAGTCGCCCGTATTTACAGAAAGCCAATTAACAACTATTTGCATCTGTACTCCTACGGATCGACGCATTTACCCCACATAAGACATGTTACATAATAAGATAACAATATTTACTTGTCCCACCACAGCTAAACTGCTCCACATTGAACTAATTCTGGATGGAGATCGTTATCGGGCAGCTTCAATCACTTACAGCTCCCCTTCCCTTTCGGTAAGTGCCTCCCTATTGCAATTTCTTCACCATGTGTGCCTTCCGTGTTCAAACTTCAAACTCAAATTCTTGCATGTGATAGCAACCATATCAGCTCCTTCTTCGTGCTTTGGATTGGGCCTACGCGGTCATCGTGGCCTAATATTATAATTACCCTTTAGTATCTTTTATTTGGATGACCATTATCCCCCACAATATTATAAATGAGACAAACATACTCTCATTTGAATTACATACGACTAGATTGAGATCTGTAGGGTGGCGGGGACTTCGACCGCCTTGTATCAGGTGAAGAGAAGGGGTTGGGAGGCCGTGCTTGAACCTACAATATGATCATTATGAGCTGTATGTCTCAACCAATTAAATTATTCCACATGTTGTTCGCTCAAATTTAGATTCTCTATAATGTATACAAGTAACAACAATACATCAAATATTTTTGCTTCCATGGTATGCTAATTTGCTTTAAGGTTCTTGAATTACACGCGTCTTTGACAAACCAACCCAACTTGAAAATTGTTCAGTTTCTTTTCCCTTATGTTTAACTCCAACTATATACAGAAACTGGCAATGCTGTGGACTTCTTCGTCCCAGGGAACCCTCCCTCACACTCTCTTTCTCACTCTCTGAAAAGAAAGAAGGGATTATGCTAACAATTCCAACAATAACAAACAAATAAAATGCTCAACCGTTCACATTTATAGCATAATAATCAGCATGAATCAACAAAATACCACCACAAAAACTACAAAAAGTAGGATCCGATGCAAAGGAGCATATTGATCATAGTAACATAACAGATTTTACCACTTCCCTTTGATCGTTGTCGCTCTGCACCATGTCATCCCAATATTAATCTTATCAAGATTTAGAGTTTAACCTCCATCCCCCAACAGACCATAGTTTTAAAAATATCTAGTGAGTATGAATTGCCGTCACATGCCCAGTAGATATTTGAGGAACAAAGTTCTAAACTGCCGGGAAATCAATCACAGATAAGTGAAAAATAATTAAGCAAAGAGGCCTAGTACAGGGGAAAAAAAGAAACAAAGAAAATTTCGCAAACAGGTGCAAGGAAACTAATCACATAAAACGAAAACATGAAAATAAGCAAAACCAAATATGAAACAAATAAACATATACCTAGATGACCCAGAAGACAAAAGGAAAATAGAAACGGGAAAAGAATCGACCTGTACTTCTGCTGATGGTGAATTCGAACTTCGGCTTGATGTCGAGAGGGTACAAGACAGTGGTGCTAACCAGATCTCCAATGGCCCCTAATGTGGCCTCCAACAAAGACTCCATATCAAAGCCCATCTTTAAGGCACATATAATCAGAGGAATGAAAAACGAAGCTAGGAGATCGAGGCGGAGGCATCAACGAAGTTGAGGGCTGGGCATGCTATAATAATTGTAATATGCAGAGCAGAAGAAGAAGGAGCAACCGAAAGTGACGCAGCTGCATACAAACTTGATTGGATTCACTGTTGCGTATCTCTTTGGGAATCGGAAACTTAAACGGGATGACACTTTCTCTCTCTCCTTGGTCATTTTAACGGCTTTTAACAGCTGATATTCCAGTCCATGGCTCGTATAAACGATTTTAAAAGCATACGAGAAATGCTTCGAATACATTTTATAAAATAAATTTATAAATTAATGTGACGTTATGTTAATTTACAAAATTATTTTTATTTATAATAAATTTAATTTATTATATAAAAATATTTTAATTTATGAATTTAATTTTATAAGATTTTTTTTATAACTATAATACATGTATATATTTTCTTGTGACAAGACGAAATATATGTTAGATTTTAAAACTATCTATTAATACAATTAACCTTAGCAAGTTTGTACTGATAATTATATATTTATAATTATTTTATTATTTTATTTTAAATGAATTAATAGGATAATATTATTTTTATAAAAATAATTTCAAATTTATATAACTAACCTTTATTTTAAACAAAGTTGTAAAATATTCATAGAATAGTTATAAGTTCATCATTTTACTTATAAGTGAGTGTATACTTGGTTTTTTAAAAGAAAATAGTCTAGTGAAAAGATTAAAAAATAATGCACAAATGCCTCTGTCAATTTATCATATAATAGTAATAACTCCAAGTTTATTAATTCCGTCTATTATTTTTAAATTATTAAAAATTATAATCCAATTCCTTTTCATAGAACTAGATTGAGCTAGACTATTTTGAAACAAAAATGTTCTGTGTACGCATAATGCATGAATTAGTAATGGTGTCATGTTGTTGTTGACTAGTGATGAGAAATAGTATAGCATTATGAAGACAATCCATTTGATGAAATGTCTCACTCTCAATGGGCGTATATACTATTTCATAGTGAGTTTTACATTAATTCCTTGATATTTAGCACTCGGTGTTGTACAATATTTATAAATAGAGGAAGATAATTCTCATTAGATTTACAAAGAAATTCTAGATGTTTCTACATGAGTCGTCTTCCTTAGCATTCTGAGGTGGCATCACACGATTTTTGCCTTTCTGTTGTGAGGCATTCTGTTGAGGTGTGCTGGCAGCAGATGAGTGCTGTGAGATGGTGTGCAAGAGTGCAAAATAATTAGGTGTGCTAAAATTCCCCCCACAATGCAAACGGCACTGCCATGATGCTGAGGTTTGATTGTAGAAGAGAGAAGTGAGCTGAGGAAGCGGCTTTGTGAGGATATCTGCAATTTGATCTTTGCTTTGGAGGAACTTGACAGCAAGTGATCTGGCAGCAATGCGATCACGTATAAAATGATAGTTCAAATCAACATGTTTAATACGTGAGTGTATAACAAGATTAACAGATAAGTAAGTAGCACCAAGATTATCACAAAATAAAGTAGGAATATCAGTAATAACATTTCCTAATTCAGTTAACAAGGATTGTAACCAAAGAATTTCACAAGTAGTGTTTGACACGGACTTATATTCGGCCTCAATTGAGGACCTTACAACAATGGGTTGTTTCTTTGAACCCCAAGAGATTAAATGAGAACCACAATAGATGCAAAACCCCCCAGTAGATTTACAATCATAAGGACAACCAACTCAATCCGCATCCAAGAAGGTAGTTATTTTAAAGGAAGAGGTGGGAGAAAGGTATATGCCAAAGGAAGAGGTGAGGCAAAGATATCAGATAATGTGTTTCACAGCTTGCCAGTGAGTAAGACGGGGACAGTACATATATTGACATACTTTGTTAACTACAAAAGAGATGTCAAGTCTAGTGAATGAGAGATATTGAAGGCTTCTAACGATACTTCGATAAGGTTGTGGATCCTCAAAGGAGGGGCCATCAACAATAGTGAGTTTAGTGGAAGAAACCATTAGGGTGGACACGAGTTTGGACTAGTGCATATTAGTACGACGTAAGAGATCATAAATATATCGATGTTGAGAGAGAAATAAACCAAAAGAGTTTCTACAAACCTGAATACCAAGAAAATAATGTAGCATGCCAAGATCTTTAACAAGAAAGGATTGATGCAAAGCAACAACAAAATCATTGATCATGGAAGAATGAGACACGGTAACAACAATATCATCGACATAGACTAAAACATAAATGGAGGCAGAGACAAAGGAAAGAATAAACAGAGAAGAATCTAATGTAGAAGCATGAAACCCTAAATCTAACAAACGAGAACTCAACTTAGTAAACCAGGCCCTAGGAGATTGTTTCAAACCATATATAGATTTTCAGAGTTTACAAACAAAATGAGGATAGTCAGGATTTACAAACCCAATCGACTGATGCATGAAAACATCCTCCTCCAGATCCCCATGCAAGAAAGCATTCTGCACATCCAGTTGATGAAGAGGCCATTTTTGAGTTACTGCAAGAGAAAATATTAAACGAATTGTGACAGACTTAACTACTAAGCTGAAGGTCTCAAAATAATCAAATCCAGCTTGCTGATGGAACCCTTTAGCTACAAGTCGAGTTTTTTGATGTTATAGGGTTCCATCAACATGCCTTTTGGTTTAAAGAATCCACTTGGAACCAAGGATGTTAAGATTGGGAGAGGGAGGAATCAAATCCCATGTTTGATTTCGCAAAAGGGTTTCGAATTCAGTTGCCATGGCGTCACACCAAACTGGATATTGAGAAGCTACCATATAGGAAGTTGGTACCTCAGGGATAAAAGTCAATTTTGAGAGAGAGGCGAAGGGTTTGGGAGGGGGCCAAAGGATTGTACCATTAGTGTGATTTAGTGGATAGGAATGGTGAGTTTTGGATCGTAAAGCATTGGCTGTGTGGAGGTAGAAGAAGGATGTGATGGAGGGAAGCTAAGGTTTGATAAGATTGGCATAGGAGATAGAGATCGAGAAAGGACATCAAACGGGTTGGTGTCTATTAAGGTTGGGGAAGATTGGGTATCCTGGGCCGAAGATAAGGTAGGAGAGTGGGCCGGGAAAGAGTGATGAGTCAAGGGAGAAGGATTAGAAGTAATGGGGGAGGGAATGACGCTGGGCTCAAGAGAAATGGGCCAAGGAGCTGGATTAGGTAATGGGAAATGCAGAAGACTGGGCTAAGATGAAGAACTAGATGAGTTCAAGGGAGAAATAAAGTTAAAAAATGAAAATTGTGTCATCAAAACGAACGTCCAGTGAGACATAAATGCTACCAATGAGAATATACAAACAATTATAGCCCTTATGATTCACACTATATCCAATAAAAACACAATGTTGTGAACGCATGTCCATTTTATAACGATTAACAGGACGGAGATTAGGCCAATAAGCGCATCCAAAATCTGCAAAAAATTATAATCAAGTTGTTGGTTGAATAAAGCTTGAAAGCGAGAGATTTTTTTTTTTTTTTTTTTAAATTGGAGTGAGCATCCTATTTATTAGAAAAGTGGTAGTTTGAAACACCTCATCCCAAAATTTGGATGGAGCCGAAGACTGGGCTAGAAGAGATAGCCCAATTTCCACAATATGACAATGACGTCTCTCTACACTTCCATTTTGAGCGTGATAATAAGGATAAGTAATGCAATAAGAAATACAAATATTAAGAAGAAGAGAATAAAAGGGATGTAATTCTCCACCCCAATCCGTTTTGTACAACAATGATGTTTTTAAAGAAGGTATTTTGAACAAATTTAATAAAAGCTAAAAAAATAGTAGACACTTCAAATTTAGCATGTAAGTATGGAACTAGTAGATCTGGAAATGAGCTCATCCTATGATGGAAACACGTACAAGCTATTCTTAATGTGGCCCTAAAGAAATACTTCCCGGGTATGCAAATCCTTCACAAGAAAACCAGATGAGTTAAATTCAAAGATATCAAGACAAAACTAACAAACAAATAATAAATTCTTAGAAATGGATAAAACATGAATTAAATGACAGAGAAGAAATTTGCCAGAGGGTGTTGGAAGAAGGCCAGCGCCAATGTTCTATATGGAAAGAGAGGACCCATTGCCAATATTGACTTGATCAAGTCTAGCATACGATGCTGATTTCATATTTAAATTGGAGAAATTTGCCATGAAATAGTTTGTAGCAGTAGAGTCAGGAAACCATGAATCGGATGGCGATGGAGAGACTGAAATAGAAGTATAATTAGCTATGAGAGATAGAGGTGAGGGAGGTTGATAGTTATGAGTGAAACGATGATAGCATTGAAAGGCTGAGTGACCGACGCAAGTACACATTTGGCAGGTTGGTTTATTTTGAGTCTAGAAAGAAAAGAAATTTGGAGGTCCCGAAGAATAGTTATGGGCACCACCTTGACCACTGCGATAGCTATGACCACAACCTCGATTGGAAGGATTTGGAGAGGGGCAAAATTAAGTAGAATTAACTGAGAAAGACGCAGCAGAGAGGGTAGTTTGGGTCTTATGGGCAAGATGCGATTTGTGATTTAGAAGATAATTGTAAACCTGATATGAGGATAATGGTTCAGATCTGGTGGTTATGGAAGTTATCACATATTCATAATCAGATCCCAAGCCGGCTAAGAGATAAACAATGAATTCATGGGAAGAAAGAGGTTGACTAGCAAAGGAGAGAGATGAAGCTAACGCTTTGGCTTTGTGGAAGTAGGTAGAAATGGTGTCGGAGCCTTTTTTTAGGGTAGCCAATTGATATTGTGTTTGCATAAGGTGGACTATAAACTGAGCAGAATAAAAATTGGTAAGGGTAGACCAGACTTCGTGAGAAGTTGAGCAATTGACTAATTGGAAAAGAATAGTGTCGGTGAGGGAAGAGTATAGGGCAGAAATGATCATTTGATCTTGCAGAAGCCATGCGCTATGGGCAAGATTAGGTTTGTCATTGATGGAGGGAGGGGGAAGAGGAATCGAACCATCAACGTAGCCATAGAGTTGATGGCTTTTAAGGAAGGCGAGAAGTAGAGCTTTCTAAAGGAGAAAATTATCATGGGAAAGTTTAATAGTGATAATGTGAGCAGTGGCATTAGTGAAGGAGGGATTCAGAGATAGGGGAGCCATGATGGATCGTAAAGTGGATAAGGGTCCTATGCAGTTTTGGATACCATGACGAGAAATAGTTTAGCATTATGAAGACAATCCATTTGATGAAATGCCTCAGTGGGCACATACTATTTCTAAGTGAGTTTTACATAGTGTAATTCCTTGATATTTAGCACTCGGTGCTGTACAATATTTATAGAGAGAGGAAGACAATTCTAATCAGATTTACAAAGAAATTATAGATGTTTCTACAATCATCTTCCTTAGCATTCTGAGGTGGCATCACACGACATTCATTTTACCTTTCATTCTATTGAGCATTCTGTTGAGGTGTGCTGCCAGCAGATGAGTGTTGTGAGCTGGTGTGCAATGATGCAGAATAATCAGGTGTGCTAACAACTAGTTAACAAGAATGTTTTAAATCCATTTCGATCATTATTCTGGTTTTAAGTATTAAATATAATATTTGGTGTTGCTGTGTTATGATATATCATTTTGGGATCAATTTTATATGCATATATAAACTGATAACTTTTTTTCGAAGAGAAACTATCATCATTTATTTATCAAGAAACTTAGATTCATAACTGCATATATTCTGGAATGTCCACATATCAAACATGATATCATAAATCAAAATAATGCATTTGGAGCAGTACACTATTTGCTTTGGTGACTGGTTTGATTTTTACTATTACTAATACTCTCTATAAACAAACGTCAAAGAGACAACATTCTCTGCTTAAACAGAGACTTAACCTTACCTTTCATAGAAGGAGATGACTCAACCTTTACAGACAAAAGTCCGAGAGACGAACTATTTTTTTTTTAAATTTTAAATAACAATAAGGAAACTAAAAAAGAAAGCAGTAAGATATATACGAAAAATGATGAATTACAGTTTAAATTAACTTTGGTAGACTTCTGAATCTATGACGGTGCATAAAAACAATACGCTTGTCTCTTTTCGACTACAAAGATTAGATCTAAAAATTTGGTTGTGGCAAGTCCGGCGAAATGGCACGTGTGGCAAGAAGAGTAGCCGGAATGGGGGGTGGGTAAGGACCACGCTCAAATGTGAGCGACACGTGAGGACCACGTGCAAATGTGGGCGGCGCGTGAAGACCACAAGCGGTGATTTTCGTAAAATTACCACTTTCTTTCAAACCATTTGCGGTCTAAGAGTTTGTTTGTGCCACACATGTTTCTTAGGAGTTGTCAAAAAGTTAGAGATTTGTCTTTTTGGGTCTCAAAGGAAGCAAAATAAAACTAAATAAAAATAACTACCTTGATAGACAAGGTAAGTGGATGGATAAAAGAGAGAAATGAGAGGGAGAAGGAGGAGGGCTCTCTTCCAGCGAAAATCAAATTTGAAGCTTTTGTTTTGTTTTTTATTTTCAAGAGAGGGAAGGAGTAGAAATCTCACCCTTGGAGACACTGCATAAACTGATAATAAATGTATGTATATTTGTGTATCATGTATATGTAAATATATGGAAGAATTTACTGCTTATAAAATAAATATGCATTGAAAATATTAAAAAGTATAGATTTTGGTATTAAAAAAATATAATATTAAAAAGATTACAAACTTGAGACAAAGAAAAAAAAAGATCAAGAGAAATTATAAAAAAATAATATTTAAAAAAAGGAGAATGACTATATATATTTAAAGTTACAAAAAAATAAAAATGTATAAATACCTTTCAGATTTTAGAATTACGAAAATGTCATCAAAACTTGATAAAATTATAAAATTACCATTAAAACAATTTGGAATATAATAGGGTTAGGAATGCAAATCTTGGTTGAAATCAATCAAACGGGCCAGATTTGAAATATAACTAGACGAGAAAGTATATACCAGATATTACACCATACTAGAAAATTATTACGAAACGATTGGAATGAAACAAAATTTAAAACTATAGTTAACAATAAACACATGGACGTGGTATGCCACGACATTTTGTAGTTGTTTTCTTGAATGTATTTATTTTAGAATTATAACATAAATTGAGATAGGGACACAAAATATTTATAGAGAAACTATAGTTACAATCGTGAATATGCAAGCGTAACGTAATTAATTATTATTTTAAAAACTATTATACTTTATTAAGTTAAAAAAACATTTTACACGATAAAAATACATCTTCTAATTTTAAAAAATCATATAATTTATGGTATACAATGGAATTGGAATATCATGGTAAGGGTAGAAACTGATTAACTTTTGGTTTTGATATTATTTTAGTCTATACAAAAATCCATAAAGTTTAAGTGTAATTTATTTTTTAAAATATTTATTTAAATTTCATCTATGTTCTACAATAAAAAGCCAAAAAATCTAAATCCTATTTAATTATTTATTTTTAGTAAAGTACTAGTTCGTTTAAGGAAGCCAAGGTCCAACGTACAAAAAATACAAAAGAGGAAAAAAATAACAAACAATACGGGAAATTTCATTTTAGTTATTTATTTATTTTTGAAAACTGATCCTCCTCGCCTTTTCCCTCCTTCAAATTTCCACTCTCACTTGTCTCTCTCTTGATCTCTCTCTGTTCCCTGTCTCACACACCGAATATAAACGTTACTGAACCCTAGCCTCAGCCTCTCTCCGAACTCCGACCATCTCCTCCAACTAATCCCACAAAACCTCGG
Organism: Carya illinoinensis; assembly: GCF_018687715.1. Classification (NCBI taxonomy): domain Eukaryota; kingdom Viridiplantae; phylum Streptophyta; class Magnoliopsida; order Fagales; family Juglandaceae; genus Carya; species Carya illinoinensis. The sequence continues at coordinate 25,825,728 of NC_056753.1, forward strand.
GAACCGGGACGCTTAAACCAATGCAGGACCTTATCGGATCGGTTCGTCGATCCATGGTGTTCCGAAGCACAGGCGGGGACGATCGAGGGTTCGGTAGTGGCCTGGTCGAGAAGATCGGCTCCAGCCTCCGGAAATCTCGAATCGGTCTGTTCTCGAAGTCGCCAGTCCGGGCATTACCTCCGGTTCCTAAAGACGACGCGCCTCCGATCCGGTGGCGCAAGGGCGAGTTGATAGGGTGTGGTGCGTTCGGTCGGGTCTATATGGGGATGAACCTTGACTCTGGAGAGCTGATCGCCGTGAAACAGGTCAATCATATTATATACTAAGTGTAAATCATTCAAGTGGTTTTTGTGGCGTGGTTTATGGATTTGATGTTGAAGTTTTGTTCGTTCTCTTTAATAGGTCTCGATTGCGGCCAACAACGCTTCAAAGGAGAAAACACAGGTATTGATCTGGTATCCATGGATTTTATATTTTTGCAGTAAGTGGCGTTATTCTGTCTCTCTCTGGAAAAAAAAAATCATTTCCAAATGGCAAGCTAATTTTACCTAACCATATCGTACCTTTGTGAAGATTTTTTGTTTAATTTTCCAAACGAGAGTATTTGATTTGAAGTATATTGGATTCTAAGAAAGTCGGCTTCCACTTCACAATTGACTAATTTGGTTTCTCTTAATCTCATTAAATAGGCTCACATTCGAGAATTGGAGGAGGAAGTGAAACTGCTGAAGAATCTGTCTCATCCAAATATTGTTGTAAGTATGCTGGTCAGTGCTTTTGGTGCGATTGATCTAGTTTCTTGTTTTGCAAGTGTTTTCTGATTTTGTTGTGTCTTAGAGATACTTGGGAACTGCTAGAGAGGAAGAATCGTTGAATATCCTGTTGGAATTTGTTCCGGGTGGATCTATATCATCACTCTTAGGGAAATTCGGATCCTTTCCTGAGTCTGTAAGTAACTGTTACCATGTCATTTAGAGGTTTATGGTGTGTCCGTGCTTGTGTTTTTTGAGCAGAGGTTTCTGGTTTTCAAATCCTTAACACTGCTTCTTGAAATTGTTTGCCAAACAGGTTATAAGAATGTATACGAAACAACTGTTGTTAGGCCTTGAATACCTTCACAAGAATGGAATTATGCATCGGGACATCAAGGTACCTCCCATTTCCTTTTAAAAGGTTTGAAGCTTATTGTTCTCTCTCTGTTTTTCTCAGCTCATAATTGGCATGTTCCATGTAGGGTGCAAACATTCTTGTCGATAATAAGGGCTGCATTAAACTTGCGGACTTTGGTGCATCCAAGAAAGTTGTTGAGTTGGTATGCCATTGCTTTCAAACTCCACATCATATATTCACTCTTTTAATTGATTTAATTTTCGAATAACTAAAGAGTTTGTATAACCTTTCAGGCTACTATAAATGGTGCCAAGTCAATGAAGGGTACACCATATTGGATGGCTCCTGAAGTCATTCTACAGACCGGGCACAGCTTGTAAGAATAGATACACAACTATTTTCTAAATTATATTAATCTTTTTTGTCATGAAACTCCTAGATTAAAAAGGCTTAGTTCACAATCAATATAACTTTGCAAAATAGATATTAAGAATCCTTTTAACCATCAGAAATAACAGAACAGGGTTTGTTAATTTGGATACCTAGTAATTGGAACAAAACATGCACATATTGTTGTTGATCACCATGTTGTTTTTAACTTGTAGCATTGAAAATATAGCACACTGCTGAAATTAGTTGGTTTTGTTTGAATTTTTTGAATTATTTTTCATCTATTATTTTACTTTTTAACTTGATATTAAAGTTTATTAGAATCTAACGAGAAGAATTATTTGCAAACCTTCTTTTTCTAAACTTCATTTTGGACAAAATATCTGTGCTCTTATGCAGTATAGGCTCTTCATTGCCATTTTTCTGTAAAAACGGAGAAAAAAATAAAATAAAACTATGCATGTAGTCCTTAATTATTGATATTTAGACCTCATTAACCTTGAAACGTGTTTTCTTAGCTCTGCTGATATATGGAGTGTTGGATGTACTGTAATTGAGATGGCTACAGGAAAGCCTCCATGGAGCCAACAGTATCAGGAGGTATACACTTTATGCTAAATAAACTTACTACCTCAGTTTATGCAAGGTTGACTATAATTTCATGAGTCAATGTGTGTTCTCGCAAGAATTTTCAGACAAAGATTTGATGTTTCTCAGGTTGCTGCTCTTTTCCATATTGGGACAACTAAATCTCATCCACCCATCCCTGAGCATCTCTCTGCTGAGGCAAAGGATTTTCTATTAAAATGTTTACAAAAGTATGTCCATTGTTTCCACTTTTCCCCCATTTTTATGTTTCTAATCACTCCCCTCACACTCACGTTGTATGAGTAGCTCAGACTTGAGTCTAGTTTTAGCTTTAAATTTAATTTTCCATTCGTTATGATTTCTGCCAGTCAACTTTTCCGCTTAGTAACTCATGCACAAATCAAATTGTGATGGCAGGGAACCTAACTTAAGGCTCGCTGCGTCAGACTTGTTGCAGGTAATCTCTAGATAATGTTTTCTATCAAGTGTTCATAGATTAAGCAGCAATGATACAAACGTCATAATTACATGCCGAAGTATATAAGTATGCATGTGTGAACTATCCACTTTGAATCTTAATATTACTGTTGTCAATATATATACATTCGCATAGACAGATTAGTAGTTTCCTTATAATGATGTTTATGCTAATTTGCAGCATCCCTTTGTCACTGGGGAGTACTGGGAATCTCAGCCAGTTTGCACTTCAGTTGTGGTTGGTATATTTGCAGTAAGCTTTGTAAGTTTGAATTCTTGCTCTTTTGATAAACTTATCCCATACTTAAAATTCTCATTATGTCAGGAATCTGGAGGCCAGATGGTAACACCCGGGATGAATCTTAAGAACTCGTAAGATGTTTAATTTGATGTTTGTGGAACATTTTATTATTGCTGGAAATGTTGACTATGAAAACAATACTGCTGTTACAGCATGAATTCTGTGATCAGAAGGTCAATGTGCACAGGCTTAAAGGATGTCTGTGAAATGGGTAGCCTGAGTTGCTCAACTGCGTATCCTCTGAAGTCCTTAAGAATGGGATCATGGGGAGCAAGTAATGGTGATGACGACATGTGCCAAATAGATTATGAAGATGATCTTGTGGTTGATGCATCAGTAAAGCTCAAATCCATTTTAGCGTCTGACAATTTAAATAAGGTAATGAACTGTTCTCATGTCCTTGACTCCCTGTAGTTATGATGCTTATAATTAGTTTCACTAATCACGGGCAGATCTCTTTCATTTAAACTAGAGTTTCAACCCCATGTGCGAGCCTACTGATGACTTGCCCTGCAAGGTTGGTGGAAGTATAGACCTAGAGAGAAGTGGAATGGACTTATCCCCTAATCAAACTACCCCTAAGGCTACTGGCAGCCCTGGAGTATCAGTTAAGGCGGAGAATGACTTCACATTTCCATGTGGGCCAATTCCTGCTGAGGATGATGATGAAGTTACAGAGTCAAAAATTAGAGCCTTCCTGGATGAAAAGGTGCCTTGTCCTCATTATGTTGTGTGTTGTTACGTTTACATGGATAGCAATATGATACGGTAAATTGCTTTGTAAAACAACATTAGGCTTTAGATCTGAAGAAGCTGCAGACGCCTCTATATGAAGAGTTCTACAGCACAATGAATGTGGCTAGTCCTGGTGCGGTTCAAATGGCAAATGGTGAAAATGCTTTGAAAATGTTGACTTTACCTCCTAAAAGCAGATCACCCAATTGGGCACCCAGCAGAAGGCTCTCATCAGTTGTTGATTCTACCAATGATGCAAGACTTGGGAGCCAAACCAAAAATATACTAAATGCTAGTGGGGTGCACGATCGAGCCCTACAGGAAATTCAGACCACCCAGCTTAGTGAACGGAAAGAGCTGCTTCTTGATGCTCAGCAGGAATCGATTATTCAAAGGTTCAGTATATGATAATTGATGCATATTTTAGCTCATGTTTTCTACTTGTGTTAGCTCATCTTTTAACCAGAGATTGGAAATATCTGCAATGGCAGCTTCTCTGAGAGACAAAGGAAGTGGAAAGAAGAGCTTGATGAAGAGCTTGAGAGGAAGCGAGGCAAGTTCACATTTTCTTCATATGATTGTAAACTTTAACTGCTCTTCTGTTGAGTTTTTGCTGGATCCAATGGAGTAGGAGAAGGGTTGTGATATCAAATCTGTTAAGGAAAGCGCAGGGAGGATTTTTATGGAAGCTAACAGTATCCTGACTAGTGTTTCACCATGACAGTAGTAGCGTGATCATAACCTATCACTGTTTTGGCTGTTTTGTGATCGTTGGCAGGGGTTTTAAATATTAGGATTCTAGAGAAGGAATGGGGTCATTTTTTTCTTGGCTGGATTTTGACAGAAAATTGATAGAAAATTCCAAGAGAACTAGAAAGGAGAAAGGGTGGACACCTAAAATATGATTCTGTGAAACATTCTTATAAACGGCTTCTTCATTGAATATAAACCATTACAACCATATAAATATAAATATATATATATATATATATAAACATACACACACATACTGACACTGTAGTATTGTTTTGGAACAATTATTTGGGGGGCAAAACTAGCCTGAACTCTGGAGGCTGCTGAGACTAAAGGTTTTTTCATCTCGAACATGATTTTATTTTTTTCAACTAACCTTGGATAAAGTTAACAATGAAAAGTGCACATTGCAGAAATTTTGCGCCAGGCAGGTGCAGGAGGGAAGACATCATCTCCAAATGATCGGATTCTTAATCGACAGAGGGAGCGGCTACGCTTTGCATTCTCAGGCAAATGATAGCATATACCTCTCACTTGTTGTATCTATACTGCTGTTCAATGGAAAAATAAATGTGATTTTTTTCGTTGGGAGTGGTCATGTATGTAGTAGTATTATTATTGGAGCAATGGTGTCTGATAATGCATAGTGGTCACATTGCCAAATCTGCATTAATGTGGCAGGCACTGCGCGCAACATTCCAGCGCTGTCCCAGTCATTCAGCACAAAATGTCACATAAACAGGATCTCATCTTTTATATGATCCTTTTTTGTTCTTTTCACCTCTCTGAATTAAGGTTGTGTATGTTATTGCGGGATATGGAGCACACTAACTTTTTGAGTTTATTTCCATAATATATATATATATGATGTTTACTATTTATTATAGACAAGCGACCAATGGTAATTAATCACTGTAATTGTCTCTCACTCTTGCTAGACATTTTTGCGGTTTCTCTTCCCTTGTAAAATTATTATTTTTATTTAATTTAGTTTTTTCATGGTAAGTATTTACGGGGGAATCAGAAAAATTATAATAAGAAAGTGGGTTGTTTAAAAGAAATGTTATTTTCCTTCTTGAATTTTATCAGATTGATGTAGCATAATTAAAAAATATTAGTGTTGGGTCAAGAAGCAATGCCTCGAAGAAATATTATTCTCTGAAGGGCCGATTATTCTTGGCGAGAGGCCCCAACCATCACGTCCGGTGAAAATCTTCTTCAATGGTAGTCTTAAGGAAGGTCATGAGTAACAGGAAAGCGAGGCTCTGATGTCTAAGCCAAAAATAATAATTATTTTTATTTTTATTATTAGATAAATAAATAAAGCATCTATGATGTTTTTGTAGATACGAATAAGCATGTGCCTTGATTGACGGCTAACTCTTGTCTGTCTGTTTTTGTGTTCTTTTTAAATGCATTGATGGAACTCAGGAAAAGAAGAAGAAATGCTTGTTCAAAATTGTGGAAGGGCACCGACTGATGATGATCGATAAGTTTGTTGTTAAGTCAAAGAAAACATGAATTTTGATGTAGAATGTATGATTGATGTGGGTAGCCCAGGAACATTGAGCCGTACCAGTCACCCAAAAATGGCTCATGCCTTCTACTTTCTCACTTGTCTGCTGCTGCACCTACTGAACCGACAATTGGATCCTGCCTCAGCTTCGTTTCACTATCCAAATAAATAAAAGAGTTTTGCTTATTTAATTATAAAAATTAATTTAAAATACCTATAACTTTTTATCATTGTAGATCCAATACTTGGGTTAGTTCTGTCAGAAAATAAAAATAAGGAAAATGAGAGCGGTGGCTGCTGGAAGTTACTGTTGATTTTTATTTTTATTTTTCGTGATTAAAGAAGAGTTTTTTTTAATGATGTTATAAATTTTTTTCAAAAAAATGTTTACAAGTGTTAAAAAACACATGGAAAAAAACATTAAAAAAAAAAAAAATTAAACTGCTAACGATAGCTAAGAGCACTGACCGTAACAACATCCTAAAAATAATTGACTTACAAATTTGTATAGTTTTTTAGTGCACTCTCGTTGAAGTAGTCGAACTCAAATCCAAATTTTAACTAATATAATATGAATGTACTCAAATCACCACATTGTATTATCTATTTATTTTTTATATAATAATAAAATAATATTAATTTACTTTTTTAAAAAATTTCAAATTATTTAATTTAATTATATTTTACTATTTTACCGATTATATAATTATATTATAGTCCTAAAAACACTACTGCAACCAAATTACGATAGAAAGTAAGGAAGAAAATATATTTTATTCTTATTGGTCATGTGCTACAGTAATTATCAAATTTCACTCACAAGACTTGCTTATCGTAGCAAAAAGACATCTCCTTTTACATTTGCATAATTCAATGCAACATATTTTGATGCTCTATTAGCCAAATACTTTATTGGATTTGTCTTTACATAATCCAATAAGAGTCCTCTAGAATGAAATTCAATTTTTTTAGAAATACTCTAGCTACAAAATAATTAAACAAAAGTAATCTCACAAACTAACGTGGCTTAATGTGATTTGTAAGTTTATAAAATTACTTTTATTGTAAAGTAAATTTAACCGATTATATAAAGTCATGTCAGTCTGTAGAATCACTTTTATATAAAGTCTGTGTAGCGGTAGCAGTCCTTTTATATATATATATATATATATTTTTTAAGTAGCATGCATGCTTACGTACATTAGTTGATTTTAAAATGTATTGTAAAACAGTCACAAGTGTATTATAACCCATCAGGAACTTTGCACATGATATATTATTTCTATGGCAAACAAATTAAATCTCCTAAAATCCGTCATGTTCCCCCAATCAATACAACTTTGACGTAACCTATAAGCTGGCATTCTTAGCTAGCTTGTAATTCGGTCGGTCTCTGTTGAGGTCAAAGAAAGCAAAAGGCTAGTGATCGTTCTTTAATCTTGCCTGATTTTTTAGTATATATTTGCATGGCAGAAAGAAAGTTATGGGAAATAATAAACAGAAAGAGAATGATCACTAGATTTTTATCGAATCATGAGAGGGCTGAACTTTGAATGATAAGATCGAAGGGTCGACTAAAGTTGAACCCATGGTATGGAAAAGATGTCTGGGTGGCTGCCATGTCTTTCTCGCTTTCCATGTAGTGACAGAAGATTGAACTTGTTGACGTGAAATATCTTGATTCCAGGAGATCGAGAGGATCTAAAAGTTTGAGAGAGAGAGAGAGAGAGAGAGAGAGAGAGAGAGAGAGAGAGAGAGAGAGAGAGATTCAAACGATCAACTCCGTCGTGATTGTGTTTTCACGTGTTTAGAGACCAATAACGTTCGATCATGTCCATGAAGTTATGCTAGAGTTCTCCATATTATATACACATGCACACATATATTATATGGTTTATATATATATATATATATATATATAAATTAAGGAGGAGGAGGAGGAGGAGGAGGAATTGATAATTAAAAATTCAACAATAGCGAGGTTAAGAGAAACCTCTCCCAAGTGATTTTTTATAAATTTAAAGTGATTGAAAGGTAAATTAATTTTAAAAGAGAAAGACACAATATAACATAGACAATAATTAAAATAATGACAATAAAATAAAAGTAAACAAGAAATAATCAAGTAATGAATCACAAGGCATAAATTTATATGATTCGGTAACATGCCTGTATCCATAGAGCTGTAGATGATTTTATTATATTGAGGAATTACTAGGCATACTTTTCTAGGTACTCTTTTTCTGGATAAAGTGAATCACTAGGTACACTTTCAATAATCAGGATTTCTACTGTATGACTAGGGTTACACGGCGAAAACTCTGATCATTAAAAGTCCACTAAAAAACCAACACAAGTTATTGTTGGATTAGATTATCAAATCAAGCTACGGTAACAATAAACCAGATTCTACAAACCTAACAAATATGAGTATTCCCTTAACAGGGAAGGAATTTATTGATTGGTCTTGAGTGAATGGAATCATGATATGGATCAGGCCCATGATCGGATCAGCCTTTGAATGTCATGTGATCAGATCGAGTTCATGCTTTTTGTCGATTGATGTGTGATCTTTCATGTACAAACCTTCCAAGTAATTTTGCCAACTTGGTCCTTCCGAGCATAAAGCATGAATATATGGAAGGACCATAAAGCATGAATATATGCAGCAGTTATTAAAAGACAGGTTCTCTTTTACGTCCTATCCATCATGTCCATTATATATATAACTCAACAGGAAAAAAAAAAAAAAAGAAAAAAAAGAAAGAAAGAAAGAAAGTTGTTCCCCACGTGGCACGTATCCTTCCAATCATCACACGACACAACACGTACACGATCATATTTGATGGTTAAAAAAAAAAACAAAAAAGCTTCATCAGTACTTCCATGTCATGCAATTAATCCACACCCCCCCCCCCCCCCCCCCCACCTATATATATATATATATATATTCATTTTTCTTCTTTTGATAATCTTTATGGATGGAATTTTTGATTGGGACTGTTGAATTTAATCAGGAAATAAGATAGTTTCTGTGGGTGATTGATCATTCATGGCTGGCCTGCCATTTACAAAAGTATCAAAGTATTGATCAAGAAGGAGCTAGGAATTGAGTTTCATGATGATGATGATCAATGGCTTGCATGTAGATATTGTGGAGTGCATGCAGATAGCAGTAGCAAAATTCATATCTTTATTATATATAATTATTGGGTTTATATATATATATATATATATATATGATTGTATAATGTGAAACAATCCTAATTAGTCAACCCATCGAGTTAAGGGTACTCGACAGGCTACCAGCCTATAGCTTATCCATACACGCGGATGGAACAGATGTGTATGATAGAGATCGATCAAAAGGCATGGTTTATAATTACATCAATTAATTTCCATTATTCAATTTTTGCATAATTAAGGAACCAACATCTTGGCAGGCAGCTTCATTAATATTGCCTGTTTGCTATGAATGAGATCGTCCTTTGTTTTCTCTCTCTCTCTTAATTCCTTTAAAGTCCTAATTGGCTAAGATCTACATTTTTCCTTGTATTATTAATGAAGCACATTTTTGTTCACACGACTATATGTGTGTGTGTGTGTCCAAGATTTAAGTGGATGTGGTGGTGGGGTTACGGGTATTAATTAGAGTATGATGGGTATAGCTTTATGTACCAAAGACGGTTCTTTATGTTGGTGATACCATAGGACCCTATACCCACCAAGATAAACAACAAGACAAGCCAATTTATAATGATGCATATATATCTCTCTCTATATATATATATAACACTCGCATTTTTTTTTTTAAGACTCGTCAATTTCTTAGTACAAGGTATTGGCGTGGCCTTGTAAATTCTAAAACCACTTTTTTAAAAATTAAAAATAAAAATAAAAATGTAGAAAATTAACAAAAAAAAAAAAAGAACAAAGAAAAACGCAGGAAATTTTTTTCCCAAGAAAGAACAAATTAAAAAACCAAAAATAATCGAGAAAAAAAAAAACAATAATGAAAGATTTAAAGAAAAAAGAGGAAAAGATAGCTAGACCTCCACGACTATCGCGCCATGCCTAGAAGAGACCTCCTCTACTTTGCTTACAATGTTGGGGAATAATTATTTCCCCTTGCATGGCCCTCCATGCATGCATGCATCGTCCAAAAGAGAAATCTTTCCTAATTAATACGTATACTAGTGTTTGATATTATGGATTATCTAATATTTCTATTATTGCCTTTATATATATATATATTTATATTTTTCTATGTTTTAAATTTACTTTTTGCTTTATTTATTATAGCATGTGGTGTTTTGATGCATACACGCGATGGCATGGATGATGATCAGAGGTTTTGTTTTTGTTTTATTATTATTATTATTATATTCCAATTAATTGTATATTCGAAACAAAAATAAAAAAGTTACACATATGCGATCATCGTAAAAGGGTTGAAACAGTTGAGAAAATGTGTTTAATTAAGTAGGATTGGGGTTCCAAAGCTTTACGAGGCTTTAGACTTTTCAACAATTAGTCCCTTAACGACCAAGAAAGCCACGAACGCCCAAATATTGGCAACAAAACAAAAACAGAACGTACAATATATATATATATATATATGAGTAATGCTACGTACAGTCATTTTTATGCTCCTTGTGCACTTTACTGATATGATTGGCTGGATTAATTTTTTTTTAATACACAACCAATCATATAACTGGAGTGCACAAAAGAGTCTGCAAAAATAACTGCACATAAAATTTTCCTATATATATATATATATTTATATTCCAAACCCTCTTTTTCTAGATAAAGTGAATTAGATTCGATCCTCTCAATCTGTCATTGTAAATTTTTTAATTATTTTTTATTTTGTGATTAAGGAAGTATTTTTTATTGATGTTGTGAATTTATAAAAATAAAAATAAAAATTTAAAAAAATTACTTGTAAAAAATATACATTAAAATGGACTAATGATAGCTCCCGCTGCTGTACGTGGTTGTAGTGCGTCCCTTTCTTTACCTTTTGTTTTCAAACACATGGATCAATGATAACGGGTCTTCGTCACCCATGAATTATGAGTAATATTTTGTACATATATCAAGTACACAAACTTCCAACAATTTTTTTATTAAAAAAATAAACCACATTATGAGATCTATTTTTTCTTTTACAAAAAAGTCTACATAAAACTTAAATTTCACTACATTGAATTATCGATATCTATATTTTTGCATTGTTATGAACAATTCTTATACAAATTTAGAGATTCACTATTTACTCTTTAAATATTATTTTATTAATTATTTCTCTCTCCTCTCACACTCTCTCTCTCTCAACCATTTACTCTTCTCCATCCCCTCAACAATACAACAAACCTTCACCTTCACTCTCATTTTATTATTATAATATATTATATTTTTTTATCATTTTATTATATTTAATATAATATATTAAAAATTATATTTTTTATTATTATATTTATATTGTTAATGCCAAATGTATGTAGCAATGCTAATTGCAAAATATATAAAAAGAATTAATTTTAGGAAAATAATAATATGACTCAAAATACATAAACTAATATGAGAATTTTTCTTGAATAACAAACTCAATCTTCAAAAGATGTGTTTTTGCATATGTATAAATCAATACAAATGTTATAATGCATATAAATTTCAAAAATTACGAGGAAGCTTAAGTACGTAGTTATTTATTGAAAAATAACACTCTCACCAACAATTAGATTCTGATTGGTCACGATAATTTTTTATTATTTAGTGATTAAGAAATTTTTTTAATGATATTATTATTTTTAAAAAAAGTTAAAGATATAAAAAAATAAATAAATAATTCTACCCAAGCATGAGTACTTTTAGTGCATTTATTTTGTACAGTCATCTATCAATACTGATGAGCACGTGCTTTTCGGTTGGAAATTTGTAGAGATATTAATATGATATGCGGTGAGATGAGTCGACATGTTAATGTACTTCAAAATCCAAGCCATACGTTCACATTAGCATTAATGTATTCTGTACGTACCCACCTGTGAGTCAGAATTTCTGGCTGTATTATTGCAAAAAAGTGTTTTTTTTTTTTTCTTGATTTGTCTTTTTTAAGTAGCCAGCCAACTTGGACAAGAATTCAGGCACATGGCTAGCTGCGGTTTCATCATGTTTTTACGAATTACTATTATTGTATTTTTCTTCTATTTCTATCAATTTTTTTTAAGCATTTAATTCATCAATTGCGTGCAATACGAACTGTTAATTTCATAGCCCTGTCTTTTTAATTTCAAAATAGAAAGACATAATATCTTTCTTTTTTATAATTTATTTCGAAATTAAAAGATGTTTATGCACAATAAGAAAGTTGTGATGATTTTAATAACATGATTACATTATTTACTTGTAAAATAATTACAAATAAGATATAATTATTATTGAACCAAGAAGTAAAGATCCATGCACTACATAATCATTATAAAGAGAAGTGCCTCGTGACAAATTACAATTAACTCCATTAATTAAATAAATTCCAACTAGTTGACATTGTGTGCGTATATATATATGTATATATATATATATAGAGAGAGAGAGAGAGAGAGAGAGAGAGTAATGCTAGATTAAAGTCTCATGCATGCAAGTCTTGTGCAAATATTTTTAAATAAAAGGAATAGATTTTCTTTATAATAAATTATACATTTTTTAAAAATGACTTATACCAACATACACTATGAGCCTGTATGGGATTACTTTAGGAGTTTTAAAAAGTGTTTAAATAGTCTAAAACCCTTTAATGAGAAAATTAAGTTATTTGAGGGTCTGTCTGGGTTGTGTTAAGAATCCTAAAAATGTTTAAATAATTTTAAAAGCTTTTTAATAGAAAAATTAGTTGTTTGGGAGTTACATATTAAAACATTTTTTAGATTATTTGAAAAATATGCTTTTTCAGATAATCTAAAATGTAGTTCAAATTTTAAAAAGATTGTTAATAGATGAAAATATACATACAATTTCAAGATAATTACAACTTTTAAACTTTTAAGGATATGGTTATAATTTAAAAAAAAAAAAATCAAATGATCTTCATTTCTACTTGAGAAAGCACATTTTTAATTTATTTGCAAACAAATACAACATGTTGGAAAGTATTTTAAATAAATAATGCTACATATAGTCGTGGAATGTGTAAACGTCGTGCAATCGCTTTGAAAAAGAATGAGATTCATTATTAAAAAATTAGTTTTTTTTCATGTGTGTCCCGTATTAATTCATTTTTTTTAAAAAAACTGCACGACACTTACACAATTACGACTATAAATATTATTTCTCATTTTAAATATATGATTTCAAACAATAAATAATTTTTTAAGAATAAAATTTATTACTTAAACTATAAATTATAAACTCTAAAATTATAAATTATATTTTTTATCATAATCCTAAATATTACTTATATATATATAATCAATTCGGGAGGATTAAAATTAAATAGGGAAATAGCCGCGAGGATGGATAAGAGACTGGAAGCTGTTAGTGGTGGTAAAAGTAGCACGTAAGGAGGGTGTACGGATGGGGGAGAGAGAGATATCCGGCTGCCACCATGTACACACAGTAATCTGCAAGTAGCATTCAACATGTGGTTCAGTCAGTTTTTGGTACAATTCCTCCACTTTATACCCAACTTGTGCTTGTGCTAGTGCTACTGCTCTATCTTCCAGGACGATCTTTTCCTCCCATCCATCCATATCTCTATTCATCAGCATGCAGTAGTTGCATGTGGCCACTACGCGTACAATAGTACCTTCCGCATGAGAGTTACGTTTCAGAGTTTGTGAGGATTTTTTACCGACCAAATATTTATGTCTCCCGTGTTCTCTATTTAGATAATAAATATTTTATCTCATTTTATTTAGATATTATTATAATTTTTTTAAATTTTTACATAAAATATAATAAATAATTTAATTTTTTAATTTTAAAATAATAATATTTTATTTAATTTTTATTTAAAATTATCTCATCTCATCTTCCTATCTAAACGTAAACTTAAGTTTAATGAAGTACCATTGGTATATAAAAATATGAAGGCAAAGCTAGCCAACACGTGGTCTTGGTGGGAATCCGACTCCTTTTCGTGTTGCCCTAGCTAAGACCCATTGGGATGAATGTAATAAAATTGCGGCTGCATGCATGGAATAATTATATATTGTGTTACTACAACATAGTTCCATATATAATCCTGGCCTATAGTCTAGTCTAATTCCTGCAGATCTTGATATCGATCAGCACTATCGATAAAATTATAAGAACTTGAATCTCCATCCACTTTTAAATGCAGTAATATTTTGGTGGTAAGACAGTTTCAATTCAATGGTTAAGTACTCAAAACCCTCGACACAGTTCCAACAACCACCGCTTTTAGCTGTTGCATTATAAAAGCCTATCATCTAAGACAACGCCATATTTTCAAAAAATTGAGTGCAAGGAAGTCAATTTTTTTATTTCAAAACTCGATTTATTTTTCTATTTTACACTATATTTGTTGTAATTAGGTGTTTGTCAGAGAATCTCACCCGATCCTGATGTTTCTTGATCTCTTTATGTTAATAATATTGGCTGAGATGGAGCAGATATATGGTATTAATTTGAGTTAAGATATAGTAGATTTTTGCTGTTTTGGGAGCTATCAAATACGAGCTGGTCTTAGGCTGTAAATAGTTAGGCCATCAATCAGATGTGTCAAATTATGTTCGTGTTGACTTATTTTGTCCAACTCAAAAGTTCACTTGCGTATGCACGTAGGTCCACATGCAGATGTCTTGACCTAAAGGTAAAGCACAATAACCCATCAAAGTTCATATTTTTATAAATTCTGATTGAGATTGTCTCTGTGGCCATCATGTACGGGAATGGTCTAATGATCAAATGGGCAATTCCTACCTGCCAGATGCCATTGCTATCACATAATTCGAATAACATTATTTGACTTTCCTTTGTACGAGAGAGAGAGTAACGATAATAACTACCCTACTACCACAAGCTTAGATGAGGAGATTAGGGAATTCATTGAAGAAGAGAAAAAGGAAAGATAACAAACACTAAAATTGCGGAACATGGTAGTGATCTAGAGATCCAAAATCCCCAAAAAAGAAGGAAAAACCAAAAAAAAAGAGGTTTAGGAGGTAGCCACCCACAAGGGCTCCCACTCTAACAATCTGTTTTTCCCATGCTGTTCATCTTCTTTGCACCTTCTTGGCCTCTCAAACTTTTCCTTTCTCATTTCGATCTCACCATTTTTTTTATAATTACCATCCATCCCCTCACCCACCAAGTGCACGTCCCTTTCTCCTTCGTTATCCCAATCCTCCTCCTCTTCTTTTTCTTCTTCTTCTTCTTCCACTTGTTGTTTTTCTTCAATGGCATCACTGTCAAATCGTTCTTTTCCATTGCCCGCTTCATTGCTCGCTCCATTTTCTTCATTCTTATCATCAGCTTCCTCTGACTCGATACTGGGAGTAGTGCAAGTTTTCACAAAGCGCAGTACAAGGCGGCCATTACTGCGTTCAGCTTGAAAATAACTCTGCGTTGTAGGAGCCTTGATGGCTTCGATTATCAGCCGTCCGTCTTCTCGGTGGGGCCGAACTCGTAGAGATTCCGAGCCGCTCATTGTTGTTAATGGAGGTGGAAAATTTTGAGTATTAACTTTCTTAGCACCAGAAAGTTGACTAGATTTATTTTGCTCCCTTGTCGGCAAATTCCTCCTCTTGGAGTCCGATGAAGGCAGCGAAAAAAGATTGCCTTCGTTGATTTCGGTGCCCGTTTCGTTGCCCAGGTTTTCAGTGCACAATTGCAAGCTTTTCTCACTAAGCATGGACGAGGAGCGCTTCACAAGAGGATGGACATAGACTTTTTCTTTCTGATCCATTGTTTCCTTGGGACCTTCGGGGTTTGTGGAGATAGCTTGGAGGAAACTCCAGCCTCCCAAGTCAGGGTTTGAGGAGCTGTGACTGTTTAAGGAGTTACAGGGCTTGTTGCAAACCTCCTCAGTGCGGTATTTTTGCCCAGTTTCTTTGGTTTTGGAATCCGAGAAACAAGATCTTAATGCTAATTCGAGGGGTTGAGAGAAGTGTGGTGTTGGTGAAGAGACTTTGAGCCACACTTTCTTTGGCTCGACAGTATGGGTGTTGTCTAGACATGACTGCAATCCTTGACACACAATCGTTGCCATAACGATCTCCTTTGCTTTGAAATTTCAAAAATGAAAATCAAAAGATTTGCTTTGAAATTTTCAGTGAAGAGTTGCTATTGCTTAGTAAAGTGAGAAAGAGAGATGCAGAGGAAGAACAAAGGAGTAACTCATCCAATAAAAGGAAAGAAGAAAGGAGTTGTGCTCTTGGATTGCAGTGAAAGGCTATTGTATTGGAGGGAGAGAGGATGAAGAAAGACAGAAGGAGGAGAATTGAATGAACAACAATATGAGGGAATAGGTGAGGGTTGGGGTGTGAATTTGTAGTCCCAAAAAGTGCTTGGATGTTGAGAGAGGTGGGTAGGGGCCCTTTTTCCACCACTTAATTATTCAATTCTAAATACTACCTCACACTCCAAAGACGGTATAAAGAAATGTAAAGGAGGGAGTAAAGGAAGATCCCAACAATTTTTTGAATTTCAGAATTCTTACAGAGAAAAGAATGGGAGAGGAATTTCCACATCATATTTATTACATCAATATCTCATGTGGGCGGAAATTGGATCTCTTGGAAATGTTTTTATCTGGCCATGCATTGATGTAGTTGAAGGGAGAGACAGAGGATTTTACAGAGGAGCAATATAATTGCTGCAAATTATCAACTTTTCAATTCCCTTCCAACAGAAAGCCAACAAAAGGCAGGAACCCAAAGGATTCTCTCAAATATTTCCTGATAATGATTGCTTCCTTCTCTATTTTTTTAATATTATTTTGTAAATAAAACAACCTGAATTAATGCATGGTTCATGTGTGATTCATATGCCTTCAGAGCCAAAACCAAAGATTGTTTCAAAGGGAATAAAAAGAACAAAGAACATCAACAGATTCAGCTCCCTCCCTTTGAAATTTCTAGGATTTTAGTTGACCATCATATTCCAGCCAACACTAGAACTGGAATCGACCAAACTCCCAACAGTTTACCCTCAAGGGTCTTTGATACCACAGTGCAAGTACATGCAGCATAAACAGCGTAGAGAATGGTAATTCAGGCAAGATCTGAATTAGATCTTTTTCGAAATATATGTTTGCTTTTGATCAGCATGGAGACTACATACTGCATGGATAAAATGATTATGTTTGTAGAAAATTTTTATGGCAGAGATCAGACAGAATCCAATGGCCATATTTTCTGCCATAGATTTCTGTTCTTTTTTCAGAACAATAGATTTCAAATAAAGAGGATGTCACACTAGTGAGTCCCCACTCACCCTTTGCATTATCCTCGTGCCACCCTATTCAAATAAGTCATGATAATGTAGGACTTGTCAGTAAATAAAACTATTTACTTAACAAGAAAATCAATGGCTAAGTCGATCATTTCTTTCTTCAAGGACCCCCCCCCCCCCCCCCCCCCCCCTTTTTTTTGTTTATTTCTTTAGAAATTGAAGGACCATGCATATATATGTTGGCTTGGTTTTCTTTTTTAACACCAGTTGTTTTCAATGTGGCGTGGCCTTTCTTTTAACTCAAATTTTGTCTGGAGATTTTCCTGAACGTACGGAGCTAAAGGACGCATGAAAAAGCCCCTCTGAAAAAGGGAGGAACTTCGTGATCCACCACTTGGGCACACCTTTTGGTTGTCGGCTAGTTGCCAGCCTATGAGCTCTAAGGACTCGGCAATGCAGAAATATTACGACTGAAACTTCACGCACTTCCACACATCTGCCACAAAAATAAAAGTACTTCATCCATAAAATAATATCACACATAATAAATTTACATACCGTAAACACTCGATCTGATATAATAAATCATATTAAATTTAATATATTACATTAAATTATATTAATTTATAAATTTATTTTTATAAAAAATTCATTTACGGATCTACTACTTCTCTTTGCTCAATGGATGCCACATCTCATAATTAGATCACCAGAAAAGTTGTCAACGTACTTAAAAAGATCTAAATATTGCTATTACTATGGTTCCAACTTCCAACACCAGATTAGGAAGAAAGAGAGAGCAGATGGCATCAGAGAACTTCACAATATATATGGTATCTCCGTACTGTGCATGATTGGCTTTTGCAAGTCGCCTTTTATCTGTGATTCCTACGCATGCACATCAGTAATTACTTGATTATTTATTTATTTTCTTACTTTTGTTTTGGATTGTATTTTTAAAAAAATCTAATTATAAATATAACTACATATTAATATGTGCATAAATATAATATGATTGATTAAAAAGTAAATTTTATTAAAAATAATACTAATTTAAATTTTAAATATGAATGAATCAATATTAATATCTAAATTAGTACGTGATTTTACTTATTCGTAACAAAACTCTTATTTTTTTAAATAAATTAAAAGAGGAGGCTGAGATCACTGGAAATTAATTCTAATTAACACCGACCAAGAATATTGAGGAACCGAGATTGACCCTTGAAAACTGCCACGGGGCACCTTTAATATATACAATATGTCAGATACACCATTGTTGCAAAAACTTGCTTTCAACATGCAGAATTACAACCAAAGTATACATGTGCATCATGGAAATTTCCTTATGATTTCGGATTTCACAAAAACAATTGATAACTACTTGTACAATGAAACTTATATTCTGGGACACCGAGAACGTGCATGATCAGATGCAATGCGCCTACATTTCCTATATAACTAAACAATACCAAAAAAATGTTTAGCAGAAGATTCTTCATCATCATCAATAAGTTGTCAGTCCGATCTCCACCTGTTTTCCATTTTTGATTGAAATCTAAACTAAGGTTATTCATTGTCCTGCAGATCACCTTTGTCATGTGATCGATTTAAGACTAAATGCATGAAAAAATTAATTTTTTTATAATAGACTCTACTTTTTTTTAAAAGAAGTGTGTACGAAATTTGCACCTCCTAATAATTAAATTGTATCTAACATTGTTGTTTTGTATTTTCTACCCGTACATGATCTTGCTTCTCCTTATAAGATCATGCGATGGAATCAAGGAAATGTAGCATAAAAGGAGCATTTGACAGGACTTTTAGACTTTGGACATTCTTCAAATAATGGAAGTATCCTGGGTAGCTATAACATGGCAAAGGGGAAAATACAAGGAGAATCATGAAAGAATATTCCCATTTACTGAAAAAATGACCGGCCATCTGCTGTTCGATTTGACCCTTAATTGATCTGTTGGATTTAGTTAGGTTAATATGTTCCCTGCCAACCGAATAGAACCTCACTCCCATCATCATGCTCTGTATCAATTGCATGTCATTCAATTACTTGCAATTTTGCAACTCTATTAATATATATATATATATATATATTTACATATTCCTTCACGCGTTATTCCAAAGAAATTAAAACATAATATTGCTGTTATTTAGTTTGTTTGCTTTAATTACGTGTTGACCTCAAAGACACCAAATCCTAGCTTGCTTTTGCCCATGAGCACCGACTCACTTAATATATATATATAGCCCCTATTCCTAATTAATTATTTAATATAGAATTATAGTAATAATTTTGAGTTCCAATCTTGATTCTATTCTTTGTATCAGAACTAATTTCTTAATAGACATGTACGGCTTTTGATTTTTTGTGACGATTGATGATTTAACATGACAGATATACCATTTTTTCCGGTTGTCAATATCTTATGCCAAAGAAGGTAGATATATACCATTTTTTCCGGTCATAAGTGACGAGCAATCCCTATTGATAATATATAATCAAACTTTGGTAGCTCTAAAATCAGCATGCCTCCTTTATTGTATTGTTGAAAAGCTTCTTTATCATATTATATTATATAATATATATATATATAGAGAGAGAGAGAGAGAGAGAGAGAGAGAGAGAGAGAGTTGCATCAGAATCCATGATCGAGTTAGGTTTCTTAGATAATTAAGTAATGGAGAATCTTTAACCCATGCAGAATACGTACGTCATGTCCCCTGGGCCTTAAGTAAAGCTAAAGTTAAGCCTTTATTGTGATATTTTCACTAATAAATTAAGAATACATATTTAATCAACAACTTTTCTAGAAAAGCAGAATCTTCCTCCTGGATTACTAATACTTTTACACCTTTTCCTTCCACTGTGAATACCTTTTCCTTTTAAAATTAACAAAATGAAAAATAATAATAATAATAATAATTAATAATTAATGAAGCCTACGTACGCCATGCAAATTTGTCTTTCATTGCAAAAATTTAAGGCCAGTCTCTGCTCGAGCCCATGATCAGTAAATAAACAAGGTGGCATGTAAATTGTGTTGCAGTCTTTTTTAGGATGGAGCTCTTTGTGAGGCTAAACCTTGGAAGAAGTGAAGTTTGCAACTTTGTCAGCCTCTTTCTATTAATATCACTCATATCTTCGGAAGTTAATCAGTTGCTAAATGATGGAACAAAAGGGGTTTCAGGGAAATACTTTGGGCATCAGTACTCTGCTTCAAGAGAGGTCTGGTTTTTTCTTCATTACTGAATTTCACTATTGATACAGATCCCTTCTATATTTTGATAAAGGTAAACAGACAAAGAGAATAACTTCATTACTGAGTATAAAGAGCTTGGGGGAAAAAAGGTATAGAAAGCTTCGGAAGTGTCTAATTTAAGAAGGTAGTAAAAAAGTGTCTATAATTTAGAAAGAGGATCGATGCTCAAGTGGAAGGATCTCTCTGAGGCTCTACTATAGACCTTTTTCACCTTCTACTTCTGCATGCACTGAGAAAGAGGATTTTACCTAAATCTGTAAAAGAAACACATGAAAAGTGGGCTTTTGAATATATGCATTACTGAATCAAGTCTATTTGCAAGACCTTGCAAATGTTGTGGTGTCTGATTCTGATACAATATCAGCGTGGCTGCAGGCAATTAATATAGAACATAAACGCAGCAAAACTGAAGCTATGTAATTTGACAGTGTGCCTAAAGCATTGGATGAACCATTCAAGTATATGTTTAGAGGATGTTAACTGAGGTGCACTCAAGGGAAACTCCTTATTGAAGGCGTGCGAGATTAGACACCTAGTACTGTCAATACAAAGAAATGTTTAGAGGATGGTTTAAGAGCTTTTGCTCACCTCACATGCGTAACATGTCACATTCTAAGACAACAATAACTAGTTCATCGCACACTTTGCTTCTTACATTTACATGAGTTCAACCCGAAAAATCAAATAGACTTGTAAAATCTATGTCTACAACTATGAATCCATTCAATGGATGTGCTTTACATTATGCATTTCTTTGTGCAATCTGAATGAAATGGCCTAATTCAAACAAATATAATGCAATTATGGTCACTCCTCTACATATTCTATATATAATTGCACTATGCAGTTCTTAGGTGCTTTTGCAGCAAGAATTTCAATGTCAACATCTGAATCAACTCGACAGAGCTAGCTCTTGAACTGGCTTGGTACAGCCACTCGAATCACTCCAACCTTCGACAAACAAGGGGAGGAAACATGTTCTTTTAGCCAAACTGCGCTTGCCTCAATGGCAGTACAGTGAAATCTCAGCGAAAGTAAAGTTCTCACTCAATGTTTAACAGGTACAACTTTTTTTTGCGAATATGATTCTATTTACTGTTCTTAACTCTGTAGATAGCCTATTCAATAGTTCCTAAAAGAAGCAGACATAATTTTCTTTGTTTTACATAACTTCTATCTCCATTTAAGACACTTGAGGTGAAATAAAATTTCTAGTATCAGTCTTTTAAGGATATAATAAATAATTAAATCTATCTCTTTTCATCAATTTAAGCTTTCGAGGCAAATAATGATTTCTCATCAGTCTATTTAATTAACTTCCATGAAGTCTCTCTCGAGCCAAACATTTATAAATCTTGCCCTCTCTACGGTAGAGGTAGTTGAAACCCTGTAGCTCTTCTGGGGATTGCTGACAGCATGCATTAATCATATTAATGTTGAAACATGTCATTATCTTCTTTTAAACCCTACGTAGATAACAAACAAGAGTGCTGACTCTACCCAAGAGTGGTGTACACATAGACAGCATGCCTCTTACATATAGAAAATTTCACATTCATTTTTATATAAGTACTTTTTAGAGAGAATTGTTCCTTGCCATTTTAATTCGTTTATAGGGAACAACGATGTTTCAGTTAACATGCATGTCAAACATAATGAGAAGTACCAACACTCATATCCACTTGAAGAAAAAAGGAGCAAATCAGAAGAGAGAGGAAATTCCTTGTGTTTCAATTCTTAAAACTTTCTATGTCATTAATCCTCTGTAAGATTAATTCTATTTCTACCCGAAAAAAAGCCTCATTGGTTAAAGAGATTTGTCTGATCCTCATGAAGTGAAAAAACATTAATGTCCCTTAACTTTGAAGCATAATGAATGCACCAGAGAACTGGAATTACTTGCAGGGGACAAACATGCAAGCAGTACAACCGCCCAAAGATTAATGCTGTTTAATATATTAGCATAAACTATCAGACACCCAGAATAGCTTTCCATGCCAGTCGTCATTACAGTTAGGACAAGTGAAAAAAGGTGTTTTTGCGTGTATGTGTGTGGCAGTGTGCATACCATTAGCACTAGCAGGAAAAGTTTTTAAGGGATCACAGGTCAGAACTGGAGAAAGTGGGAATTAATAAGTAACCAGCCGACCATAATGGATTCCATTCACTTTTTTCTTTGGTGACTAGAATTTGACAAAAGTAGCATTTTCAGAGCAATGCAATAGTTGCTGCAGAAACAGGAAATAATTCAGTTGAATGTAAATTACATAGAAGAAAGCAGTATTTCAGCACAATAATGCAATAGTCGTTGGGTTTGTGAATGGTTTGCTGTTGTGGTGGGCCCGATTTGATGACCCAACCCACCAAGATTTCGTAACGGTTTTTGGTGGAGTTTCAATGAAGCTTGGCCATGGAGTGTATAGGCTTGGGCCAAGGTTTTGATTCGGGAAGAGCTAAACAGAAAATTAGCTCGAAGCTCGTGCAACAGGTCACGAGTGAATATCTTATAGAGAGTTTATTCGAGGCACGTTTGATACTCTACTTGAGTGAATAATTCAGAAATTGTGAAATTAAGATTTTCGTTGGGTGACAGTATAAATATGTACTTGATTAGTAATATAGTTGTTCTAAATAGTAAAATTTCTCCCCTAACTGTATTTTGTCATTCCTCAACATAATAATATCCTCTGCAACTTTATAAAAGTATGCATGTTGCCAAATCATGTTAGTTTTATATCACGTGATTGATTATTCTTGTTTTTTTTACCATTTTTGTCATTGTTTTCTCAATAGCAGATGCAGCAGAGAAATATGATCAACTTATTAGACTAATTATTGGGTTTTTCACATGCAAGGAAGGTAATAATATCCCTCCCGGATGATATCATATTCTTATGATCTGCCTTAAAATTAAATTATAGATGCAAAAAGTATGGCTAAACATGAGTACTAAAGATATGGTGTCGATACAAACACACAATTCATATATATATATATTGCCAATTGTATTGAAGTTCATCTTTTTTCCCAAGTGAATTAGGCTCGTTCAACGATTAGTATCTTGTCTACCTATGGATGTCAGTGAACCTCTCCGAGGTAGGACCCTTTAGACCCATCCTTATAGAATAAACCCCAATCTTGTGTACCATTGCTACATCAATTCATTATCTTTTACTTGTGATATCCTTTTCATTTTGCTTAAATATTCATTTATCATGTGATATATTTTTATTATTTTACTTGTAAATATATAATGTAAAATAATCAAAATATCCCATATCTTATACTAAATATATAATATCCTCTATATTATATGCTTTTGTCCTTGTATCGTACGTATAGACATTCACTTACGGTGCATGTAATCATATTGTTATGTTCTATTTTCTTTCCCTTTAGTTTCACTAATACTTGGATTTTCTCAATTTGCATTGTGATACTAACAATACAAACCAATTCAAACGATCGAGAATGGTTTTTGTAATACTCTAGATTGAATTTAGAAAGATGGTAAATGAGATCGATTCTTTATTTATGATCTAAGATGGATAAGTTTTTGTAATTTATAATAATTCCAAACCGTTACGATTATAATCTTGATAACCTTTTTGTTTAAAGTCTTAATATTAATGAAAAACGATATTTCTTAAATTTTTTATTGGATCGTTATAAATTATTATTGTAAAATTTCGAACATTTCTATTTATATTTACTCCCCCTTTAAAATTATGATATTTAATTGTCTTTGAGTTGGCTCAATGGCTTTGTCCATTACAATTGACATAGAAGATGGAAGTCTTGAATGTAATTTCCTTTACATTTACAATTTACCCTTCACGTTTTCAATAAGAAAAACGTTACCTATGCATAGAAGACACTTTGGGCCTTGGCCTTACAGAGAAGAATAGTGGGAGAAGTGTTGTTCGTAGAGAGTACTAGCCCACCATTGCACAACACCCGCTACTAAAAACAAAAACGCCTTCGTTTAACATTATGTGATGATCATTGATCCTGTGCTCATCAAAGCTTCTACCAAATTCATAAAAAGTTATTGTTCTCCTCATAAGCAAACTTGTGCATTACAAAACCAAGTTTCCTCTGATCCTATCTCATGTTACAGTTAATCTGCATGTCATTATACTAGATTAACTCAATAGTTACTAAATAGATAAAAGATATTTATAACTGTAAATTGTGTAACAGTTACGTAATCGTTTTAAAAAAATGAACTAAACATGGAAATCAAATAAAAAAATTTTAATAGTGGACGTCACTTTTTTTCAAAATGATTACGCGATATTTATGTAGTTCACAGTTATATATAGAATTACTCTAATAAATAATGTCAAGTCAATATAGAAAAACATGAATAAAATGCAAGTGTATAATATAACATTTTCCTTCTATTTAGGAAATACCTTTGTTTTGGGTCATGATGGTCAACGCTTCATTGATAATTCCTTCAAGCGTCAAATAGCTCATTATAATAAAAATGTTTTTTTTTTTAGATATAAAAGAATCCACTAAAAAAGAGAGTAATATTAAATACACTCGTAGAGTGCTCAGTGCATAAGCATCATGCAATCTTTCTAAAAAAGTCTAAAGTTTACTATAAAAATTTATTCATTTTTTTTAAATAAATTATGAGTTGCTTACATATTTTACGACTGTAAATAATATATGTATATATATATATTTTAATCATGTCTATTGTAACGTTGGACCAACGTCGGGCCGATATATACTCTTGTTTCAACCTTATTGGATGTGGATGGCAATCAGAAGCACATAGTTTTGGCCCATATCTTACGATTTATAAATTCCGGAAATTTCTTGCCTTTTATGCATGGATTATTGGAATTTCTATCTCTACTTTTATTAAAACTAAAAGACGTTACCCACATTATTAAGTAGGAGTACTTAAATTACAAGTCATAAATTACTTCTTTTATATGGCAATAAAATACAAGCTTTTGAACTCAGTTGAAATAAACGTTACGCATTTTGACTTTTGGAGGGAAATAAGTAAATAACCTCAAAATTCTGTAAGAAATATTATTCACCAAAATCCCAATTAATAAAATGCTTCTATTGCTCTTGTACATATATCCATCCATTCATTAATATCCTCTCTAAATGGTTGAAATCTAAAATTTTATTGTTCCCTATACCTCTCTGTATACTTATCAATACCCGTTATTTTCTGTTTAATAATCGCATTCTGAATATTGTTAACGATCTAACCGTTTAGTATTTTGTCTTAAATATGTCGGCGATCTAATTTCCACTCCCAAATTATTATTAAAAATAAAAACAAAAAAAAAGAAAGAAAAAGAATACTAATGTCCCTCAAGGATACTATATATATGCATCATTTGTCATCCCTGGTACTCATCCCCAAGTTTTGAGAAAAAGATACTCGGAACTCATCACTCTATGGCAGGTCCTTCTCCCTCTCAGGTATGCCAAACTGGCTCAAGTCCTTAGGCTACTTCGTTTCTCCTTTCTTCTCGATATTCCTTTTACATTTCTCTTTTCTCTCAAAATCTTTCTGATCCTACTAGAGTTCTTTCTGTTCTATTATATCTAATGCAAATAATCAAGATTTGCTATGAAAGTTGTATCTTCTATACTGACTTACAAATAGAATAACTCTTTTGATTATTATATCAAAAAATGTATTTTGTTATATTTCTTGTGTTATCATGTTAGTTTACTCATTATATTCATCGTATATCTGTTCAATCAAATTAATGATGTTTGTATTAATAAGTTTACGAAAATGTGATTTGATAATTGAAATAATATCTCTGTTTTTTTTTTTTTTTTTTCATTTCAAGTGAAATAGATACGATATTTTTAATATAAGAGATAGAGTATTCTTATTATTTTCTTTAATAAATTTAATTCTTTTAGTAATAAAAACATCTCATATCTTATAGTTTCTGAAGATTATCTATCCTTCATATCAACTCAAGAATGAAAAATAGCTCCTTCATGAAAACAGCAAATACGAGGGAGGAGTCCTTGCTCTAAAATTTTATTATAATTTCTTCTCCGTGGTTTGTCTCTCTTTGGTGGACTATATACTTGGGCCAGAAGTCTTTCTGGCCCGTTGGGCTTTTTCCCTTATTAGTTCAAAGGAGCCCGGTTCATATGACAATGCAAAGTGGCCCGTTAAGTGTAGTTGAAAAAAACATAAACAAAAAATAGTCTGTGATTTAGGTGCTGTTTGGATTCATCTAATCTAATTTAATATCATCTCATTTTATTTTATTATTATAATTTTTTCAAATTCTCACATAAAATATAATAAAAAATTTAATTTTTTTAAAGAGTAATGCTATATATAGAGCATACTCTTTATACACTTTACTGATGTGATTAACTGCATTATTTTTTTAATACACAATCAATCACATCAATAGAGTGTCTAAAAAAATACACAAAAATAACTATAAATAGAATTTTTATTTTTTAAATCTTAATTCAATTTTTTCAAATCTCAAAATAAAAATAATTTTAAAAAATAATATTTAATAATATTTTATTTAATTTTTAATTTTTATATAAAATCATCTTTATCTCATCTCATTATTCAAACAGTGACTTAACATGCATCTGTTTAGACTTTTTGGGACTGACAAAAGCAAATTTTCTGGTGGAGGTTTACCTACTTCAGCATTATTTCTTTTCCTTTAGGTTTAAAAATATTTATTAAGTTATTGACTTAAAATAACTTTCTAGATCTAAAGTTGCTTTCTTTCTTAAGTGTCAATAAATAAACCATAGTTAATCATGCAAAATTATTAACTCCCCTGTTGATAATGATTAATTTAGAATTAATTTATCATATTGTCTATATTATTATTATAGGCTAAGAGTATGGTTTAATTTATTAATAATTATTATTTAATAATAATTATATTTCATCCAATTCTTCATGTGAGATTTATGGTTAGATTAATTATAGTTTATTTTTCAATAAAAAAAGTGAAATTTTCATTTTTAATTTGGATGTAAAAAAAAAAAAAATTTGTAAAATATATATAGTTTAAGATTTTAGAATGAAATTAAAATAATAAAAAAATCGAAAAGAAAAAAACGAAATTAAGTGCGACCAGTTCAAAGCGAGCGACCTTCTCGCAAACCCAAACGCCAATCAGTTTCTCGGCGAGGTAGCGAGAGCGATGACTATGACGATGCTAGACAGCATTGTCGGTTTTCTTCTCCTTATGCTGCTTTTGATCCTTCTCATTATCTTAATTGCCTGTAAACCATGGCGCTTCTTTTCCTCCTCATCTCGTTCCCGCACCATCAAGGTACCCCTTAGCTTTCTGATTTTACCCCAATTCTCCTCTCTATCTCTCTCTCTCTCTCTGAATTTTCTGGAAGCTACTGGGTTTTAATGTCCTTTTATTTATCTCCTTAGTGCAATGCACTGCTTTGTTGCTGAGAATTTGTCGGAAAAGATTTGACAAGATTTGAGATTTTTCGTAACGTTCGGTTTGTTCGATGTCGGTTTGTTTGTTTGGTTTTACATTTTGTTCCTCTTTCCGATTCTTGGGATTTATACGAAAGAAACGCACCCGTTTATGGATTTAATTCGGTGCGACTCTTTTCGGCTTGTTTCGAGATGCATCGACAAGCAGGATCAATCTTTTCAAGATGGATGACTGATGTGTGTAGGATTATGGAATTGAAGCGCCTTCTGCATGAGCGTTGATTTAGTATTTTTTTTCCCATATATTTCTTCTTGCTCGTCTTAGTTCGTTAGGGGCCGCCTTGTTCCATTCGGGTAAACTCCGAGCTAAGCAATTTAGATTCATTTTCTGTAATGGTACCGTTTTTGGATATTTGCTGTTTTTATTTTGTGTGTTCCGTTTGGGTTTGGTTCTGCTGGGAATATGAGTTCAGATTGATGTTGGACCAACTCACGTCAACTGGACAATTCCGTTTATTTACTCACTTGATTACAACTTGGAGTTGGGAACTTGTTAGTTTCTGTAAATTGCAACCTTGTTATGATTTTTTTTAGTTTTGTAATGGAATTTTAAAGCTATATTTTGTAGTCTTGTTACATGTAAGTGTTTTTTTTAAATTTTTATTTTTTTATTTTTTTTTTAATTGATGTTATATGCGAGCTTTTGATCATGTGAACGAGTTCATTGTGCTCAAAATTATTATAGGTTTCAATACAATTTTATTTCCTGGTTGCTAAAGGACAATCTGACCTTATATCATTTCATTATGTTTTTTTAGATTTGTTTGATATACCTGCAAAAGATGTAAATAAAATTAATAGATTTTTGAGTTGTCCTTCCACTTGATTACCAAGAAAATCTTATGCCATGGGATAGAGAAACCCATCTGAATATTAAATTGAAGCAATTTCTTAAGCTCAGAGATCAGTGTGTAAGAGTGAAACTAGGGACTTGTATTATTCAGGAAAAATGGGGACTAGAAAGGCCCTATTTCACATTTAATCTCCATGGATCAACGATGTTCACTCCCTGTGATTGCATATTTTGTAGGCTGGTGAGCTAGAAAGGCCCCTTGTTGCAGATGATGTGGGAATTTCCCGAAACCAAAGTAATGAATTGCCAAGGGATTATGATCTAGAGGGAGCACGTGTTCAAAATGAAGGGCATTTCCGCTCACCCCGGACTCATGGACTTGTTCATAAACAAAGGCTCCCCAATGTATCTTCCCATATAACTCAGGGTATTCAATGTTATTTTATATCTTTTCTTTTATCACCTAATGCTTTTGCTTTAATTGCTCTTCTACTTCCAGTACCCAAACAAAACCAAAAGTTTATTTTTCACTCTTCCCAGGTGATAGCTTGGTTTTAGACCTGACATCTGATCCTCCGGAAGATGTTTTGGTTGGTCAGACGCTTAAGAATCCTTTTTCACCAGAACAATTAGCTGAATTTTTAAAACATGGTAGACAGAGATTAGTAGGAGATAAGTTGCAGGAGCCCGTGCACAAGGACATTCTAGATCAAAGTAATTTCTTATATCTTTTACTTGTATTTGCAGTTCCGTTTTCTCTGTTTCTTATAATTGACTGAGTATATAAAACATGTCATCATATCTTTCTGTTAGAACTGCAGGAAGCTGCCTCACCCTGGAGGTTACCTCTGGTCCATCTCTTGGGGTCCGTTGTTCTGCACAGTCAACAAATACTTCTAGGCTTCCACTGACCCTTGGAAGGGTTTCTCCAAGTGATTTAGTATTGAAAGATTCAGAGGTGTCGGGGAAGCATGCGATGATAAACTGGAATTTGAATGTAAACCTTCATAACTTCTTTACTACTTCCTTTACCATTCTGCTTCCATGCTGTATCTATGGTGCTATTTATTGTATACTTGTCTATTGGTTTAGAAATTGAAGTGGGAGCTTGCAGACATGGGTAGTCTAAATGGGACACTTCTTAATTCACAGCCGATCAACCATCCTGATTCTGGAAGTAGACATTGGGGTGACCCAATTGAGCTTGCGAGTGGAGATATAATAACTCTTGGCACAACTTCAACAGTATCTGTAAGTTAATCTAAATGCTATTCTTTGTGCTTGTTTACAATTTGTAAATTTGTAACAATGTTGGCCCTTGGGACATCTCTGGTCATCATCTCAAATATATTGTATTAGTGAGTTTCCAAGGTGAAGAACTGTTGAAGCTACATTGAAAATTTTAAATTACACAGTTCTAAATACTTTTAATGCATTAAAAACTTTCAATCAAATGGATCTGAAGTCATGAATAATGCAACCCTGACAGAACTTTTGAGATGTAATTTCCCTCTCTTAAGCAAAATAATAAAGAGACCAGTTAATGGAGAATGGTTCACCGCTGTAATGAATTGAGTAATCTTTTTTTTTTTTTTTTTTTTTTTATAAGTTGAGTAATGTTTTAACTTTATTAAGATGCCATCTTACTGGTTTTCTTCTTCCTTTTTTTTTAAAAAATATTCTTTTTAAGTTATTTATTATGCTTATTTGTCAGATTAATGATAAATATTTCAAACTTAGATTTAGTTGCCTTAGAATTCTCTATCTAATTTCTATGGTGATATTAAAAAAGAAAAGATGTAGCATTAAGTATTATATTATTTATTATTATTGTATTATCATTTTGAATGAAAGTTCTAAAGATGCTGCAATAAATATTGTAGGGCCCACACATTGTGTTTGAGATCCCAAAATTTGCACATTATTTTTAGGGGATCTCGATCCAGTTTTGTCCAAGACAAGTAAAGAAAAATGCAGAATCCATCATTTATGGTATTGATAGACTCATGAAAGCAAAGGTTTATCCATATTGATATCAGTATTGATAATGTACAAAAAGGAAGGGAAAAGGTTTGACTTGTTGTGAATGACTAAATGTATATACTTTTTACCAATTGCCACGTGATGTCGAGTGCCATGCTGCACATCTTCCCTTATGATTTGTTCACCTCACCAAGATTTGTCTTTTTTTATACTTTTTCGTGCAACTCTTTTTGGTACTAATTTGGTTATATAACAATGGGAGTAAAATTTAAATATAGAAGAGTTTTGGAGCTTCATGTGTTAGCAGAAAAATAATAGTTTTGTGACCAATTTGGATAAACTAATCCAGCTAGTGACATGATTTGGGATATTCCTGTGTTTGAAAAAGAAAATATTTAGAACATGGCTTCAGAGATTTCCTATTGTAGATGATGGCTTGATTGGCAACTGTTTATTTTATTTTTGAAAAAAGGCAATTAATGCCACTATTTCCATTTTTGTAAGCACCTGAAATATCCTGTGCCAGGTTCACATTACATCTCAAACTGAGCAACAGATTCCCTTTGGAGTTGGTGTGGCATCAGATCCGATGGCTTTGCGTAGAGGAGGAAAGAAGCTTGCTATGGAAGATGTGTACTATTACCACTGGCCTCTCCCTGGTGCTGACCAGGTCTTGGAGTTATTTTTGTTTATTTCAGTGAATATCCTTCACATCTTCTTCAAAGAGTGACATTCACTCAACATGCCTACCTTGCAGTTTGGTTTGTTTGGCATCTGCGACGGCCATGGAGGAGCTGAGGCCGCAAAATCTGCTAGCAAGTTAGTTCTCAACTCAAATGGGTTACCGTTCTGGGTTTCTGAACTTTGTAATCTGTGTTGAAAAACTGGATAACTATTCGGTTAGTGGGAAGAATTTCACTATTATTTTATGGCATTCGGCCCCCATATACTTTGGCTATGCCTATTTCTCATCAACAAAATTCTTATTTACTGATCAAAACTAATTTTTTTTTTTCATTCAGCCTACTTTAAAAGTAGTGATTGATGATTCTAAGTGAATGCTTTATGCATTGTGTTTATCATCTAGTAAAGAAGTAATTGATTGTCTTTAATGCACTTTTTAGACCAAAATTCTCTTTGGTATGGACATGATCATGCAAATCCCAAGAACTTCACTTTTTTGCTTAACTATTATGCCCCTGGTCTTGCTTTTCGATAATGTGTGTCAAGATGCTTTGGTGTTCTGGTCCTTGGCTGCAGTTTGATACTTAAGTAATCACTGATAATTAAATTTCGTCTCCAGAATTCTACCGGAGATGGTTGCTGCAATTCTTTTGGATTCACTGACAAGGGAAAGGGTCTTTTCACATTGCGATGCTTCAGATGTTCTGAGGGATGCATTTTCTCAGACAGAAGCACGCATGGATCATTATTATGAGGTATGATAGTTTCTTGTTCTTTTGCAGTGAAATGCATTTTCCTTTTTGACCTTACTTTTTCTATGCATTTATCCACAACTTGCAATTTAAATGGTAGCTTTATTCATTGCAAAGTGATTTTTGTCAGTATCCAGTTTAGTAGCATCTCTAGCATTGACCGGCTACAATACGGACAAGGGTCCTTGTATCTTCAATGAATCTTGAATGATTCCTTCCATATCCGTGACACGTGTTCAGAATTCTGAATTATGTACAATGATTTGTAAGTTTGTCTGTCATGACTTGTAAGACCACAATAGGTCTATGATAAGATCATTCATTTACAATCTAATGGTATACAAATCAACGTCTCTAAATTAAAGAAAAATGAATTTATGGCTGTTGAGGATGATTCTATAGCTGGTCCAAGACAAACTATTATTGGTGATTTATTGAGACGACCCTTGCATTCGTAGTATGTTGGTGAACTAATCCTTTGATGGGTTTTGCTATGGCTCTATTTGTGAGATTCCTATCTATTATTTTGGAAATTTGTAATTCTTCCATTTTACTAGATAGAAACCCTTTGCTTCATGATGGCGTTTCCCAAGTGTTCTGAAGTAATCTTGTTAGTCTAACAATAGCCACGGGAAGTTACTTATAGGAAGTTCCGAAGTTGCAAATTTCATTCATCATACTTGCTGAGAAGTTGGTAAGCAGTTTGAAGAAATATTCCCTTCTCTCTCTCTCTCTCTCTCTCTCTCTCTCTCTCACACACACACACACACACACATACACACAAACAACTTAATCGTGCTTCTTAGATGAGCATGGGCTTGTTCTCAGTCTATATTGTTGTTTCTATAGATTTGAATGCTGCCTTTATTTTGGTGTTTTGCATTTTTTTAGCCAAATTCTTAACTGTTTGTCGAAATTTTGAGTTCATCCTGTTGATACCCTTTCCTATCAGAGTTCAACTTTTTGTGTATCCTACCTTTTATCTTACTGTGGCAAATTACTGGAGAAAAAAGAAGTAGAATTATTCCATCTTCCTTTTAAATATTTGTGTTCTTAGTAATTTAAGGCTGTGGTGTGGACATTGTGATAATCAATTCTTTGCAGGGTTGTACTGCAACAGTGCTTCTGGTATGGGCTGATGGTGAAGAAAATTTCTTTGCGCAATGTGCAAATGTTGGAGATTCAGATTGTGTTATGAAGTACGTGTTCATGTTGTCATTCTTCCATTCATATGATTGGTAGGATAATATTTTCCCAAAACTTGTATGCTACTGTTTTTGATGGGGTATACTGGTGGACCAAGGGGGAAGTTAAGGATCCTGACTCTGATCTTCTGAAGAATAGTCATTGTGGGTGGCTACTATGATTTTTGAAATTTTATGCGTTTCTTTTTTCAGCATTTCTTATGTATCCGTTTATTAAAATAGAGTTGCTCCTTTGAATGTGGTAGAATATAACAGGGCGTTGGTGGTTATTAATTTTACCTCCATATAATCACAAATATTACTGTTGGTAGTTTTTTTTTTTTACCTTGTTATATTACAATGACTTTGGGCTTGCAAATGTACACACTAATTCATCTTAATCTCTCTTGTTTGATACACGCTAATACATCTCAATCTCTCTTGTTTGTGTTGATGTCTGATCGTGTTCTCGTCGTCCCTCAAATAATTTCCTTTCCAGTAGTTTGAATGTCTGGTATGGTAGTTCAAAAGTTACTTGTGATAATATCTTTAAATGCCTTATTTACAACTACATGTCATTTTGTTTGTAGCAGTGTTGATGGGAAACAAATTAAGATGACAGAAGACCATAAAGTAATTAGTTATTCTGAAAAACTCCGTTTCAAAGAAACAGGAAAACCACTGAAAGAAGGGGAAACTCGTCTCTGTGGTAAGCAAAATTACATTTTAACCTTTTCATACATTATAATGATGGTTAATTGCTTACATATTTCTTTTTTCGTACTTCAGGTTTGAACCTTGCTCGGATGCTTGGAGATAAATTCCTTAAACAGCAGGATTCCCGCTTCAGTTCAGAGCCTTACATAAGTCAAGCTGTTCGTATCAATCAATCAAGTGGAGCATTTGCACTATTGGCAAGGTGATTTTGCCTTTGGTCAATTGCTTTTTGTAATTCTTGTGTATAGCATCAGTTTCAGCAAATATTGATTTGGCTACTGTTGGTTGATCCAATTGATTGGCCTTATTTAGGTTAACTAGATTTCATTTGTATGTGACCAACACATTGCTCTTGAACAAGTGCATTTATTTTCTAGACATACATAACTATTAGAAGTTGGATATACATTCTCAATTATATTCTGTTCTGTATTTTTTATTTTCTGTTGTGAAATTTAAGAAATATAACTCTGGATTGTGCAAAAATCACAGTGATGGGTTATGGGATGTCATTAGTATGAAGAAGGCAACACAGCTAGTCCTTCAGGTATTATATTTTTACATGATTCAAAGTTCTCTTCCGATCACTCTGAGGGTTTATTTTATTTTCCGTTGATTTGTTTTTTTTCCTCTCTCTTCCAATTCTTCCTAATATATCTCTAAATTTCTCTGCTTGACAGGCAAGGGAGAGACACTCGAGAGAAGAGAATTCTGCAGAGAAGATTGCTAATTTCTTGTTGAGTGAGGCTAGAACGCTGCGAACAAAGGATAACACATCTATAATTTTCTTAGATTTTGACTTTTCTGGAGTCTCATGTAAAGTTGAATCATGATCGGGTCAAAAAAAGGTTTGAGGACTTCACATATGATTATGTTTGTTGTCTATCATTTTTTTAAGTTTCTGGACCATATCTCCTATGCGATATCACCCATATGATGGATATACATTGGCCGATTCCTTGGTACAAGAAGAGTATAAGCATCTTCCAGATATGATGACCATTCAGTACCCACATTGGTGGCACTGGCAGTAGGTCGGAGAACTCTGCAAGGTTACAATGGTGGTTTTCCAAGCAGGGTCTTGTGCTGTAAGAGCACGTTACTGTTGTCATGAGCAAAGAACCGATCCAAGATACCGTCATCACCGAGTTATGGTGCAGTTCCGGTGCCTGAAAGTTGTCCAATGCCAGATTATGCTGCAGTGCTAGGGAGACGTTTTCCCCATGGTTTATAGGAGAATACCATAATTTCAAAACTTTTACCCAAGTTGGTTTTTCAATTATTGAAACTATATCATCTTATCTCAACATTTAAACACCATTTAAACATAAATATTTTTCAATTTCAATTTTTAAACTTTTTCATCTAATAATTATTTATTTATTATAACTTTTTCGAACTTTTAGACAATATAAAATATAATTTCATTTTTTCAAATCTCAAAATAAAAATTATATTAAAAGATTATATTTTAACTCTCTTTTAACTTTATAATTTTTTTATTCAATTTTTTTTATTTATTTTTAAAAATCTCATAAAAATTTTAATCTAACCTATTTTGTTACTATTTATAAATTATTTCACTACTATTTATAAATTTTTTATATCTCATAAGTGACACCTAAGAGGTAGAGGAATGATCACTTTTGACATGAGCCTAAGAAGTCGTCATATTTGATAACTCAAATCTCCAGATTCAACTTCAACCGGAGAGATTGAATAGAGGAAAAATGAAAATTATAATATAAAGAAGTTTAGAAAAACTCAACTCTAGTCTCTCAAAATTTGGAGAAAAACTTGAAAGATGTAATATAAATTATATATGTTTTCCAAAATTAAATAGTTTGTGAATAAATAAAAAATTATTCAAATAAATAGAAAAGTATTTATATTTTAAAGTGTAATTCGATGATAAAATTATACTTGATTCAAAACAAATAGAAGTTGAAACACTTATCATTCGACATTTACCTTTACTTAATTACGGTATACAAAACTTTAATTAAAACCCAACCGGGGGGTCCCCGCTGGTGCTCCCACTAATGCCAAGCTCACCTCACGGCCCAAACCCTCGCACTCTTGATCTCAAACCCTTGGAAACAAGGCGCGGGTTTTCTTGTCAGCTCGAAGGACCGTATAGAAATGGCGAAGAAGAAAAGGAAAGCCGAAGCTGAATCGGACTCAGGACCGAACGCACCGGATGCACGGCAAAACGATGTCGAGCTCGTTAATGGCAACCCTCATAAGAAGATCAAGAAGAAGAAGAAGAGAACGGACGAAGAAACACAGGAGATACCCACTGTCAGCATAGCCGTGCCCGGTTCCATCATCGACAACACCCAATCTTTCGAACTTGCCACCCGAGTACATCTTTCCCTACTCTCTATTTACTTTTCCGTTTATCTGAACTCTATTTTCGCTCTGCTTTCGCCGCGTCTAAACGGTGTCTTTCTGTCATGTTATTTATCTTTTTTCTCAATTTTATATTATTTTCTACTTCTCAGTTGGCTGGTCAGATTGCACGTGCGGCTACCATTTTCCGAATCGATGAAGTTTGTAACTAGTCCTTGTTAACTTTTACTCGCTCTGTGTTTGATTGTTTAAATTGTGCATTAGAGAAATTAACTTTCTGACTTATCACGTAACAAACGTATACATATTATGACTACATAACTAAATAATTCATAGGTATCTTATTCCTGAGATCTTTATTGTATTAACAGGTGATAGTATTTGATAACAAAAGTGATGGAGTGAACGATTTTATGGCTCTGGATAGTACAGATGAGAATGAAAGTGGTGCGGCTTTTCTTGTAAGGATCTTGCAGTATCTTGAGACGCCGCAATATTTAAGAAGAACTCTCTTCTCAATGCATAACAGCTTAAGATTCGTGGTATGGACTTCAGTTTGCGTTGATATGTTACCAGTAGCAATAGCATTTCTTTTAGTTGAATTTTGGTTGATGGTTGATTAAGTTGTTTGTATATTGCATTTTGACAGGGAATGTTGCCTCCTCTTGATGCTCCACACCATCTGCGGAAGCATGAGTGGGCCCCATATCGAGAAGGTATGCCTAAATAGTTGAAAAATGTAAATTTGAGCATGGTACTTACATTTTGAGACACTCATGCGTAGGTGTTACACTTGTATATGTCCCATGTACTTGGCTATGCCTATTAATAATAAAGCTTTTATTTACTTATCAAAATATACTTATAAAAAAAATTTATCAAAATATTTAGTGATTGATGGCTTTCAATGCCTAGAAATAACCTCATTTCTTAGGATTCTGTACTTTGCTTTAAAGTACCAGCAATGCTAGTGCTGGATATAGAGCTAAAAAGACATACGTACCATATGGAGAATCTAAGAGACAGACTATGTTTTGAAATTCTTGTATTTATGTACAAAAAGGATCTTGAATTTGTTAATTTGACAGAAGAAGTGGCTTAAAATGGATGTTATGGGTGGTGACAATTCTTGACTTTTTTTAAGATAAATTTATTTGTATTGTTGAGTTGATGCACGGAACAAATGGCAGGAGTCATGAACATATAATTGGAAATAGTTGATTTTTCGAGGGAACATTGTGCATTGCATGTTTCTGTTGTCTGACGTTAAATAATTGGCAATTTTAGTTTAAATGACTAGGTTTGCTTCCTTTGTTTTGGACCTTTGCCCAAAATTTTGATTTCTTGAATTTTCTTTATAGGTGTCACTCTAAAAGAAAGATCTGCAGGCTCGGGAACACTCGTTGATGTGGGTCTAAGTAAGGTATAATCACTTCTGCCTGTTCAAAAGCTATTTGTGCAACTATTATAAACTTTAATTAAGTAAATGTTGTGCCTCTCTCTCTCTCTCTCTCCCCCCCCCCCCCCCTTTCTTTTTCTCTAAAAACTAGAATTCTTTCTTTGATGTCGAGCATATCAAGTTGTTTGGCATCAACAAAAATAAGTCCTGCAATACTGTTGGTGTAATACTGCTAATTAAGTATGGAAAGGTGGTGATGGAATACCACATTGTTTGGGAGAAAATCATTCCAGTTTATAATGTTTAATTTTCTTCTGCTTGATATAACCACTGACATTGGGATGCTGACAAGGTGGTAGGATTCTTTTATGCCATTTGTATTTTCTTATTCTATGAAGATGTTGCCAATATAAGCACAAAAGATCATGCTTCTTAGTATGTATGAAAAGTGATAGCTGATGAACCAAAAAAGGGATAAATAACCACTCAACAAATGATCTGGTTGCTTATAATGTTGTCAATGAGCTCTAGCTCAAATGGCACTTCCTCCCCTCGTAAGAACTGGGAGGGTGATGCTTAAGACCCACTAAAATTACGTGTAACTTACTAACAAAAAAATATTATTTCACTGGTAATGCAGAATATTGTCATTAATCAAGTAATGGAACCCCATAAAAGAGTTACTGTGGCTATGGGAATCGACCGCAATCTGGATGCTGGTAACACGAGATTTTTCCTTTTCCCTTTTCTTAATTTTTTTCTCCTCTATGTTGTTTCTTAATCGTATTCATTAAGCTCTTATTATTGCTCAGTTGATTCCTTCTGCATATCCAAAATTCTGCCTTTGTTTCTTCTATCTACATGATATTTATTTGAAGCATTAGATTTTAGTTAAGCTGGTTTGACATTCATTTTATTCATCCCACCTGTTTTGGCATCAGGATAAAGCATTGCCTGTGAGTTCCATAAGCCAATGCAGTAGATGGAATTCTTTTAGGAAAAAATCATTTTTTATCATACCTTCAGGCATCCATATGCAATCTTCTGTATTTGGAAAAAGCTACATGATTAAATGGGGTTTATGATTCCTCTGTTGCATTTATCTAGATTTACCTCGTGAAATTGTCTCGTCCTCCAAGCCGAGGGAAGAAGCAGGAATTTATTGGGGGTATAGAGTTCGTTATGCTTCCAATATAAATTCAGTATTTAAGGATTGCCAATTCAAGGTCTTCATTCTCTGACTCTGATTTTTTTTTCTGCTCTCTTTTTCCTTTCAAGCCACAGTATTGTTTCTTTGATAACCATTCATCGGAGGCCTTTATCTATCAACTTGTGTCATATTAATCACAGGGGGGCTATGACCAAATAATCGGAACCTCAGAGCATGGTCAGATTGTTAATTCATCAGATCTGACTATACCTACCTTTAGGTATGCTTCTGTTTGATGTCTTGATCACAAGTAATTTTTTTTTTTTTTTTTAAATGGTGCTGCGATTGTGACTTCCTTTGGCTGGCTGTTCTTTAGTGACTGGAGCTAAGTTGCTCTCAGCAAAATTGTAAATGGTGGCTCTTTGAGGTCTAAAAAGAGAACTGGTGAGCACTAGAAGATATGTATTGAGAACATGTCTCCGGGCCTGGGGCAACGACATGTCTCATAATGAGGTTGGAAAATGGGAAGAACAGAGATTGTCTTTCCCTCTTCTTGTTACTTGATAGGTTGGAATGAAAAGAGAAAGATAGGAAACTTTGAAGGTTTGTTTTTCTGGAAAAGTAATAGATTTTTTTTTTTTTTTTCTTTTAAGACAAAATGAAACAATCAACTGCACAGGAAGTGCACAAGAAAGTCGCCTAAAGAATTCCACTGTGCAATTCATTTTTGAGAAGTATTAAAAAAAAAAATAGAAAGTCATCAAATGACTACCACTGCAATTCTACATCAATAAAATACTAATATATATAATAATTATCAATTCAAATGATCTGTTTTGACAAGTGGGGCATTCAGTAGTTTCTATTTTACATTAATTTGTCAGGATTCGTGATATTTCCTTTGTTTAAGTTCATCTTGAGGCATTCTTAACATATTAGTCTTTCCACCTTCAGTTACAAACCAAATTTAGGTATGCGGCAATATTACATCGAGTATTTTCATCAAGATATAAATACTTTGGTCTACACTTCATGATTGTTTTTTGTTTTTGTATTTTTTTTTGGTGGGGGGGGGGAAGGGGGGGTTATGCCAATCAGGCCACATGCCTTTTGGCTACACTTCATGATTGTTAATCTGATGTTTTGTGATTTTGTAGGCATCTGTTGATTGCTTTTGGTGGACTTGCTGGGTTAGAAGAAAGTATAGAAGAAGACAACAACTTAAAAGTATGGTTCTACAAGAAAATTAATTTCTGTCACTCAACACTTCTCTGGTTTAATTTTTTGTGAAACTGCTCCCAATTGTTCCAGAACATTGTTTTGAATAGAGGACATGTTTGTAAGAGAATGATACTTCTACAACTATTTTACAAAAATTCTCTTAACTTTAACCAGAGTTGTAAAAAGGGTTGTAAAGGAGATTTCTATCATTACTCATGATTTTATATCACTGGAGCTAGT
This sequence comes from Carya illinoinensis, assembly GCF_018687715.1. NCBI lineage: Eukaryota > Viridiplantae > Streptophyta > Magnoliopsida > Fagales > Juglandaceae > Carya > Carya illinoinensis. Next base: position 25,866,276 of record NC_056753.1, read on the forward strand.
TTTAAAAAAGCCATAAATACTGAGTATTGTTCTTTTTTCTCCCCTTTTGCTTTCAGGATAAAGATGTGCGCCAGGTATTTGATTTGTACTTGAACACTTGTCCAAATCAGGGGAGTCGAACAATTCGAACAGAGGTACTCATATATTCTCCATTTCTGAGTTTTCCCGCTAAGATATAATAATAATAATAATAATAATAATAAGTCTTCTCTAACTAATTTTGTTCTTACTCAATTTGCATCTTTATGGACAGGAAGCAATTTTTATTTCTCTTCAGTATTTCCAAGAGCCCATAACCCGAGCATTGCAGAGAGTGGAACTTTAAAGTTACTTGAGTCAATTAACAGCTAGGTAATTAGGTATTTTTGGACTTATGGGCCTGTGGCCTTACTTGGTGTAAGTCCTCAATCTGGTAACACCATTCTGCAGATCCTAAATCTGGTTTCAGACAGATGAAATACAAAGTATGCATAGAAAGGTATAATTATCCCCATCTGTCTTTATTTCAAATCTAGTCCACTTGTTTTAGGCATTTTGCCAAGATTTTTAATTTGTAGTATGTAGTTCAGTTGTTGAATTTTGAGCTGTAGATGGGGGATGTTGTAACATAATGACTTGTTTACTTGATTTTTCTTACTTGAAACTTCTGGCTGAAGAACAGAATTGAAGGTTGATTTGTGGTTCTTATTTGATGTAATTTTTCGAAATTCAAATAAGGAAAATGTGCAAAAGAAAAATTATCTGTTGACAACATACTTGTTGCCTTAATATTTAAAACTATTTTGGAGAATATTAGATTTTTCTAAAAGCTTATGCCAGGTATTATTTCTCTCTCTAAAATTTCTGTCCCTACATGTAACTCTAATTTAGCAGCCAATAAAAAAAAAAAAAACTCATTAATCAAGATACAGTTTATTAAATTGTTTATTTAACTTCTAATTACATTGTTTTTGTTAATGCGTAAATTTGTACAACAGACCGGAATGGATAAGAGAATCATCCCGAGCTCACGATGATAATTCAGGTGTTCTTTGTGTTCATTTATGAAATAAATAATAAATAAGTAAATAAAAATAGATAAAAGAGACATAAAGATTTACGTGATTTGACATAATGGTTACGTTCACGGATTGTTTGGAGGTGAAATTTGCTATGATAGGTGATCTTACAATCTCTCGTACCCTCACATATCTCATAATATAATTGAAGAATTTAGTCTAAGTGTAGGAAATTTTTAGTGAGTCTGGGTGTAGGGAGCTTCTCTAGAGAGCTTGTGGAGAGTTCTCTCCTTATATAGATGTTTATTTCCTCGAAGTGATTGAGATTAACTTGCCTTGTGAACTCATTTCCTTTTATGAGTTTGAATTTCTTTTTCTTTGGGAGTCTAAGTTAATTTTTTCTGACTTATCTCTTACTTGCATTGACTCTTCTCTGCCTTATTTCTTAATTTTATATATTCCCTTATTATTAGTGATAGGTTTTCAATGGGTTAAACTTAGTCAATTTAGCCCCTAATAGATGCTTGCGATTTTAAGGTCGACTTGTTTATCAAGGTCTTGAAAATTTTCAAGTCAACCGTGATTGAGATAACCTGTAAAAATCTGAAGAAAAGCAATTCTAGGAACTGGTCCATGTCATTATTATGCAATGCAATGGAGATCTCAATGAGCAGTCCTCAAGAAAAATTTGTGAAATTTGTAATAAGGGCCTTCGAAAATAGGCCTATGTGAAGTTTGTTTGTAAGAATGTTTATGTGATAATTGAGTGTACTAGTGATTGTATGTAACTGTTTATCGTTATAAAAGCGTGCATATTTCCATGCTCGGTGATCTTTTTGGTTTTCGGTGGCATTAGTGGATTTTGCCCAGTGTTGCAAGTTTCTGTTGGTGCTTTTCTGTTTTGATGTATATGTAAAAATTTATTTGTAGTAACCTACGCTTAAGTGGTTAGGGAGGTCATTGACCCCTTGGATCCATCCTAGGTGGTTGTTGAGCCTGTCAATTTATTCTTGAAGGAAATCCACTCGAGACGGTTGTAGAGTTCAAAGGTTTGTTCCCGAATGTAATCCTTTAGCGGTAATTGTAACAAGTGGAGACACTTGACTTATACTTGGCAGAAGGATGCCTTGATTGCGCTAATGGTGAGTGTAGTGGAGGGTGCCTCGACCACATACCTCTGGCAATGAAAGTGTAGTGGGAGGATGCCTCGACCGCGTAACTCTGCTAATGAGAGTGTAGCGGAAGGATGCCTCGATCACGTAACTCTGGCAATGAAAATGTAGCGGGAACATGCCTTGACCGCGTAATTCTGGCGATGCGAGTGTAGCAAGAAGATGCCTCGACCGCATAACTCTGCTAATGAAAGTGTAGTGGAAGGATGCCTCGATCATGTAACTTTGGCGATGGAAGTGTAGCGGGACCATACCTCAACTGTGTAACTCTGGCAATGGGAGTGTAGTGGGAGGATGCCTCCACATAACTTGGCAATGGGAGTGTAGCAGGAGAATGCATTGACTGCATAACTCTGACGATGTGAGTGTAGCAGGAGAATGCCTCGACCATGTAACTCTTTGTGGTGGAAGACATAGTGCAACTGCACTCTATGGTGGGAGCTAGAGCTCGATTGTGCCAAAATAAAAAACCAAAGATTAAACAATCTAAATCACAAGTTTGAGATGTGCAATAATGTTTTAAAAATCGTACCATACCAGCCGATATTTTCCATAGTTGGACAGTAACCTGTACAAGAGAAGGTTGTGCTTCGTACCGAGTCAAGTACTAGCCATACAGGGTGTTTTGGCTGGTATGCCGAATTTTGGCCGAAATCTACATTTCACCTGATACGTCAAATAGGGGCTGTTATAGTTTGGACGTTTTGTAATTTACATAAAACTTCATGGGCATTTTACAGTTCCAACCATCATTTGTTGCGCTACTGATGGCCATCTGTAAAACACTTCAATTGATGCCCAGCTTCAAGAGAACTTAAAAAGAAAAAATTCTTTACTTTCCCTTCTTTTGCTCTTTTACAATTTATTGAGTTAGTACTTAGGGACAAGTTTTTCACTTTTTTGTTTTCCAATGCATTATGCATCGAGCCATGAGCCATCCACTTTTTTTACTATCGGTGTAAGGCAGTAGTTACTCTTCCATGCGATTTAAATGTTGATGATGATGGTGATATTGATGAAAATATTTTGATTAAAATTTCGAATGTTAATTTGTATTATCTTATTGATGAAGATGAGTGATTTTATTTTAATAATTGGATTGAAAACTTAGAATTATTATTTAGTTTGACAAGTATGTGTGTTGTGTGTTGTTAAAATTTAAGATTTGTATTGAAAAGTATTATTGAGTTTATGACTTATTTTATTATTATTTTAGAACATAATTTATGTATATATACATATAATTTTTCCATGTATATACTATTACAAAACGGTATATGCAATGGTACATGTATTAAAATATTTCGTTATAATGTTTTAATCGAAACGGTTACTGAAACAGTATTCAAAACATTGATTTGCAAACCTGAGTCATCTTACTTGAGTGTGGTAAAAGCTGATGACACATGGGCGATACCCGTAGGCAGCCATGCTTTGGCAGTAATGAGGACACAAGATGCTCGCGATATCAAACAGTCTATTCTAACGATAACAAATTAATATGCCCGAGCGATGCTTGAGAGGGGCTTCACAACCGGTGTTTCATGCCATGTAGGTGATTCCCAACAACTAAGTATATTCTTCAGGCCTACAACCACTAGATTTCTCGTGCAACCTCATGGAGCTTTGTTGAGAAAATCCCTAAAATTCAAATTTGTTTGTAAAAAATAAAATAGTAAGTTTGAAAGAGACAAATCAGAGTAATTTAGTTCCTGCTTTCAATTCCTCTTTGACTAAGATCATTTGCTATTGAATAATTTTTGCATGGGGAAATTGTTCATCCTCGAGTGCTCTTGTGATAATGAAAATTATTTTGTCTCTGGATATTTTTGTTCATTCATTGATCTCTTGGAAGCGACACGAGTTCAACTCCAAGTCAAGTAGCTCACATCTTTCTTCTTTTTCTGCTTCTTTTATTGGACTATATCACTGAGCAAAGTTCATGTGTATGGCATGGGAAATACTGTGTATGGCGAGGGACACTCTGCATGGTGAGCAACTGGTGAAGAACACTGTGCTGTGCGTAACTGGTGAGCAGCACCTAGTGGGCAAGCATTGGTGAATAGCATCTTGCGGGAGAGCAACTGGCGAGGGACACTTCGTGTGGTTAGCAAGGAACACTCCGTGTGGCGAGCAACGCTCAACAAGCCAGAAACCAACAAGCAATGCTCTAAGAAACTCGTGTGGGGTGAGTGAACCACCATTTGGAGCTGAAGTCACAGTGGTGAGGAACCATATAATTGGTAGCAACTTGTAGCCGTGAGAACCATTGGTGAGGAGTTTTAGTGGAGTTGCGGTGGTGAGTAGCTATGCAACGGGAGTTCCTTCGTCGGGGACGTTCTTGCCAACAATAAGAGCTCCAGTACTTTCTGGTGTCCTCCTCTAAATGACGCCATTGCTAGTGGCTCTAGACGGTAAGAACTCACAATGTGTAGCTACATTGGTATAGATCTCTCGTGGCAACCGCCAATGATGGCGGAGGCGACTGATGGGGAACAAAACCTCTGTGGTCGAGGACGATCTTGCTGACAACAGAAAATGTTGGTGAGCTAGCTGGTGGCTGGTGGCTGGACCTTTGGGGTGCACAGGAACATGCATCCTCTACCCACAGTTCTGTGCCCGACGTGATTGGCTTCTAGCGTCGAGAAACCACCCCACCAGCAAAAGAAATCATCGGCGGTGCGGGTGGTAGCAAGCGGTGGCCCTGCTCACTCACTAATGCCGGTGTGTGGGCCTTTAGTCACTCATCAATCTTTTCCCATATTGTGCTAGGCATGCATAGCACACTGCTGCAATGAGCAGTCGGTGGAGAGCTCTGCTATCGTGATTGTTGAACCCAAGATTTCAAGTTTTGTGTAATTATATATCTATACATGGATTTTGATGATAACAAATAAATTCAAAGAATAAAGAAGTCTCAAGCTCAAGTTGTCTACACAATGGAGTCAAGCACATCAAGGAAACAAGCATGAGCAAGAAGGGAACAAGTTCACATTAAAATTATAGAATAATGTTGTAAATCTCTTAAAAATTCGAAATTAGGATTAAGGCTCAAAATTAATATTTTATCATAAAGCATTAAAATACATTTTCCACATGTGCATGAATATTTTAAAAATTAAATTTGAAAATTTTGAAAGATGATTGATTGTCATCTTTTACATGTACATGCCTTGATTAAAGGGTTGAACTTTGAAAATATTAAAGATGATTGATTGTCATCTTTCACATGTAAATGTTTTATTTGAATATTTTCAAAAGTGATTGATACTTTTTTTGACTTATGCAAAAGGTAGATGATTTTGTTTGAAAAATAAAGTGTGCTCATTTTGTTATATGCAAAAAGTAAAAGATTAGGTTTGAATTTTTTAAAAAGTAAAGTGTTCTCCTTTTGTCATATGCCAAAAGTAAAAGATTAGGTTTGAAGTTTTTGAAAAAAATGAATGATGTTGTCTTTGACAATTGAAAAAGAAGAACCTTTTATTTGAAATTTTTGAAAAAATGAATGATGTTGTCTTTGACATGTGAATCTTTTTAAATTTGAATATGAAGTCTCATATGCCTATAAATAGATTATTTGAGAGCTTCACATTTACAACACCAAGAGCATACAACATTCATTCAAAACTTTCATTCTCTCTTCTCTAAGCATTGAGTCTTAATCCTTGTTCATTTTGAGAGATATAGTTTGTGCTGTATTGTTCTTATTTCACTAATTGATGAGTGTTTTTTGATAACCTACCCACTATCAGCTCTTATATCAGTAAAAGAGTGTGTATAACCCTTGTGCGTGTAGAAAGTGTTCTACACAGGGAATAGTTGAATCACCACGTGTAAGGTGATTGCAAGTGTAGAGGGTGTTCTACATGGATCCTTTGTAGCGGTGTTATTCAAAGGTGTAATAGGTTTCTATCTCCACCTGAAGGAGGTTGAATAGTGAATTTGGAAATCCTCAAGGGTAGCTTGAGGCGAGGACGTAGGCAGTGGGGCCGAACCTCGTTAACATACTGAGTTTGCTTCTCTCTTACCCTTACTCTTTATATTTATTACCGTTTCGTATTTTGTTTATATTTTATATTGTATATTTGATTTATAATTGTTATTTTTTTTAAATACAACTCAATTCACCCCCCTCTTGTGTTAGTCATCTGGGCAACATCGATATCTCAACCATACCAAGTTACTTGCGTCAAACCCTGTCGTTGCTATAGGGTGGAGGTTCTAGGTCCTATATCGCAAGCGCCTTACATGTGTTGTGCATGGCACATGCACAATGCATGCTGCACGTGCGTAGTGCCATGTTATACGTGCAAAGTGCATGTTGCACATGTGATTGGCTTCTTTATTCTCTCTTTGTATATATATATATATATATATATATATATATTACCATTCGTTGTTGTGTTAAGAGAATAAATAATAGGAAATAGTAAAGTTGAGGAGATCTTATCTGGTTTTTCAAAGATGATCGATCTCCTGAGTTGGAGAATATCCTTCTCCTAATTATGGTGTAAAAGATATCGTCAATACCACAAACGGCACCAACTATTAATGCATAAATTTTCACAATAGATCGTAAGGGAGGAAAGAATCATCATCAACTCACGATGATAATTCAGGTGTTCTTCGAGTTCATCCATGAAATAAATAATAAATAAGCAAATAAAAATAGATAAAGAGAAACATAATGATTTATTTGGTTTGGCATAATGTCTATGTTTACGGGTTATTTGGGGGTGAAATCCAATTTGATAGGTAGTTTTACAATCTCTCATGACCTCACATATCTCACAATACAATGGAAGAATTTAGTCTAAGCGTAGAAAAGTTGTGATAAGTCTAGACGTAGGGAGCGTAAATGTGTGGTTGTAAATGTGTTCGTTAAGACTATGGTTTTTTTAAAGAATAATAATAATAATAAAATTTGTTGTCGTTTCAAGAATAATGATATTGATCTATGCTGATTTGTAGTTCAATTAAGACTACGTTTGGATGTTAGGTTGAATTGAGCTGAACTGAGTTCTTTATGAATAGTAGTGAGCTGAGTAGGTTGAATGAGTTATGTGAGACCCATCTAAAATGAGTTTAAATGTGTTTAGATGTTAAGATGAGTGTTGAGGACGTGTCTCACTTCCAATCTTCCACTGTTCAGCTGATCTCTGTTGATGAAACTCAAGGGAGGCTCCTCCTGAAAACACTCCGATGCTAAATTCAGTCAAGAAGTGATCGTTCTTGAAACCTCAAAGATTACCTGTATATATAGACTTGTTTGCTGTACATATCTCATCCGATATTTATCGAAACAGATCAAGACTTAGGATTTTGAATAATCCTATCACTTCTTACTGTTTTTATCCTTTCGTTAAAGGTGGCGCCATACATATCTCTTTTTGAATTCCTCTTGATTATCCCTTTGTGACTTTTGGGCCCATACTTTGGGTTTCTTGGTGTTTAATGTATTATGGGCCTTTTTTATATGTTCCATGGCCCTCTGGTCGGAATTGTCCCTCCAGCTACCCCGCCAATTCTATTCGCCTTCTAGTGGATGGAATTTATTTTTAATCAAACCCGTTGTTGTGAAAATGCTGGGTATGATAGTATGGGCATAGGTGCTCAGAAAATATGTAGGCATGGTCATGGGCCCAAATGACCCACAGCCTTTCAGTGTTTCCTGGCCCGTCACGCCCTCTGGCCGCTTTACACTATTTCCTTCCCCCCATAAAGATTTTGTTATGAAGAATCGTAGATTCGATATCATTTCCCGCTATTGTGGCAAAGAAGATAGACACTTTTCTTGCACCGGTTAGCCTTCTTGCAGAGTTACCTTTTCTTTCCGTTTGGCTTTTTGCAATTCACTACCCTTCAAAAATTCACTTTTCTGTTGCCTCTCATTCCTTCCCCTGTTAAGCTCTATGCCCTTCCATTCCTATCTTTGCTCTTTGCTCATCTTGTTCTTTCTTGCTATCATCTTCCCAACAATTCCAATGGCTCCCTACAACGAAGGTGAGGTTTCTGAAAACCTTTTTGAGATCCCAGAGGGCACAGTCTTTGCTAGATACCGATGGCATTCAGGCATCCGAGAGAAACATTTTCCCAAGATTCAGAAAGACTTTCGTATTCCTGAAACCGTTATCTTAAGCATTCCTGAATATGGAGTTTGTAATAGTGAGGGCTTTGCCACTAAAGTGGCTATTACTGTTTCTCTTTTGCAGAATGGGTTGAGGCTCCCCTTCTACCGCCCTCTCCGCGACCTTTTGGATCTTCTTAATCTTGCTCCTGCCCAATTACATCCTTTCACACTGAGGGTGTACCTCTGCACCTACGTTGTATTCCGTATGGCTTTGGAACCTATTGGGGATCCTTATCCTGATCTGAGAGCCCGGGAATCTTTGGCGTTCTATAACATGAGGGAAGTTTTCAAAGGCAACATTCTCAGCTTCCGTAGGAAAGATGATGGGCAAATGTTGGCCCGGTTTGAGACTCGCCACTCCAATGCCAAGGCATGGACCACCAGGTTCTTTTATATCTCCGGCCATGGTTGGGAATACCCCAGCACAGAAGAAGTTTTTCATGATTTTCCAATTAAATCGATTTGGCGCCCTTTTCCCGATGAGAAGAATCTATGGCTTAAAATGCTGCCTCTGTCGCGTCGTGAACTGGCTCAAATCGCCACAGTTGATTCTTGGGCCAAAGCTAATTCAGATGCGCTTTGGACTAACTACTTGTTGACCTCCACCCATATTGATTGGTTCTTGAGGTCTCCCAACCGATCTTGTGTTCAAGGGCGCGATTTCATGATTTCAGACACCATTCCTCCTCCCATGCCGAAGCCCACTAAGAAAACTGCGAGGTCTGACTCTAAGTGAAAGAAACGTTCGGAAGAGGGGGAGGAGGAAGAGGCCGCCAAAAAGAGGGAAAAAATAAGTAAGAAAAAGAATGATGGAAAGAAGGAGGTGGCCGCCGAGAAGAGAGAGAAGAGGAGCAAGAAAAAAAACGAAGCGGGCGGTCGCCAAAAGAAAGCTCGTTCTGGAGATCCCTCTCCGCCTTCTTCTCTTCACAAGAGATTCTGGCGCCCTCAAGGGACGTCCAGAGCTTGGTGTTGCAAGAGGGTACTCCTTCTCAGGAGTCTTCGCAGCTGGCCGTCGCTCAGCCTCCGTTGCCCCAACCGGAGGTCCTTGTAGTATCATCAGGGGAAAAACACAGCTAGGGATCTACCCCGCCCGGTACCACTAGGGCTTCTTCGCCTTTGCCGTCCCCGTCGCCGCCACATTCTGGTAGCTTGAGGGATGTGGAGAGTCTAGCCGACCTGGTCCTTTTTGGCCTGACTGCCTCCCCCCAGGTCGTGGCTCAGACACAAGAGCCTGCCACGACGCCTGCCCCTGCGTTTGAGTTTCTTGTGCTAACGAGGTGGGCGAGTCAGTTTGAGCTGGGCGCAAGAGTGGTTGCGGCCCTTAATCTTGACTTAATCACTTTGGCGGGAGCTTGCTCGCCCCCTTCTTCTACTGCTGCCCATGCTGAGGCGGCCACTATTTTGCCCACAGGTAGCCACATGGAAGCGCCGGGCGCCTTGCTTTCGAATGGGGCGGAAGGTGCCACAAGGAATGTCCATCCACGCCCGACGGAATCAGGTGGCGAGGTTGGTTTACACCAAACTTCCCTAGAGAGTTTACCGAACACCATTTATGGGGGAAAAACCCCTTTGCCCATCGGCAGCGGGCTTGGACTTTCTCTTCCTCCTACCCATGCCTCCTCTTTTGGCGGGGATACTAACTCCTTCCTTGAAGAGGAGTGGGCAAATTTCTTGAATGAAGATGCCCACCTTCGTGATGCTGACTTGGCTCAACCACCACCTCCTCTACCCCCTTTGCGCTTGGTTAATTCATCGGGGAGGACGATGGCTTCATCTGTGAAGCCTGAGGGAGAAAACCTTCCGGCCCCTGGTGAGATTGTGAGAGGGGAGGCTAGCGGTGGTGATTCTTCAACAACAGTCTACTCCCATGCAGAGGCCACTGCCCAGATGGTTAACCGTTTGAAAAATTGGTTTTTTGAGGTATTATGCTTTTTGTCCTCTTTTGCATATACTTATTTCGTATCTTTGCCTCTCTTCATGTTGGTTGCCTATTTTTCTTTTCGCAGGGGATCAATGACTTGGCTACATGGATTGTTGCTGACCGTTCCCGTCTTGAGGAGGAGGTCAGGGAGAGTCGCCAGCTGTGCTACATAGCCAAACGTGCCTCTGAGAGATGGCGGGCTGACAGAGTTGAATTGGCAGCTTTGGCCGAGGCTAGGGAGGATTTGAAGATCCTACTGGAATAATCCGAGGGTTACTCCCATTCCTTGCAAGGCAATCTCGAGATGCACGAGGCTGAACTCCTGGAGCTGCGCAAGGCTGTCTGCCTAGCAAATGAGGCCAAGGCCAAAGATGACTTCGCCTCGTCAATTCTTCTTTCGGAGAGGGACTTAGCTAGGCGGCAAATTTCAGAGGCTCAGGAGAGCCTTAAGGCTGAGAGCTCTAGTTTGAACTCTGAGCTTGCCGCTCGTGATGAAGCATTGTCCTCTCTTTGTGGAGACTTGGCCCATTCTCAAGACAGCTTCAGGTCTTCCGAGGAGAGTCTTCGAGAGGCAAATTTGGCCCTTGGTGCCAGCCAGCGGAGTCTGTCTGAGAAGGAGGGGGAGCTGACTGCCGCTCGGGAGGAGGTTGCACGGTTTCGTGCCCAGTTGGCCCACGTCCCTACTACAAGGGATGATGCATTTGCTTACGGGTATGGTTGTGGCATTTTGAGGCTGAGGGACGGTCTCACGAATGATCCTGCCACCAATCTTAGGATTCTCGACCGGGAGTTGTTCTACCTTGAGGAAGCTTCCCTTCGCATGGTTGATGACTTTGGGCGAAAAGAGATGCTCGATGTTTTTGCAAACGTGCCCCGAGCCTTCCTGCCTGAGGATGCCCCTTGACTAGTTTTTGCCTTTTCTGTACTTGATTGTGGATAATAATATTGTTTCTTGGTATACATTTGTAACAATGGACTTTGATTCGCTCTATTGAACGCTTTGGCTACTGTGTTCTTTTACTTCTTGTCTTTTTCATGGCACCACAAGCTTCTGAGACTTGCCTTCGGCGTTTAGGGTCGGCGTGATCTAAGGACCTACGCGCCCTTTTTTTATGGCACCAAAAGTTGCTATAGCTTGCCTTTGGTGTTTAGAATCGGCATGGTCTGAGGACCTATGCGTCCTCTTTGCATGGCACCACAAGCTGCTATGGCTTGTCTTTGGTGTTTAGGGTCGGCGTAGTCTGGAGACTTATGTGCCCTTTTTTTCATGGCACCACAAGCTGCTAAGGCTTGTCTTTGGTGTTTAGGGTCGGCGTGGTCTGTAGACCTACGCGCCATGTTTTTATGGCACCACAAGCTGCTATGGCTTGTCTTTGGTGTTTAGGGTCGGCGTGGTCTGAGGAATTACGCGCCCTTTTTTTATGGCACCACAAGCTGCTATGGCTTGTCTTTAGTATTTATGGTCGAGCGATCTCGGACCTTTCTCACCCTTTTTTCATGGCACCACAAGCTGCTATGGCTTGTCTTTGGTATTTAGGGTCGGCATGGTCTAAGGACTTACACGCCCTTTTTGCATGGCATCACAAGCTGCTATGGCTTGTTTTTTGTGTTTAGGGTCGGCGTGGTCTGAGGACCTACGCGCCTTTTTTTTCATGGCACCACAAGCTGCTAAGGCTTGTCTTTGGTGTTTAGGGTCAGCGTGGTCTGAGGACCTACGTGCCCTTTTTTCATGGCACCACAAGCTGATATGGCTTATCTCTGGTGTTTAGGGTCAGCGTGGTCTGAGGACCTACACGCCTTTTTTTTCATGGCACCATAAGCTGCGAAGGCTTGTCTTTGGTGTTTAGGGTCGGCGTGGTCTGAGGACCTAAGCGCCATTTTTTCATGGCACCACAAGTTGCTATGGCTTGTCTTTGGTGTTTAGGGTCGAGCAGTCCCAGACCTTTCTCGCCCTTTTTTCATGGCGTTTATATTCACCCCTGGGAACTTTTTTCTCTGTAAAGAATTCTCAATGACCAAAATGGAATATATTTATAAATAGTAATGTTGCAAACATTGAACAAAAATAAAGATAAAGAATGTTTAAATCAACAAATACTATAAAAATTATTGATAAAATTTCTTCAAGTGTTCTGCGTTCCATGAGTGCGGTAGTTCCTTACTCTTGTTGTCTTTCAATCTGTACGTTCCAGGCCGGTTGTTGGCTACTACTAGATAAGGACCTTCCCATCAGGGTCCCATTTTCCCCTTTCCTTGGGTAGTCACCCGACTTTTCTTCAAAACCAGGTTGCCCACTTTAAAGGTCCTGGGCTTTACTCTTTTGTTGAAGTACTGCGCAGCTTTCCTCTTTTCTTGCAGCATCCGAGTCTCGGCTATCTCTCTTTCTTCTTCGAGTAAGTTGAGGTATTCTTCTATCTTTTTGTCATTCTGAGTACCCGATAAATGGCTCATTCTGTAGGTTGGCAGCCCTACTTCCACTGCTGTAACTACCTCGCATCCGTACGCCAGCGTAAACGGGGATTCCCCTGTCGAAGTTTTTGTTGTAGTTCTGTATGCCTAGAGAACCCCTGGGAGCTCGTTCGCCCAATCTCCTTTCTTCTCCACGACCTTTTTCTTGAGGATTGAGAGTAATGCCTTGTTTGTTGTCTCAGCTTGACCATTTGCTTGGGGGTGGCCTGGGGAGGATTACTTTGCCTTGATCCTTAACTCCACGCACCATTTTCTGTAGTGATCTGAGTCGAACTGGCGCCCATTATCGATTATAATACTCTGGGGAATCCCAAACCTGCAGACGACATTCTTCCACAAGAATTTTGTCACAGCTTTGCCTGTGATTGTTACTAACGACTCTGCTTCTACCCATTTTGTAAAATAATCGACGGCAACTATCATGAATTTAACACCATCTTTTCCTGGCGGGAAGGGTCCCACTAGATCTACCCCCCACTGGGCGAATGGCCATGGCGCTGTTACTGATGGTAATTCCTCCAGAGGGGCAAGCGGTATAGGTGCGTAAGTCTGGCATTTTGCACACTTATTAACGAACTCTCGTGCATCTCTTAGAGCATTAGGCCTGTAATATTCTACCTGGACCGCTTTCCTAGCCAAGGTTCTTCCCCCACTGTGGTTTCCACATATCCCTTTGTGTATCTCAGCCAGGACATACTGTACTTCTTGTGTGGAGATGCATCGCAGTAAAGGAACAGAGAAGCCTCTTTTATAAAGGATATCATCAATGAGTAGAAACCTTGCCGCCCTTTTCTTTATCTTTCTTGCCTCTTTTTTGGCTTCCAGCAATTTTCCTTCATCCAAGTATTCCACTACACTATTCGCCCAATCTGGGGTGCTTGACCCCAGAACTCCTACCTCGATTCCCACAACTGGGATCTCGACGACCCTTCTCTTGACTAGCCATGGTAAGGGTACCTCCTCCCCTCCTGATGCCGGTCGTGCCAATCTATCTGCGACCTCGTTGTCCAGTCTTGGTATTTGAGTTATAGCGAAATATGAGAAATGATCGTGTATTTCCCAAACCCGTGCCAAATATTTCTTCAACTTTTTACCCTTAGCAGCATACAAGCCCAAAACTTGATTTACTACCACTTGTGAATCCGACCTAGCATCTACTTCGGTTGCCCCGATCTAGGCGACCACAGACAAACCTGCTATCAGCGCTTCATACTAAGTTTCGTTGTTCGTTTCTTTGAAAGCCAGTGTGACCATGTAATACCGCTCCTGGCCGTCGAGGCTCAGCAAATGTATCCCCAGGCCTCCGCCTATCCGGCAGGACGATTCGTCTATAAACAATACCCAGGGCTTTCCTGACAGTGCTATCACCTTCTCTTGGGGAAAGTCTGAGAATTTTGCTACAAAATCCGTCATTGCTTGCCCTTTAATGGCTTTCCTTGGCTTGTACTCTATATCGAACTCACTCAGCTCGATTGACCAATCTATCAGCCTCCCTGTACAATCTGGCTTCCTTAGTATTTTCGCCAATGGAGCCTTCATCAGTACCTTCACTGCGTGAGCCTGGAAATAAGGACGGAGTTTCCTAGCCACCACTACCAAGGCAAATGCCAACAACTCAATTCGATGGTATCTTGCCTCTGCTCCTCTGAGTGCTCAACTCACATAATATACCGGATGTTGCACGGCTTCTTCTTCCTTTATGAGGATGGCGGATACAGTGTGTAGGGAGACTGCTAGATACGCATAGAGTACGTCTCCCTTCTCTGGTCGCTTTAAAAGGGGCGGACTAGCCAGATACTGTTTTAATCTTTCAAACGCTTCGTCGCACTGCTCATTCCAAGGATTTACTTTCTGCAATAATTGGAAAAAGGTGAGGCACTTGTCTATTGACCTGGCTATGAACCTTCCTAGGGCGGCCACTCTCTCCGCCAGTCGTTGAGTCTCGTTTAGATTTTTTGGCGGCTTCATATTGATTATGCCCTCTATTTTATCTAGAGAAGTTTCAATTCCTCTCTCCGATACGATGAAGCCCAAGAATTTCCCCGACTGGACCCCGAAAGCACATTTTGATGGGTTCAGCCTCATTTTGTAACGACATAAGAATCCAAACGTTGTTCACAAATCCAAAAGGTGCTGGGCTAGCCCTTTGCTCTTTACGAGCAGGTCATCCACGTATACCTCCATAGATTTCCTAATCTGCTCCTTGAACATCCGATTTACCAGCCTTTGATAGGTCGCCCCTTCATTCTTCAATCCAAAGGGTATGACCTGGTAGCAATACAGTCCTCGATCAGTGATGAAAGATGTCTTTTCTTCGTCCGCTACATTCATCCGTATCTAGTTGTAGCCCAAATATGCGTCCATGAAGCTCAACATATGATGCCCCACTGTAGCATCTACAATAACGTCGATGCGTGGTAAAGGGAAGCTATCTTTCAGACAAGTTTTTGTTTAAATCTATGAAGTCTACACACATTCTTCGCTTCCCATTTACCTTTTTCAACATGACAACGTTGGATAACCACTCCGAGTAGTGGGCCTCTCTAATGAAGCCAGCCGCGAGCAACCTTTCAACTTCTTCATTAATGGCAACGTACTTTTCTGTGTTGAAGGATCTCCTCTTCTGTCTCATTGCTTTGTATGTTGGGTCTATGCCCAAGCAATGCTCAATGATTTCGTTGTCTATATCGGGCATTTCTTCATGGCTCCACTCGAAGACATCCCTATGTTCTATCAATAACTGTATCAGGGCTTCTCTGTCTGCTGGTGGGACTTGTGTCCCAATACGGGTAGTGGACCCAGGGCTGTCAGTGTGTAATGTCACGAGTTCCAGAGGTTCATTGACTTCTGCATGCTGCTGAACCCGATCATCCCTGACTTCTATGTCTCTCTCGCAAGTTACCACTACAGGTGGTGGCAAGGGCCGCAAGGCCCCATCCAGTTCTGCCACCGTGCAAACTTCCTTCTTAACTTTCCTTAATTCCTGCACATAACATTTTTAAGCTAGGGCCTGCTCGCCTCTCCCACGCCGCCATCTGTTGGGAACTTCATCTTAAGATGGTAGGTGAATGTTACCGCCTTCAAATGGTTGAGTGTCAGTCTTCCCAATATGGCATTGTAAGAAGAAGGGGCTTTCACTACTAAAAAATCGGTCATTGTGGTTGCTGTCCGCACCCCCGTGCCTGCAGTCACTGGTAGTGTGATTGCCCCTACGGGCTGGATAGTATCCCATGAGAAACCCTTCAATGGCATAGGGGAGAGCCTTAGTTTGCCAACATCAATCCCCATTTTGACAAACGCTTCCCAGAACAGTATATCAGCCGAGCTCCCATTGTCTATTAGTACCCGCCTAGTTGTATAATTGGTTATCACGAGGGTTATTACTAGAGCATCGTCATGCGGATATATAATTTCTTCCCTGTCTGCCTCTTCGAAGGATATCACTATTCGCTCATTGCTAAGCTTTGGTTGTTTGTGTGCTCTGTCCGCCACGAACACTTCTTCATATCTTTCCTTCTGTGCATACGACTTTAGGCTAGATGTGAAAATACCACTCCCAGCAAAACCTCCCGCTATGGTCTTTATTTTCCCTATAGGCACCCTATTCCGATTGCCTTTTGGGGGCGACCTCGCTCTCCTGTCCTAGCAGTTATTGACATGGCGCCTTCTTTCTGGACTAAAGTTCCGCCTTGCTCCTTTCCTAGTCTCCTAACACCTTTTAGGCTTTGACTCTCTTTCTCATGGTCGTGCAGTCCTCAGTCCAGTGCGAGCTCGTCTGATGGTACTTGTAGTACCGATCGCCTGTTTTGACAGGGTGGTGACTTTCCTTTTCTCTCTCCCCTTCCTGTACGCCCAGATTATTGTGCACCAATCTGAGGTTGCGATCTGACCGCCTTTATCTGGCACTTTCTCACCTACTTGGATTACCCTTCTTATCAACCCGCCTGCTTCTCTGTTCAACCTAAGTATCTTCTTTACAAGGGTCCACCAAAGCTTGCAAAGTATCTTCCGCATTGACAAAATCGTTTGCCCTGTCCATGAACTCCCTGAGAGTGGAATGAGTCCTCCGGGCCAACTCTGCCATGAAAGGACTGTGCGGCCATACCCCTCCTAAGAAGGTGGCCAGAGTGATATTATCATATTGGTCATTCGTTGTTAAGCGCTCTTTGTTGAAACGGGCCAAGTAGGCCTTTAAATTCTCATCCTCCTTTTGCTTAATCGTTAACAGGTAGGCGGTTGGGCGCCGACGTCTCCGGCTAGGCATAAACTAGGTCAAGAACTGTTTTTTCAGTTCCTCAAAGCTATCTATTGACTTCGGTCTAAGGGTCCCGAACCATCCTCCAGCGATCCCTTTCAGGGTCAGAGGGAAAGCCCGGCATGCAATCTCCCCTTGGAAACCGTGGAGCATGATGTGAGCTTTAAAGTTTTCTAGATGATCTACCGGGTCCTTGGACCCATCGTACATATCTATCTGGGGAACTTTAAACTTTGGCGGGAGAGGCACAACCATAATTCGTGAGCTGTACGGCAGATCTATCTGGTGTAGTAGACTTTCCACCGAGGAAGAACCGCCCATCTTTTTCACCATCTCTTCATATTTTCCCGCTAACTCCTTTAACTCATCATGCATCATTTCTTTCTCTTCACGTTCAGCATCATTTTCTATCTAGCAATGTGCTTTTTGCTCACCTTGCTCGCTGTGGGCGGGCACATCCTCATTCTTCTATCTTAAGTCGTCGTTCTCCTTTTGTAAGATTCTCATAGCCTCCAGAGCTTGTTTAAACTTTTTCTCTACTACTGCTGGTCGTGCTTCCATAGATGACGATCCTGCGTCCATCGTTCGGCTTGCTACCGAGCATGTTACAATTGGCATGTGAGAACCACGCTGAATCACACAAGATCCCACAGACGACGCCAAATGTTGAGGACGTGTCTCACTTCCAATTTTCCATTGCTCAGCCGATCTCCGTTGATGAAACTTAAGGGGAGCTCCTCCTAAAAACACTCTGATGCTAAAGTTAGTCAATAAGTGATCATTCTTGAAACCTCAAAGATTACATGTATATATAAGCTCATTTGCTATACATATCTCATCCAGTATTTATCGGAACAGATCAAGGTTTAGGATTTTGAATAATCCTATCACTTCTTGCTGTTTTTATCCTTCCGTTAAAGGTGGCACCATGCATATCTCTTTTTGAATTCCTCTTGATTATCCTTTTGTGATTTCTGGGCCCATACTTTGGGTTTCTTGGTGTTTAATGTATTATGAGCCTTTTTTATATGTTCCAGGGCCCTCTGGTCAGAATGGTCCCTCCAATGAGTTTAATACTATTTATGAAAAACTGAAAATTATTGTAGGTCTGGTATGAAGATGTGTTAAGTTGAAAAAGTCTGCGGGTCTCACATATAAGGAAGGTTTGAATTGAGATGAGTTTAGTAATTTGAGAGTTTGGAGTTTAGATGTTATACTTAACTTAAAATTAGAGTGAATTGTATGCTCATGTATACTTTCAGTGTACTTGGGTTATGCCCATCTTTATTTCAATAAATCTTACTTATTACCTATAAAAAAAAATAGACTGAATTGAGTTGATATCAGCTGAGTTTTGCAACCAAACAAAATATATCATGTAGAGATTTTCCTTTATAATTGTAAAAAGAGAGTAAAGCGAGTCAAGTAATGGATTCTATGTAGGGGTGGGCAGCGGGGCCCAGGAACCTGCTACTCCGCCCCGTTTGCCCCGCCCCCGCATATGCAGGGCGAGGCATTTGCACCGCAAGGGCGGGGTACGGGGGCCCCCTCCCGTATCGGATGCCCTCAGCGGAGGCGGGGGACGAATACGCCGCGACCCCGGTCCGGTTTTCCCCCGCCCCGCCCCTTGTTACGTATATATATAATATATATTATATTATATATTTATATATAATAAATACAGTTTATAGATGAAACGGTTTCATTAAGCCACTTAAATGAAATGGCACCGTTTTGTCCATTACAAAACGGCGCTGTTTCATTTAGTTTTAACTCTAACGGGTTAACCCCCCCCCCCGGTCGCCCCCTCCCTTCGGCAGTCTCTCTCTCTCTCTCTCTCTCTCTCTCTCTCTCTCTCTCTCTCTCTCTCTCTCTCTCTCTCTCTCTCTCTCCCAGTACTCCGTTCTCTCCTCCCTCTCGTAGTCTCGGTTGGAGAGTCCTTGGAGTCGCTCTCGTTCTCTCCTCAATCTCGCACGACGCCGGATGCACACCGCATGGTACACGATAAATTAGCTCGTTCTCCCCTCTCTCTCCTTTCTCCGTTGTTTGTTTTCTTGCTGTGATTGTTTCGGATTCTGTCTAAATTGATTGTTTTTTTGTAAATTTAATTGTATTGAAAACCCCTAAATTAATTTAGGGATTTCAATCATTGAGGGGTTTCATTCTAATTTAATTTAGGGTTCCAATCCGAATCCCTATTTTGTTTTTGGGTTTCATTGATTGAAACCCCAATTAATTTAGGGTTTCGGATTGGAACCCTAAATTAAATTAGGGTTCCAATCTGAAATCCTTATTATTTTTTTTTTCATTGATTGAAACTCCTAAATTGACCTAAATCGATTTAGGGTTTCGGATTGGAACCCTAAATTAAATTAGGGTTCCTACTCTAATTTTTTTTGGGGTTTGAGAATACAATTTAGTGCCCAAACCCTAAATTAATTGAAAACAAAAAAATTAGGGTCTTTTGTTAAAGTAAATTAGTTACTTTTATTATAATCTAACATATCTTATAAATTTATTTAAATTCGTAAATTTTGTTAAAATATTTTTCTATATATAAATTGTACTTAATTTCATTTGGATTGCATATGAACCTTTTCATATAATATACAATCAGATGTGTGCGTGTCTATAAGATGAAATGGTTACTATCATTTTATAATTTATTTATTTATTATTTTATATTTTATACTCTTTTATACATGATATTAAATACTTGAATGACATTATATATGATTTTTAATAATTGTATGCATGCATGTTAATTGAGGGGTTTCAATCGGGCCTTTGGGGTTTCATTCAATGAAACTCCTAAAAAAAAAATTAAAAAGATGTGTGGGTCTACTATTTGTATGCAGTTTTTGATGATTGTGTTAGATTGCACTTTGATTTTTTGTTTTTTTTTTGTTGAAGAATCAGGAATGTTTTCGGATTTCAGTGATAACTCGTCTGCCCACTACTCCTACCCCTATAAGGAGTACACCTTGCCCTATCCTAAAGCCCACACAGGGCAAGAAACCTATATCAATAGTTTGGCAATACTTTACCAAACTAGAGGGTGGTGACCCCAACAACCCACAAACTAAATGTAATCATTGTGGGAAAATGTATGGATGTCACTATAGGAAACATGGTACACCCCAGCTGAAGGTCCATTTAGAGGAACAATGCAAGAAGAGTCCAATTTTAAAATCCTTGGTAGAGAAAGGTCAATTTAAACTAGATATTAAAATGGCGGATGAGAGTAGTGGGGCTGAAGGGCCAACATTGAAGGGGTATACGAAGTATAATCCCGATGAGTGTAGAAGGAAGTTAGCTCGTATGATTATCATAGACGAGCTGCCTTTTCAGTTTGTGGAGAGCAAAGGGTTCCAAGAATTTGTCCAAGAGTTGGAACCGAGATTTGTACTTCTTTCTCGTCACACTGTGGCAAAGGATATTAAGAAGATGTACTTCCGTGATAAAAATGTTTAAGAGGCCAATTGGTAGGTTTGATAGTTTGCCTCACTACCGATACTTGGACTTTTATCCAAAATATGAATTACATGTCGTTGACTATGCATTTTGTTGATTCTGATTGGGTTTTGCATAAAAATATTATTAAATTTTGTCAAATAATTGATCATAAGGGTGAGACGATTGGGAAGGCCTTGGAGGCCGCAATAAAGGAGTAGGGGTTGGAAAAGGTTTTGTCTATTTCAGTTGATAATACGTCGTCTAATGATGTCGCCTTGGGATATCTAAATAATTATCTTAAAAATGCAAATAAAACATTCTTGGGTGGTGAATATTTGCATGTTAGATGTGCTGCACATATTTTGAATTTAATTGTGATTGAGGGGTTGAAAGATGTTGATGACTCGGTTGTACAAGTTAGAATGGTTGTAAAATTTGTGATGTCTTCTCCTTCTACATTCGAGAAATTCAAAGTTGCTGCAAAGGCTGCGAACATAACATCGAAGAAGGGTCTTTGTACTGATGTTCCTACTAGATGAAACTCAACCTTTTTTATGTTGGAGGCGGCCTAAGAATATAAGGCAGCCTTTCAATTATTGGGTGATAAAGACATCCAATATGTCAAATACTTTGATGAGCACGGAGGATTACGAAAGCCTAATGATGGTGATTGGTGGTAGTTTCTACTTTTGTTGATTTTCTTGGATTATTTTACGATGTCACATTAAATATATCTGGTTCTTTGTACCCTACATCCTATGGGTTTTGTCAACAAATATGTAGGGTAAAAGAAGAATTAGAAGATATACGTAGGAGTTCCAATGAAATGATAAGGGGGATGACAGTGACCATGATGCTAAAATATGACAAGTATTGGGGAGATTTGACTAGAATGTATTTTGTTATATGTGGCTGTTATTCTTGATTCCCGTCTGAAAGTTTCAGGCTTATTATATGGGTTGAGACTTGTTCACGATCAGGTATGGACTGAACTTATTGGTGAATTGGCCCGAGATACCCTGACTAAATTGTATGATGAGTTTAATGCAATTAAGGGTGGTACTACATCCAAGACACATACACCTACCCCAACGCTTTCTATAGACACCGTGACTGGGCCTTCTACAAAGAAGTACAGAATGCTGTGGACTAAGACCCTCGTACAGAATCCCACACTAGCCCATCAATCTACGGAGGTGGTTTTCGAGTTAGACAACTATTTTTCAGCGGATATGGTCTAAGATGATGATGATAATTTCGATATATTAGGATGGTGGAAGAATGCCTCAAAGAAATATCCCATCATTTCTAAGATTACCTGCTATATTTTGGCCATCCCTATTAGCACCGTTGCCTCAAAGTCAGTCTTTAGTACCGGAGGTCATATATTAGATCCTTTCCGTAATTCATTGTCTCCTACAATTATAGAGGCATTGATATGCACACAGAGCTGGACGATAGGAAATGATATTCATGTTCCGGATATTTTAGATTTTAAGGAGACCGATGAGGGTGGTGATCAGTCTGAATTTGGACCACCTGGTAATTGTTTTTTATTTTATTATTTTAATTTATTTATATTCATTTCGATTTCATCGTTATTAATTTTAATATTAATTTTTGTAATAACACATGAGACGACATCTAACACCTCTGCAATATAAAAATGTTTTCAAACCCGGGCCGCCCCAAGTGTCACAAACTTACAGTCAAAGGCAAGCCACAACTGACAACTCTCTCAGTCCCTTTTTAGAATATTCAATTTTTAATTATTTGTTCATATTTCATATTCAATGATTTGTAATGTTGATACAATGTCTCTTGGACACTTTTATGTTTGTAATTTTGTAATTGTTTAGCCTTTCAATTTTGTAATAGCTTAGTTATTATTATTAGTATATTAGGTATTAGACTCTTAGACTAGTACCTTTTATTAGCCATAAAATCAATTACCATCTATAACACTTTTTTTTTTTTTTATTCTGGTTTTTAATTTTTTTTTCTTTTTACTTATAATTTTATGGGTTGAAAATGAACTACAAGCTTTTTTTAGACCAAAAATACAAGCTTGTGGGTTATTTTTTGCCCATTGCTGATGTTTTTGGGCCATTTTTAACCCAAAAATTACTTATGGGCCTAAGTCCTAAAAGGGGTGCAGGGGGGCGGACGGATTGCCCCCACAATCCATATCCCGTCATGCGGGACGGGATACCCCGCCCTCGCATACCAGGGGTGAGGGACGGGAAAAATTTTTTTCATCCGTCCCATGTGGGGATGAGGGGCGGGGGGTCTACCCCGCACCATACGGTGCGGGTAGCACCCCTAATTCTATGGGTATGTTATTTCTTTGTGCAAACAAATAAATGGAGAAGTTGTAAATATTATCAGTGATTTTATTTATAAATTTTTTGGTAGGATTCATTATTTATATCGGTTAAATGATAAGATTTGTGTTAAAAAAATGAAGTGATATATTAGCACACGAGTGTAGCAAAACTCGAATGGAAAATACGAGGAGTAGATCAATTAAATACGAACCAAGGCGGGACTTCGGATAGTGAGAGGGGTAATTTCGTCACACAGTACAAGAGTAAAGGCGTGTTTCGTCGAGAATAAAATGATAAAAAGGGACTCTCTACCGTAACACGCCACCCAGTCCAACTATTCTTCTCGTAATTGTGTGAGCGCCGAAGAGAGGGAGAGAGGGAGAGAGAGGAGATCCTAATACGAGTTGTAACCCCAATATAGCACACGCTGATTAAAGTTTTTCGCTTTAATTTTTCAAATATTCGTTAGAACAAGGGACCGTTGGGGAGGCTCCCGCCACGGCGTGCCATGGCCCAGCTAGAGAGCCAGACCCAGAGCCAGAGCCAGACCCCGTGCCACCAGCAGCAGCAGCCCGCGGTCCTCAACACCAAATCTCTGATCTGCGCCCTCAACCTCGTGTCCCGCAACCTCCCCCTCCCTCCCGACCTCCACGACGCCGTTTCCTCAATCTACTTCGCCCCCGAGGACACTGAGGCTAATGCTGGAGGTGGCGCTGGACCCGACGACGAGTTGGTTCCCCGGAAGAGTTTGGTATGGATCCCTTAGAACTCCCCCTTCTCTGGTTTCGCTATTTCCCCTACTTCGAAAGGAGTTTTTTATAGGGCGTCTTTTTGGCTAATGGGGAATTTAGGTTTAGGATGGGTTTTTGTGGGTATTTGTTTGTCTTTATCATTGGTGTTTTCTGTTGGTTTGCGATTGTTCCTCATACCTATTGTGTGTGCGTGTATTTGTGAGTAATCATGTAATTGAAAATCTGTACTGAAAGAGATTAGTGATTCGGGTTTCTTTAGGGCTCAAGGTTGTGCCCTTGGTTGTTTGGAGAGTTTCTTCCTTTTTTTTTTTTTTTTGGGGGGGGGGGGGGGGGGGGGGGGGGTGGTGGTGTGTGGATTGGGGGAGTATGAAAATCTAGCAAAATTTGTAGTTTTATTTTATTCCTTGTTTCTCCAGTAAACACAAAGTGTTTTAGAAATTATGCAATTTCCCCTTTTTTCGGATATTTTTATTTCTGAATTTCTCTCTTTTTTTAATTTTTTGTACAAGCTGAATTTCACTTTTTATTATTATCATGTTGAGTCATTTTTTGTAATGAGAAATTAAAAAAAACTTGTTTCTTAATGTCAAATTGAAATAATTATGCAGGAAGATCGCAGTAGCTACAAAGGAGATCTGTTGGCCGACTTTGAGGATTCACTGCTGGAGCAACGTCCGAACTGCATGTCAGGTTCTGGATTGACTATAGCAAGGGAAAATCGTTATCAGAGCCACATTCAGCATCGGTTGACTGAGCTTGAAGGTTAGTTAAGAACCTCCACCTTGTGTATCATACTGTTGGTGCATGTAACTCCTAGCACAATGGGTAGCTTTATCAGGTTTTCCTTGCATACATTAATGTCAGATGGTACTCTCTGTTCTAAAAATAGAATAATTTATAGGTTTATTTTGAGTATGAAATAGCATATGTATACATTTGGTTGCTTTAAAATGTTAAGGATCAGAAGACTAAAGATGGTGCTGGTTGTTGGTTAAATTTTGATGCTGCCACTAGATCTTTGTAACATGATTTTGCCAGCTCTAGATTCCATTTCGTGATCCGCACAGCATGAAATGTGTTTGTATGAGAATGTTCAGAAGCTTTCTCTACGAAGTGATCTTTTTTTAAGAATTAATTATTTCTGATTATAAGTCATTATATAGTCGGTCTTTCAGAATGAATCACTTACTTATTATTTTTTTTGAAATTAGCATTGCCTTCAAATAGAGGTGAGGATCTGCAGACAAAGTGCTTGCTTGAGCTCTATGGAATTAAGGTAAAATAGCCACACTAAACTATGACAATTGTATACCAGTTGTGTGAAATGAAGGTAAGGAAGCATTTGGTTGTACTTTAAATTACTATTTTTCAAGCACACTATTATGTCATTAGTGGAAAAGACACACTAAACTATGACAATTGTATGCCAGTTGTGTGAATGAAGGTAAGGCAGCATTTGGTTGTACATTATTAAATGACTATTTTTCAAGCACACCATTATTTCATGGGTGGAAAAGATCAGTTCTTCAGGGAGACAGTCAATTTTTGTTGCACCTCTTCCATAATTGTCTGATGAAATTTGTTACTTAATCAAAAAAAAAAAAAAAAATTGTCTGATGAAATTTGTGATTCATCGCTTGCAAAACATAACCCAATATGGCCTCTATACAAGTCAATGATTTTACAGATGCAAATTTCTGTATTGCTTGTTGGCAGTTTATTAATATATGCACAAAATGTAGTTCTTCTAGTAATTGTAAATGGACTCGTTTTCTGTTTGTTACTACTAATATCATGGGATGACATAGGTTCTATCCTTGTCAGTGAATAGTTTTTATGTTTTAATTATTTCTTTTCTTCTTCCTAGCAGCTGGCAGAGTTGCAAAGCAGGGTTCGATCTAATGTGAGTTCAGAGTACTGGCTCCGTATGAAATGTGCTGAACCCGACAAGCAATTATTTGACTGGGGTATGATGCGTCTGCGTCGCCCACTTTATGGCGTCGGAGATGCTTTTGCCGTGGATGCTGACGACCAATTCAGGAAAAAACGGGATGCTGAGGTCAATTATTAGTTTATGCATATTTTTCTGAACTTTTATCCATATTCATTATGATGAAATTGGGAATTTGGGGTTATACGTTTTATGGTGTCTTTAGAAAGTGAAACTTCACATCATGGGATGTGCTTACACACTCTATTTGTGGGATCTTGATTGGCAGCTATGAGTTACCTGAATAGATTTTGAATTTATCTGATTATTTTAGCCATCAAGTTTCTAAAATTAACACAAATATTAGAAGAAAGCAAATGAATGCTGTATGACAGTGATAAAATAGTACAATTACTATAAACGGTCAAGTTTTGGCTTGAGAGATTCTCAGAAAGGGCCACTGATTGTGAGACTGATCTTCTTGTGTTTAACGTGATTTATGAGTTTCTAGACAGAGTATATAGATCAGAAGATCCCAAATGTGAATCCATAATGTGGAAAAATAGGAATAATGTGTTCCTGCTGACATGGTTAAAACCTTTCATGCAGAGATTGTCAAGGTTAGAAGAGGAGGAGAAGAATCAGATTGAAACTAGAAAAAGAAAATTTTTTGCAGAAATTCTCAATGCAGTTCGTGAGTTCCAGTTGCAAATTCAAGCATCCATGAAACGCCGGAAACAAAGGAATGATGGGGTACAGGTATGCTATCTCTTCCTCCATCCGTCCCTTTTTACATTTCATGAGTATTTAAAATGGGAAATGAAACAGAAACAGGGAGATCGAAGTCAGAAATGCTGCCTTAAATTATATTGAAAACTGAATGGGAAAGTTTGATTGATGAAGTAGGTATCATCTGAAAACTGTATGGTAAATGGGTTGAAGTGCTGGATGGCATTCCACAGACCTAGGTAGGTTTGTTAATAAACATTTTTTTTTATAAGTAATAATCTTTATTGAATAGATGAAACTAGGCAATGCCTAAGTACACAAGAAGTATACAAAGTGAGACACCTAGTTACATTCTAGTAGACTGAAAAGAAGATAAAAACTCATGAACATTCCCACCCTTCAAAACAATAGCAGAAAAACATTGGAAAAGAGAGAATTAAAAAAAATTCCAGATTTTCCTCACTACACGCTCCTTAAAGCACCTATCATTCCTTTCTGACCATAAACACCACATTAAGCACAAAGGTATCATCCGCCACACTGCCGCCAGTTGAGCGCTATTGTGAGTCCTATTCCAGCATGCTGGTAGATCCACCACCCTCTTAGGCATAACCCAACTCAAACCGGCTCTACGAAGAATACCAGCCCATAACTCCCCAGCCACCTCACAATGTAAAAGCAAATGATCTATCGATTCCCCACTCCTTTTACACATGTAGCACCACTCCATGACAATCATACCTCACTTTCTTAGATTATCAACCGTTAGAATCTTCCCATGTGTAGCTGTCCAGGTAAAGAAAGAAACGTTAGACGGTACTAAAACCTTCCATATACTCTTCCACAGAAAGAAAGTGGGCTGTTGGATTGTCAAAACCTTATAAAAAGATTTAACAGTAAACCTTTTTCTCCCCGTATGATTCCACAATAAACGGTCACCCCCATTGCCTCCCAGCTTTGCTGAATACAAATAACTGTAAAAAACTGCCGGCTCTTCAAGTTCTCAGTCCTGAAGGTTTCTTGTAAAAGTGACATTTCAAGTTACCGTCCCATTGGCATGACATGGTACTTCTGAAATTGGGGCCTGCTTATTTCCAGCCAAGTTAAAAACAGCTGGAAAAACAATGCAAAGAGGGCTCTCCCTACTCCATACATTGAACCAAAAGGTGGTTCGTGCTCCATCACCCACCTCAAACTTGAGATATTTTTCAAAAGTGTTCCACCCCTCTCTTATGAATTTCCATAGGCTTACTCCATAAGATCTCCTACCCTCATTAGAACACCATCCCCCCCACGCACAACCATACTTGTGATCAATAACCTCTCTCCACAACGAGTTCCCTTCCATTTGGTACCTCCATAGCCACTTCCCTAATAGTGCCTTGTTAAAAACACACAAATTTCGCACCCCTAACCCCCCATTCGCAATCAGACAGCTCACCCTTTGCCAACTCACTAGATGAAATTTAAATTCCTCCCCCATGCCACCCCACAAGAAGGCTCTGAACAACTTTTCTATCCGGTTTGCCACACCCACCGGTAATGGGAAGAGAGAGAGATAGTAAGTGGGAAGATTGGAAAGGATGCTTTTGATGAGGGTTAATCTCCCCCCTTTTGATAGGTATAACCGCTTCCAACGAGATAATCTTTTCTCAAGTCTTCTCTACCACTCCATCCCAAATACTCTTTGCTTTGAATGACGCCCCTAAGGGAAGTCCAAGATATTTCATAGGAAGAGAGGCAATTTTACAACCCAATAACTCCGCTAAAGAGGCTATATTACTCACATCCCCCACCAGAACCAACTCCGACTTCTCCAAGTTCACCTTGAGTCCCGAAACACCTTCAAAACACAACAAAACTGCCCTTAGAGCTTGAATCTGGCCACTAACAGCATCACAAAAAAATGAGAGTATCATCCACAAAAAGTAGGTGAGAAATGGAACTCACATTACTATTGCTGCCCACTGAAAAACCAGCAAGAAATCCCCCCCTTACAGTAGCCTCCACCATGCGACTCAAAGCCTCCATTGCAATAACAAAAAGGAAAGGGGAGAGCGGGTCTCCTTGTCTTAGACCCCTAGAAGTCTGAAAAAATCCACATGATCTTCCATTGACTAAAACTGAAAACCGAGCGGTCGAAACACAATGTTTAATCCATTCACACCACCTATCCCCGAAACCACATCTTCCATTGTTAATAAACATTGTTGGAACTGTTGGGGGAGTTTTTTTTTTTTTTTTTTTTTTGGGGGGGGGGGGGGGGGGGGGAGGAAGGGGTCAAGCATTGTGTCTCATGTATTTCAAGAAATGCTCGAATGCCTTTGAACTTCAAAACCATGTCCCTTACTCCATTCAATCTTAACGGCGGGACAAATCGTGTATGTAGATACTACATGGAAATATATTTAAACCATTGTTTTGTGTGGTATCTTTATAACTTGATTATGAGTGTTATTTAAGTCATGTAGAACATATGTGGTACCTATCTCATGTAATTATATCACATAAGTTACCGGAAAGTTTCTATATCAAGAAATAGGGGATTACATGTCTCATGTGTCTGGCACTCTCTCTCTTTCTAAAGTTCTTTACCTTCTTTGGAAATGTCTTCGCATACATTTTTTAAAACTATATTGTTTTCTTTACATCTTTCCTATGTGAGGAATGCTTAGGAAGAAACAAGTTACATAATCTTTTGGGACTGATTCTCTTTAGAAGATAATTGTTATATTTGGAGAGGGAGAGACAGAGAGTGAGTGAGGAACTTTATTGTTAATTTTTGTTGGAGTATATTGGTTATCAATTGAAGAGAAGGTAAAAGGAGCACTTATATTTTAACAGGCATGGCATGGAAGGCAAAGGCAACGTGCTACACGGTTAGAGAAATTGAGGTTCCAAGCTTTGAAGGCTGATGATCAAGAAGCATACATGAGAATGGTAAAAGAAAGCAAGAATGAACGATTGACAATGCTTCTGGAAGAAACAAATAAACTTCTTGTAAACTTGGGAGCAGCCGTTCAACGTCAGAAAGATTCTAAACATTCAGATGTGATAGAGGACTTGAAAGACTCAGAAGCTGATTCGCCTGAGGAAGAGATGGACATCATTGATTCCAGTCACAATATTGAAACTAGTGATTTACTTGAAGGTCAAAGACAGTATAACTCAGCCATCCATTCAATTCAGGAGAAGGTAAGGATAAAGCCATAATGTGCATCTTTTTCTTTTCTTTTTTAATCTGTAAACCATAATGTGCATCTTATTACTTGGTGCTAGATTATTTCATAAAAAAATTAGACTGCAGGACATTTCATCGGAATGAGACTGTAATTGGTGGTTGCTATGTGAATGTTGAACAAGGCCTTCATGTAATTTGTAAGAAAGGCACAATTCCATATAGCACTTGTGCAGTATATGAGGTTTATCTTGCTCTTTTATGGTGAGCAGGCTGAAACTTAGCAGTTTCCTCCTGGAAGTTGCCTAGGCTCTTGAATGGGGCCATATGTTGTTAATCATTGCTTCTGATGTCAGCAAACTCGTATGGTCACTTTTGTATGTCTCTGAGATTTAATTATGTTCTAGAATCTTTGTAGATTTTATAGGTGGGGTAATATGCAAACAGATTCCAGCCCAAAAGTATATGTGTTGAACTGCTTGACCAGTGCATCAATTTATTTGAGAATGCTTGATGTTGAAGAGTTGAATGGATTTTGAAGAAATCATGACTGCAAACTCCATTCAGCTCTTTATTTTTGGTTGATAATAATAGAAACCTAATTATAATACTCAAAAAATCATGAGGGGATCAGAGAATCTAACTGAGTTTAGTTCTACAGGTA
Source organism: Carya illinoinensis (assembly GCF_018687715.1). Classification (NCBI taxonomy): domain Eukaryota; kingdom Viridiplantae; phylum Streptophyta; class Magnoliopsida; order Fagales; family Juglandaceae; genus Carya; species Carya illinoinensis. The sequence continues at coordinate 25,896,257 of NC_056753.1, forward strand.
ACTGAACAACCATCCATGCTTCAAGGAGGAGAATTAAGGCCATACCAGGTAGAGGGGCTTCAGTGGATGGTCTCCTTGTTTAATAACAACTTAAATGGAATTTTAGCTGATGAGATGGGGTTGGGGAAGACAATACAAACTATTTCGCTGATAGCATATCTCATGGAGTACAAGGGTGTGCCTGGGCCTCACTTGATAGTGGCTCCGAAGGCTGTATTACCAAATTGGATCTATGAATTCTCAATGTGGGCTCCTAGGTATGCAGGAAGCATTTTTTGAAACTGTCAATGTGAGCACGTGCATGCACGTTTTCTGTTTCCCAGTGTAAGATGTATTTTGAAATGATCCTTTGATTTTCTTTTGTGATCCAGTATTGCAGCTTTTCTTTACGATGGACGTTTAGATGAGAGAAAAACAATGAGGGAAGAGTTATTAGGGGAGGGGAAGTTTAACGTGTTGATCACACACTACGATCTTATCATGAGAGATAAGGCATTTTTGAAGAAAATTCAGTGGTACTACATGATTGTTGATGAAGGGCATCGGTTAAAGAATCATGAGAGTGTTCTTGCAAAGACTCTCGTCTCAGGGTATGATTGACCTTACTTGTCATGTTTTAATATAAATGATGCATTCAAATAGGATTGAAGAAGTGACTTCAGCCTCCACCTCTTGCTTTTGGAGGAGGACATACCATTTTGCCCAAAGAGCAGTAATGGCACTTCTTGTTTCTTCTATCTGTTTTCTTTCAATGATTTTAAGTTAAATTGCATGATTGTGGTATGACTGTTTACCAAAATTGGCTGTTTACCTGCTCTATAACTGTTAAACATGGTTATCGAGAAATGAATCCATTAGTGGATTGGCTTGAGAAGCAAGGAGCAAGAGGGCACACAGGAATTCCACACACTCCAGAGTATTCCAAAAGAAGTTCAAGGGTTCCTGAAACTTGACAAAATTGGCTTGCCTACCATCCATTGTAAATGGACCCTTTGTGTTTGGGTGTTGATGCATAATAGAGTTAGGCAACTGGTCCTCGCATCCATCCAGTTGCACATGTTACCATGGTTTTCCTCTGCCATAAACAAGAGTTCTATCAATAAAGCTTATGGGGAGTAGTCCTTTTTAAAAAAAAAAAAAGTGGTATGGCTGTTTAGTTCAGGGAGTATCTTCCTATTGTCTGCCTTTTAAAGTAGAGGTACTCTACATAATGGAAAAAGATCAGCCTTTTCTCACGGACCACACAGAAAGAATGATATTGGTGTAGAATTTGGATCACGCATCAGTCATAGTAAGTCTATTTATTTGGATTATTTTCTTTGCATAATAATGATATATGATTAGAAATTTGAAACCTTCTTCTTCTTCTTTTCCCTTTTAACTCATAATGCATTACAATGTTTGGCCAAAGTAGAAGTTGCCTTTCAATGCCTTTTTAGATGATTGCTTGTTACACCCCCTTCTTGTAAGGTTAGGAATAGCACGTCATAACATTATAATGATTTTACAATTTTTTGAATTTGGATCACCTTTTATGAAGAAACCAAAAAACAAAATGAAAAACAATTATTTGATTTGAGTTTTTTCTTGTTTACAGCTATCAGATACGACGGAGGCTTCTCTTAACCGGTACCCCAATACAGAATAGTTTGCAGGAATTATGGGCCTTGCTTAATTTTCTTCTGCCACACATTTTCAATTCAGTTCAAAATTTCGAGGAGTGGTTTAATGCACCATTTGCAGACAAAGGCGATGCTTCTCTTTCAGATGAGGAAGAACTACTGATCATTCGTCGTCTGCATCAAGTGAGGACTATCTCCTAATCTGTGCTTTCTACCATTTTCTCATGACTTGTTTGTTGATATGTGTTATTGATTCCTAGGTGATAAGGCCATTCATATTGAGGAGGAAAAAGGATGAGGTGGAGAAGTACCTTCCTGGAAAATCCCAGGTCATTTTGAAATGTGATACATCCGCTTGGCAGAAAGCATACTATCAACAGATTACAGATGTGGGCAGAGTTGGGCTAGATAATGGTTTGTTGCCTCTGTACATGCAATCTATGCAACTGCGATTTCCATCCTACTTTTTAAAAAATATCAACGGGTAGAAAACCCAATTTAAAAATGAAGTTAATGTTTCTCAAAATGCTTATGATTTGGGAAAATGCTTAATTTGGTAGGCGATTTCAAAGTTTTTATTTATTTATTATTCTACCATTAAGAACCGAACTATGGTTGTGGTTTCAATTTTCAGGCTGTCAAGAATGTTGGTGTGATCTTTGTGAGTGATCACTTCAAGTGAAAATGCGGAAGGTTTAATATCATATCACCACTACCAAGACCTTTCTTTAAGAGAATCAAAGCCTAAAATATCAATACTATGACTTCCTGTACTTTTGGATTTAATAAAGCATGTATAGTTTTTTCAAAATGTTAACTAAACGGCTGCCACCTTGTTCAAGAAGCAAGCCATAATAACAATGCCATCCAGTGGCTTAAGAGCTCCCAGTTCCATATTATCTTCTAACTACTGCAGTTTTCTCAGAGAGAACTGCAGAATAGCTGTATTTTTCTTTTGATATCATTGAACTGTTCTTGCATATTTTTTTCTGTTCATGTTGAAGTTTATCTTTATATTTCAAATTGTGTTGAAGTAACCACCCATTCACCAAGTGGTAACAATTTGCAGGTTCCGGGAAATCAAAGGGTCTACAGAACCTGACCATGCAGCTCAGAAAATGTTGTAATCACCCATACCTTTTTGTTGCAGCAGATTATAATACATGGCAAAAGGAGGAGATAGTCAGAGCATCGGGGAAATTTGAACTTCTTGATCGTTTACTGCCAAAACTCCATAGAGCAGGGCATAGAGTTCTGCTTTTCTCACAAATGACTCGTCTCCTTGACATTTTGGAAATTTATCTGCAACTTCACAATTATAAGTATCTTAGACTTGATGGTAACACGAAAACTGAGTATAGAGGGACTCTAGTAGAACAATTCAATGCTCCTGACTCTCCTTTCTTTATGTTTCTCTTGAGCACTCGTGCTGGAGGTCTTGGTTTGAACTTACAATCAGCAGATACAGTAATACTTTTTGACATTGACTGGAACCCTCAAAATGATCAGCAGGCCGAAGATCGAGCCCATCGTATTGGACAGAAAAAGGAAGTTAGGGTATTTGTGCTGATTACTGTTGGATCAGTTGAAGAGGCAATCTTAGAGCGGGCAAAGCAGAAGATGGGCATTGATGAAAAGGTCATCCAAGCTGGACTTTTCAATACAACTTCCACAGGTTTGTAATTTCATCCATCACTACTCCTGCATTTTTAAAATGTAAGTCCTCCCTTAGGGAACATCCGAATAAATGTCTACTTTCTGAAAGTGGAATATCTCGTTTCTTTGTATACCCAATATTTCCCTTTTTAGAAAACTAAGCAAGTTTCTCGTGAAGGTCAGGAACTCCTATTAAAAGGTGGGCTGTTTTTAAGGAGATGCCATACTTGTTTTTAATATTCGCGTTTAGAAACATGGAGGGAACATTTATTCATTTTTTTCATTCTCTGCTTCAGAGATAGGGCGGTAATATCTTCACTATTTAGTGAGAAACTGGTTGGCATCACTGCCACAAAAATTCCCACCCATTCCATGAATACCGTTGCCATGTTCCAGTAAAGATTTTATCACTCAATCAACAGAAAAATGTAGTGTTGGATATAAATGTCTCTATGCATGTCCAACCAGAAGCAGTAATATAAGGGAAGTAGACTACTTTTTAGGTGTCATGTAACTTATCTAGCAATCAAATAGGAACATTTGTTCCCTGCACTAACTTTCATTTTTCTCTCCGTACAAGTGCGAAAATTTCTGTGTTTTCTTTGTTTTGTCGAGGATGGAAGTTAGTTAGGAAAGTGTATTTGTGATACCGATTGTTACATTGTTTTATTCCCGGGATATTGTGATTGAAAACAAATTATTTTCGGTTGTGAGAGAAGGTGGTTTAATACGTTTAACTGAGAGAGGGAAGAGGTTCAAACAAGAGCTGTTGTTGGGATTGCACACTGCGCAATGGCTGGGGAGAGCTTTGGAGGATTGTGGGAGGGGTGAAAGTTACTCATCCAAGAGGGAAGGCTATCGGAGTTTTGTAGTACAGAGAGGCTCGAACAGTAGAGAGAATTTTTTGGAGGTCTCTGTCTATGGTGAGGGAGATCGTAGGAGTTTCCTCATTATTCCTGATGAGGAGGGAGGTAGGGGCTGGAAAAGACTTTCCGGGATCTTAAAGGATGGCTCACAGTTGGACAGAAGCAAGGTGGAGCTTGTAGAAGGTGCACAGAGGAACCTGTGGAGAGAAGAACCGTCGGCGAGGTCATACAAGGAGGTGGTTGTGGCGGCAGGGACGCAAGGAGAGAAGAGTAAGGGGGTCGGTGGGGGAAGCCTAGAGGCAGTAGGGCCACATTGAGCCCCTCGTGACCAGACGTGGGAGAGAGATGATGGCAGAGACGTGAGGGAGGTGCTCTGCATGGTACGTGATTTGCAGACTCAAATGGAGAAGTTGCAGGGAGAGGTGGCTAAAATTGTAGTTGATGTCGGGGCCATAAGGGGGAGATACGAAACGGGGAGCTTTAGGGGAAGGGCTCTTAAAGGTAACCAAGATGGGCCACGGGCCAAGGCCCAGGTTGCGTTCAGGAATGAGGCTTGGACACACGGGGAGTGGGCCTGGGATTGGTATGAAGAGGGGCCGAAACTAAGGAAGCCGATGCAAGCCCGTAAGGAGTGAAGGGGTTGGGCATCGAATCCGGGTAGAGATGGGGGGAGGGTCTCTCCTCTGCCAGAATCCTCACGAGGCCATCGGCGGGAGACGGACTTTCTCTCCGAGAAACAGAAAGTGACGGCGAAACTATCGGAGGGGGAAGTTGCACCCATTTCGCCGACGAAGCTCCAGAGTGCTATCTCTGAGCCTTCGGTGGAACTCCCACCACTTCAGACTGCACAGAACGTGCCGACAGGGGGAGGGGATGTCACCGAAAGTCCAACGAGTCCACCAGAGATGTTTAGGGAGGCCGTAGAGGTGGGGGATTGCCGGAATGAGGTTGTTGAAGTTTCGGTCAGTGAAGATCTCTGTCAATACGCCTCGGCAAGTGGTATCACCCTTCGGGGAATGCACAGAGGAAGTCGATAGGGAGGGGATGAGGGCTCCAAGGAACCGACGAGCACACCAGAGCTGCACAGGGAGGTCGCTTTGGTGGGGGATTACGGGACGGGGATCTGTAAACTTGGAATGTGAGGATCTTTTTCAATATGTGTCGGCAAGTGAAGAACAGAGTTTGAGTGATCATGGCGGGTCTGTTGGGCTTGTGAGTGGGGAAGATAATGAAGGCTTAGAGGAACAGCGGGAGTGTAGAGTGCAGAATCCTATCCCATTGAATTGTTTGTACCCAGACCCAGCCTATGTTTCAGACTGGGTGTTGCAGACAGTTAGTGATATTAAGGACTTGATAGGTTTGAAGTGTGATGGGTATGAGGAACAATTCATGGCGTTATTCACAGCTATTGAAGCTGGACACCAATAACAAAGAAAAACTGATTCCAAGAAACAACGTGAACTCAAGAGACTTACATGGTCTATGAATTCTGAAGGTAGTTCAAGCCGAGAGAGATCAAAAGGGAAGGGACTGGCTTTACCCAATAAATGAAACCAAAAATCCTTTCATGGAATGTCCGCGGACTTAATGAGGCTAGTAAGCGACTTCAAGTAAGAAACTTACTGCGGGAGTGGAAGGCGGATATTATTTGTTTACAGGAGACGAAGCTGAAAATTATTTCTACAAAAACAATACGCAGTTTATGGAGCTGTATATACGTAGATTGGGTGTACTTGGCAGCTAATGGGGCCTCAAGAGGAGTGTTGGTGATGTGGGACAAAAGGGTGGTGGAAAAAAGGGAGGAGTTTATAGGTCTCTTCTCAGTAGCATGTTCTTTTAGGAATGTGCTAGATGGTTTCTTGTGGGCCTTTGCCGGGGTCTATGGTCCTAACTCAGACACCGATAGAAAATTACTGTGGGATGAGTTACCAGGGGTGCATAGCTGGTGGGATCTCCCTTGGTGCATTGGTGGTAATTTCAATGTCACAAGATTCCCAAGTGAGTGTTATGGAAACAGAAGAATGAGGTCCGCTATGGCTGATTTTTTCCGAATGCATCTTTGAGCTAAACCTTGTAGACTTACCTCTAGCGGGTGGTTGTGGTACGTGGGCTAACAATCAGACTTGGTCAAGACTTGACAGATTTTTAATCTCCCCGGAGTGGGAAATTCATTATCCGGAGGTATGGCAAAAAAGATTAACGCGTTTATGCTCGGATCATTGGCCTATTATGTTGGATAGCGGGGGGATTCAAAGAAGGCGTCGGCATTTTAAGTTCGAAAATATGTGGCTGAAATCTGAAGGTTTCGTGGATAGGGTTGGAAGATGGTGGTCATCCTATCAGATACAGGGTACTCCAAGCTACATCTTTGCTGGAAAACTAAAGGCCTTGAAGCAAGACTTAAAACAGTGGAATATGCAATCCTTTGGTAACATCAGGGAACTTATGAAAACCAAGCAAACAGAGATTCAAGAACTTGAAAGGGTTCAGGAATCTAGGCCTTTGAACCAGGAGGAAGCGGCTCAAAAGTTAGTTTTGGTTTCAAATCTCGAGAGGTTCATCCTTATGGAAGAGATCTCATGGAGATAGAAGTCGAGAGCGTTATGGTTGAGATAAGGTGATCGTAGCACAAAGTTCTTCCATAGAATTGCTAATTCTCACAGGAGATATAATAATATTGAGAAGTTGAAGATTGATGGGGTAGAATGTAAGGAAGAGCAAGTGATTAACAATCATGTGGTTGGTTTTTTTGAACAACTTCTTTCCGAGCAGGAGGTTTGGAGGCCTAAGTTAGAGGGGCTGATTTTTTAGACCATAGGGACGATGGAGGCAAATCATTTGGAGAGGCCGTTTGAGGAAGGCGAGGTGTTAGAAGTGGTTAGGAAAATGGCATCAGATAAGGCACCGAGTCCTGATGGTTTCTCTATGGGATTCTTTCAAACATGCTGGGAGGTACTAAAGGAGGATCTAATGAAGGTGTTCCGGGAGTTCTACTTGTTTGGAAAGTTTGAGAAATGCTTAAACGCCACTTTTCTTGCTTTGATACCAAAAGAGTGGGGGCGGAGGAGATTAAGGATTTTAGACCCATAAGCTTGGTTAATGGGGTGTACAAGATTCTATCTAAGGTTCTTGCAAATCGTCTTAGCAAGACAGTGGGAAAATAATCTCAAATCCTCAAAATGCCTTCGTAAAGGATAGGCAGATTTTAGATGCAGTACTCATTGCAAACGAATGTTTGGACAGTAGAATGAAAGCGGGCCTTCCAGGGATTATTTGCAAGTTAGACATGGAGAAGGCATACGACCATGTCAACTGGGATTTTCTCATAGACATTCTGGGAAAGTGTGGCTTTGGAGGGAGATGGTGTTCCTGGATCCGTTGGTGTATCTCTACAGTGAAATTTTCAGTCCTAATAAACAGAAGCCCAACGGGATTCTTCAGTAGCACAAGAGGCCTGAGACAAGGCGATCCATTGTCCCCACTTCTTTTCGTTTTTGTGATGGAAGCCTTGAGTAAAATGATTTCAGTTCTGGTTGCAAATGGGAGGTTGAACGGGTATTCGATCGGTCCCTCGGGAGAGGGTAATATTAGTATTTCTCACTTATTATTTGCAGATGACACCCTGATTTTCTGCGAGGCGGACCAAAGCTAGGTTCGGGTCCTGAAGGTATTACTTCTCTGTTTCGAGGTGGTCTCAGGATTGAAAGTGAATCTGGACAAGTCAGAGATGGTGCCTATCGGAGGCGTTCTGCAGTTAAGACTCTTGGCTAATACTCTAGGATGCAAGATTGCCTCACTCCCTATGACCTATCTAGGCCTTCCATTGGGGGCTCCTTCGAGAGCGGCTGCTATCTGGGACACAGTGATTGAGAAAATAGAGTATCGATTGGCAGGGTGGAAGCGTATGTATTTATCTAAAGGGGGTAGAACTACTCTTATCAAGAGTACTTTATCCAATCTTCCGACTTACTTCTTGTTCTTATTCCCTATTCCAGCACGGACGGCACTTCGCATTGAAAAGCTTCAAAGGGATTTTTTGTGGGAAGGTATGGGCGAGGAATTCAAGTTTCATCTTGTCAGGTGGGAACAGGTATGTAGGCCTCTGGCAAATGGTGGTCTGGGCATAAGAAATTTGAGACTGTTTAATAGAGCATTACTTGGTAAGTGGTTATGGCGTTACCATAGAGAACCAGAAGCACTTTGGAAGTTGGTGATTGAGAGTAAATACGAAGGTTCATGGGGTGGATGGTGTACTAAGGAAGTAAGAGTGGCGTATGGTGTGGGGTTGTGGAAACATATCAGGCAAGGTTGGGGGGTTTTCTCTCGGCACACTAGTCTTCGTTTAGGAGAAGGGAATAGAATCAAGTTCTGGCACGACACATGGTACGGTAATTGTGCACTTAAGGAACTATTCCCGACACTGTTCAGGGTGGCAAGAGCCAGAGAGGCCTCGGTGGCTGAGGTCATGGTGGTAGTAGGAAATCAAATCCAATGGAACATCAATTTCAGCAGGGCAGCGCAAGATTGGGAGTTGGACAGCTTTGAAGCCTTTCTAAGTTTGTTATACTCAATCAGACCAAGCAACCAGCCCTTAGACGTATTGTGGTGGATACCTTCAAACAAAGGTATGTTCACGGTACGTGAGTTCTATAAGTCCTTAACACAAATGCATCACCCCCAGTTCCCATGGAAAAGACTGTGGAAACACAAAGCTCCCCTCAAAGCAGCCTTCTTTGTATGGTCAGCTGCTATGGGGAAGATTCTCACAACGGATAATCTGAGAAAACGAAGGGTGATCATTGTAGATTGGTGTTGTATGTGTAGGAACGGGGGCGAATCGGTGGGGCATCTACTACTACACTGCGAGGTAGCTAGAGGGTTGTGGAACGAGGTATTTAGCCGTTTAGACTTGGGTTGGGTTATGCCGGAGACAGTAGTGGCAACACTAGCTAGCTGGACTGACATAAGGGGTAACGACCAGATAAAGGTCTTATGGAAGATGATTCCGATTTGTATCATGTGGTGCATATGGCAGGAGCGCAATGCACGGACGTTCGAGGACAAAGAGAGATCGATGGAGGAACTTAAAGCTTTCTTTTTTAGAACTCTTTGTACTTGGGCCATTGCTGTTAATTTTAATGGCCAAGATTTGCATGATTTTCTTATTTCCCTTGTTCCTACATAGTTAGGACATTCTTTGTACTGAGCGAGGCTTTGCCAATTCTTTTATTAATATACTTCTTACTTTTCTCAAAAAATGTAACTTATCTAGCAAAGTCTCTTCTCGTCATACACAGATACTGAGCTAGGAGCCCAACTATGGGAGGACAGATGGGCTTCGAATTGGATAGGTCTGCCTTCCCTTTGAAAGCCCATATGTCAATGGTTCTCCAATGGACTACCTCGGGCATTGTCTGTGAGGTGTCTCAAACTTGCTACAGACACTTTATGGGAAAGAACCATTTTTGTTGTGTTTTCTGTTCAAGTTCGATATATTTTGTTAAGGTTTACAACAATTGGATATGTTGCATGCTTACTAGTGATGTATGTATTCGCTCGTGGGTTTTCTTACTGAACATGCGTTGACTTGGCAAATCTTTATGCGTACAGCTCAGGACAGCAAGCAGATGCTAGAGGAGATCATGCGCAGAGGTACAAGTTCACTCGGGACAGATGTGCCAAGTGAGAGAGAAATCAATCGCCTTGCTGCCCGATCAGATGAGGAATTCTGGCTGTTTGAGAAAATGGATGAGGAAAGAAAACAGAAGGAGAAATACAGATCTCGGCTTATGGAAGAACATGAAGTGCCCGATTGGGCATATTCTGCTCCCGAAATTAAGGAAGATGAGACCTTAGGTATTGACAGTGGCGGTGTCACTGGAAAGCGTAGAAGAAAGGAGGTGGTTTATGTTGATACTCTGAGTGATTTACAGTGGATGAAGGCTGTGGAAAATGGAGAAGACATGTCAAGGCTTTCAGTTAGAAGGAAGAGAAGAGATCCTTTTGCATCTGAGGGAAATGCATCGGCTATACATAATGCAGTTTCAGAGGAAAAGGTCTTGGAGTTGGGGAATGAAATCATGCCTACGACAAGTGAAGATAACACTGCTCTGGCCCAAACCCCAGCCCCAAAGGGACCCAAGTCTGAAGATGCTGAGAAACATGAATATCATGGTTTTGGAGGAAGCAACTGGAATGGGCATATGTTTACATGGAATGCTCATAAGAGAAAGAGATCAAGCTATGTTATCCCGAGCTCGTCATCGGATTCTAGAGGGCAGAATTCCAATGGAAGAGGTGGATGGACTTGATCAAGATGACTCAAAAAGAATATGAAACATGGATATAAGATATCCAATCAAGTACCTTAGCCTCATTGTATTTTTAGCCGCTAGTGTAACATACAAGAGGCTCGAGCGTGTGCTCAGATGTTATAGGCTCACCTGATATTCTGGGGCAGTGAGCTTTGGATGATAAATTTAACTGGTGCAGTAATGTTCACTCCTCCACCTCCAGTCATTCTGCTGTTATGAGCATGTTCCGTATCGGCAACAATAATGGCAAGTACTTCAATTATTTTGCTCTCTATGAGTTTCCAGAGGAATCATCTGATTGGATAACCAACTTAAGAGACTCCTAAGCGGTGTGCAGAGAAAAGGAGGAATATTTGTATTGATGGTGTAGTTACAGTTGGTAAGGGAATATGTTTTTTTTTTTTCAAAAAAAAAAAAAAAAGAGAGAGAAAGAAAAACAAAGGATGGGAGAGCATTTTGCAAGTATATGAATTGGATCCGACTCTTGTGCTCGCGGACAAAATGTAAAACATATCTTCTAAGTTTGCAAGGTTCAGTTCGATTAATTTAGTTTTCTTAAATGCCATTTGAACTTTCTCTACCATTGTTCAGATCCTTTCAAAATAATTGAGAAAACATTGCATAAAAGTCAAGGTAACCGATCTTTTCGAGTGAACTCTGTTACGAATAATTACGTTCACGTATTTACGTGAAAAGGACACAGTTTTTCTGTGGAGATTAACGCACAAATCACTCGAGCAGCTTGCTTGGAGATGCCAACATTCATTGAATAGAGCTCCGCCAAGCAAGCCTATGATTTCAGTAGTGCTCCAAATGCCCCACATCATTCTCAACCAAAGCATTGTTTGAGAAGTTCAGACGTGCAAGATGCTACGGTTCCAGTGCAGCAGAAAACATACTCCTGAGTTCAAGAGTTTCTGCCTCTTTTAACTCTGAAAGGTCTGATTTCTTCTCCATCTGAACCTAGAAGGAAATCAGACCCGGGATAACCAAAATGACATTTTTTCATGCATGAGTAGCTGAATAACGATACCTGTATGCAAAAATGGTAATTAGGACTGAGCAGAAATCCGAAAATCCGATTCCGACCCCGCCTCCGCTCCGGCTCTGCTCCGGAGTCAGAGTTTTTTCCCACTGAAAAGTTGGAGTCGGAGTCGGAGGTGGAGGTGTTCCAACTCCGACTCCGCTTCGATCTGACTCCGGCGCACCGAATCCGACTCTGACTCATTCTCCGACTCCGATTCCAACTCCGACTTTTATATTAACATCTAATAAATAATAATGTATAAACATTATAATAAATAATATAAGTTAATATAGTTACTATAAGTTAGTTTACATTACTAATTTATTATAAGTTACTATAAGTTAATATAGTTACACTATAAGTTACTATACCTTATTTTAATATCAAATATCTTATTTTATTTTATATAAATATTATATATATAGTATAGTTTATATATATATAATATACTATATAACTATATATATACTGTATAGTATTAGAGTCATTAGACTATATATAGTTATACTTATATAATATATAGTTATATTATATATAATAGTATAGTTAATATATATAGTATTAAAACAAAATTAATATTTGATTTAGGGTTTACATAAAAAAAAAAAAAAAAAAAAAAAAAAAAAAAAAAAGCTGAAAATACCAAAACAGAGCCCAGACAGCATCGTTGGACTCTGTTTTGGTCACAAAAACAGAGTTCATTACTCCAAAACGGCACCGTTTTGGAGGTAGACGGCACCTTTTACTTTAGGCCAAACAAGATTTAATTTCCCCCCGAGTCCGGTCCCCTACTCTCAGTCTCAACTTTGCTTTAGGGTTTACCACTTTACTTCAGTCACACATTCGGCCATTTGCATCCTAACTCAGCCCCCACGATTTGGCCACGAAACGGCGCCACAATCTCAGCTACAACCCAGCCCCAACTTCCGACGCGTCGTTGCTTCTCCGATATCTCCTCTCTCTCTCTCTCTCTAACAGAAATCGTTCGATTCGTTCTTGGGTTTGAAACTTTGAAATCTGTTTTAGTTATTTTGAATCTTTGATTTCTCTTTTATCTGTTATGGTTTTGATATATATATATATATATATATATTTGTTTTTTGATTTTTTTGAAGCTCTGTTTTCAGGTGCCCCAGTCGGCACTCGACAGTCCCTGTCGGCCATCGCCCCGAGTCCCACGCCGTCGCAGATCTGGGTCATCGCACGGTGCCCACTGCCCTCCCACGGTCTCACTAACTCCGTTCCGACAAGTTAGAGTCAGAGCCGAAGAGGAGCATATAGCCTCCAGAGCTGGAATCGGACTCGAAGTCGGAAGACCCAGATACTGACTCCAATCTGTCGGTGCTCAGCCCTAATGGTAACCATGCTCCTGAAGAACGTAGTCTTATATTCAATGTGATTTCCAAACAATTTGGAACCCACAAACTAAACTCAGTGTGTCGGCAATTTGGGAGACATTGCTAGCTTGCACTTCCACCATTCGGTGCAAAATAGCAAAAGACTTCAATCATTTCACTCCAAGGGTTTCCTAATAGCAGGCAGCCATAGTTGATAAATCCAGAATCTAAACTACAAAAGTAAGAAATTATGATATAAAACTTGCAGCATTTGCACTCACACAACCAGCAGCATCAATAATAATGTCACAACATCCCGTGCACAAAACTAATGAATACCCGGTCGCCTTTACTATCATACTTCAAGAACCCAAAATAAATGTTAAGATAATGGAACGCATACAACCTTCACATTTTGAAGCATTAAACCACTGGCTTTGAAGCATGGAAATCATCTGGCATTTGTCATTCGAGTTAGTTCTGATAGTTCCCTATCTTAACTTCTCTGACAACTCCAACTCGTTATTGCCTAATGACTTGTATAGGCAACCCATATGCAAATGGAATTTGAATAAAGAAAAATCATGCCAGCTGTGGCTGCCCATGCCTCCCATAAATTTAGATGGACAGCATGGAAAATTTGCAAACTGAAAGGAAACAATGGTTACGTTTATTGCAAAGCATTCACATAGTGAGTTTTAAACGCATCGCTCTGATGCCCTTCCCCATCTATTGTATTACCTCGTCCTACATCCATCATGGTTAGACCTCTTATACAAAATATGCCTGATTTCATCATCGTTACTAGCCCAGAATACGATAAACTGAAGGCACTCTTAGATGCATGAAGCAACATGCCAAGCAAAATGTCTAAAAAGGTTTGATATTAAGTAATAACAGACCAGTTTTCTGGGTTGTCTCCCAAAATCCAATTGAAGAGGGCACACATGGCATGCAGTAGCCAATCATTTAATAATCTGAAGTTTCATAACCTATAAAGCTGTGAACATATGTCTCCAAGTTTCAACCAAGACTTCAAGCCACTAAAGAGCTCCTAATTTCCAATTATCAACATCTACATTACCTAAAACAACTCAAAACAAAGTTCAATTTTATAAAACCGAAGCAAGAAGCCTTAACCAAAGCACCTCATCTCTACACAAACCAATGAACCCAAATCAATCCAGATCGTCAAAGATTCTAGTCCTTACAAAAACTTAGGTACATGACAATTGACCGACGTCCTCAAGTCTGATGCGTGGTCAAACTTACGTTCTAGCATAAATTGAGAACTAGCAGTACCCGGTTTACAGAAACAGTATACCAAATGCAATCCTCTATTTCAAGTTTAAAGCAAAACAAACCTAGAAAGCTTAACACCCCAAATCCCCTGAAACTAGAAACATCCCCAACAACTCAAACAACGGCAAACAATAGAACATCGAATTATTGGCAAAAGATTTACCAAAACACCTAATTCAAAAACTTTTTGACAATATCCGAAACAAAGTGTGCCAAGTACTTAATAATACCGAATCCAAAATTCATGCCAAAATTTTAAACCAATCATAATCTCCCTCATAGAACAAAGATCGAAAAGAAACAAGACGGCATAGATAGTTGTATAAAAGCGAAGCACGTGAAACTTAGTCCCGAGTAGGACCTTCTCAACGGTAGGACTTCTGGAACCTAGCCCTGGCACCGCGACCACCAAACTTCTTGGGCTCGCACCGCCTGGGGTCAGCGACAAGCAGGGTTCGGTCGTAGCGGACGAGTATGTCCTTGATCTCCTTCTTGCTCTGCTCGTCGACGTATTTCTGGTAGAAGGCGACGAGGGCCTTGGCGATGCTCTGGCGGATGGCGTAGATCTGGGAGGTGTGGCCCCCGCCCTTCACGCGGATGCGCATGTCGACATCTGAGAAACGGTGTCTTCCGAGGAGGAGGATGGGCTCGTAGGCCTTGAACCGGAGGATCTCCGGCTCCACAAGCTCGATCGGGCACCCGTTGATCTTGATCAGTCCACGCCCACGCTTGCAGTATGTCACGGCCACAGCGGTCTTCTTGCGGCCGAAACACTGTACGGAATCCACCGTTGCCGCCATGGTTGGTAGCCTTTGAGTGTGTTTCGGTGCTGTGGTTCTTGGAAACCCTAGGGGCTGCGGAGAAGGAAGGATCTAAGTAATATGGAGGATAGGTGTTTTAGGGTTTGGCCAAGGGTTTTGGTGCGGCGATTTGAAGTTTGGAGTGTATGGACGGCTGTGATTGTTTGTGATAGAGTGACTGGCACGTGGTCATAAGAAAGGGAGAATGACTACCATATACTCCATTTGCAAATCTATTTAGATAGCAATTACAAATAGACAGGGACGTTTACGAGTGAAACTAACCAAACACCTAAAAAAAAAAAAAAAATGATAAACACAATATTTTTTATAATATATTTTACAAGCATGTTTTAAGATAAGAATATTATTATAAAATACCTTATTAAAGTAAAATTGTTTTTCAAAAATATTCTTATTTTACCTCACTTTACAATAATGTATTATGAAAGTGTTATGAAGAGCGTTATGTGTATATCATTACTCATCCACCCCTCCAACCCAGGCAAGTGCGAGCGCCAGGGTAGCCGACTACTTGCTTGCATAGGGCGGGTAGTAGGGCTGATAAATATTTTGCAATGAGTAGTGATACAAATCAGCCACTATTCAATTTCACACCACACACTTCTAACTTTTTCATAGGATGTAAGGATACTTTTCATAGGATGTAGGGGTACTTTTCATAGGGTGTGTTGTGTGTAATTGTGAATAGTGGCTGATGAGAATAATTATTCTTTTGCAATACATCTCATATAATTTTCCTTCCTTTTTGAGATTCAAAAATTAATTCTACCCTAAACGAAGAACTACTAAGAAATTTGTTATTGATAATTGATAGTGGATAAATCAAACACGAATATTCTTTTAAATACTATTTTTCTTCCAATGAAATTTGAGGTCAAAACAGGAATTGCATTGTTATTAAAATTAGTTACTAATTTGATATTTTAAATGTTTAAATTACATTGAATATATCTTTTATATTTTCTATTAATACTAAAATACCCTATTCAAGTTTCTAATAATAATCACCCAATTCAATGATTGAGCTTCGAAATTAAAAATGGTAATATTTATTTTTATAGAACTTTTGTATGGGGGTCATCAAAGGTGGAGGCACCGCTGGAAATAGTGGCAAAACCAATAAATTTTTTGAAGTGGTTAATTTTCCTACTATGTGACACATTTATATAAAATAAAATTAAAAGAGATTAAGAATCATAAAAACATAATTATATTTAAAATCATATCTCAATAATTTGCTATATACATGTAGAAATAAAATTATAAAAACCTAACTTAATATATTTTTCATATTTCTGACAACAATATTTCATGTAATAAGATTCATCTATTATTATTTTTGTAATGAAATATTTAGAATTTAATTTCTTCGAAAAAACTATCAAGCGATCTTTTAAAATATCATCTTTTATTTTAAATGTAAGCTAGTTTATCAAGTTTTGTAAATCTATATATTTTCATATCATATCAAGCATACAATGCTATAACTGAGACTTTAAATAGATTTTTTCTTACTCAATAAAAGCTAGAGGATAAAACCTCTTAACTATTTTTCATATAGATTGTCAATTTTAAATGATTTTTCTTATATTTTCATTTTGAATTTCAAATTAAGAAGCCTAATATTATATAACAAAAAATCTTGGAATTCCTATTAATAATTTTATTATTTCTTCCAAATTTAGTTTTAATTTAATTTTGGTGAGCCTACATCTTTAATAATAGATAATATATAAAAATTTTAAACTATAGTGAAAAAATTAGAAAGAGGCATTTCTATGTACATTAAAATTCAAAAAATTTATTTACAGTCACTTTTAATTTTTGTGTACTTTTTTATACATTCTATTAATGTAAATTATAAATTTTAAAATGGTCATTTTCTATATTTATAAAATTATGAATTAAATCTAAGAAATATTTTATTTTTTAAAAAAATATTGGTGGCCGCCTTAGGTACCTCAGTTGGGAAGCCCAATAACTGTTAAT
Organism: Carya illinoinensis; assembly: GCF_018687715.1. Classification (NCBI taxonomy): domain Eukaryota; kingdom Viridiplantae; phylum Streptophyta; class Magnoliopsida; order Fagales; family Juglandaceae; genus Carya; species Carya illinoinensis. The sequence goes on from NC_056753.1 coordinate 25,913,194, forward strand.
TGAAGCATCCTTGAATATTCGGAAGAATGTGAGCAACTCAATCACCAACTCTTTACCACTCTAACCCATATTCGAGGGACAGAAACAACTCAGTTCATTGTTTTTTAATATACAGTGAAGCACTACAATTATAAACATATTCCGCTAAAATAAATCATAAATTAATATAATTTTATGTGATACGTTAAATTTATTTTATAACTTAATGTATCATATTAAATCAAGTCTGTAATTTTATTTTTATAAAATCTTTTTATAGTTAAAATATTTATCTTTTTTATAATTGAAATTGGGTATGCGAGATTAACTAATTTCGGTAATACATAGATTCTTGATAAAAAGTTTCTCACAATTGGTCGAAGATTGTAATTCAAAATAAAATTCCTCCAATTCAAAAAGTTTAAAGAGTATGAACATAGAGTTTCAAATTCTAGACGTCTGGCCCTCTTTAGATGTTAAGTTCTTTATTAATAGTAACGAGTTGAGATAGTGGAGTGAATTTTATATAACATATCTAAGATGAGTTTAGATATGTGTTTGAATATTAATATGAGTTTATATATATTTATAAGAAGTTAAAAAAGGTTATTGATTATGTGTGTAAAAAGATGTTGAGTTAAAAAAATTTATGAATTCTCATGTGTAAAAAAACTTTTAATTTATATGAATTTAATGATTTAAGAATTAAATGTTAAAATATTAGATTAAACTTAAAATTAGAATTAATTGAATTATCTTCAGTTTAGTCCTAGTGGAGCCTCTGTACGACTCAGCCCAGGACCACTGCACACATGTCTCTTTCTTTTAGTTGACTCAACTCACTATCGAGAAATGCGCATGGAGCAAGGGCATCGATTTTCTCCGGATGTTGAACTTTGGTTCCGAAGTTTAGCCCCCGGAATGTCTATTACAGTCTGACCTATACCTAATATTGGTGTCGCAAAAAGTACGGAGGAAAAGGTTGCAGACAGGCTTGTGCATCAGAAGGCGAAAGTTATATAAATATATATATATATATATATATATATTTATAAGAGTGTTATATTTATTACTAAATCCATATTATTAATTTCAAGTAAAATACAAAAGTTCACATTAGAAATACTTTAGAACAAATAAATTTTATAAAAATAAATTTATAAATTGACTTAATTTAATACGATATGTTAAATTTATTTTATAATAAATATTAATGTTAGATACAGTTTTAAGATATGTAAATCTAACGAGCACATTTCTTTTGAAAAAATAGATAAATTTGAGGTCTACATAAAAAGTAATTTTTTTAATAATAAACTTTACTTTTTTTTAATAGGAGTCTATGAGAATTACATATCTTAGAACTGTATATAATATTACTTTTACAATAAAAATAATATTATAATCTAAAATATTACATTAAATCATGTCAATTTATAAATATATTTTTATAAAAAAAAATTTTGACTAAAGTATTTATCTTCTTTGCAAGGTCCCAACCTATAAAATTTCAATATGAACAATTTTACTGCAAAGTGGGAACACAATCTTTAGATTTGTTAGATCAGTGAAGCGTGGATTTCTTTAATTATAATATATCTATAGACTATATTCATATTTATCCAACGGAGATTGGATTCTCACAACTCTAGTCCAAAAAGAAATTCCTGAATCCAACTCCTCCGGAACTAACATTGAAATCTTACGATAAGCAGGGTTTTCTAATCCCTCAAGTCATTTCAAACCAACTACGATCCAGTTTATTTTTCTTATTATAAGCTCAGATGATCAGATGAAGAATCAAAACATGACCTGGATAGAAGTACAATTAACCCAAAGGAAAAGGAGAGAAAAAAACATTATTTTAGAAAAGAAGCCAGGCGTTTGATCAAATTCTTTGCGTTTTCAGTCTCAAAATGCAAGATCTGAAAAGCGTGATCCTCCCCATCCACTTGAACCAACTCAGCTTCTCCTTCCCAGTTGCTTTTTCTGATTTTATCACAGTAAGCAACACCTCTATCCCTCAGCTCATCCTTCTCAGCCACTGTCACGAGCAATCGAGAAGATCCTAACCCAGCCAAGCTCGGCGCTCCCGGAGCGATCGGATTGATCATCGGATTATCAATACCTTCAGGTGCCGCTGGATATATAAAGTTCCAGACCAAGTGCGGGAAAGCTTTGTCATGCCCTTCACTGGGCTCCGATCGTATTGCGTTTGATCCCCAGAAGTAAGGATGGGTAAGGAAGGCTCCTAAAATCTTAACATCACCGGGCAAGCTCTCTACGCCGGCTTTCATGGCTATATTGTGAGCAATGTTGGCTCCCGCACTATCACCGCCGATAAAAACTCGTTTGAAGTCCCCGTGATTCATCAGCCATGGTTCTTTATCAGCACCATTGTTGAGAGAGTTTGATGCAACCCATTGGAGGGCGGCCCAGCTATCTTCGTAAGCAATGGGTAGCAAATGCTCAGGAGAGAGCCTGTACTCCACAGACACAGCCACAACTCGAGCTTGAGCGACCAAACTGTTGAGGTACTGCTGGTGGTCGGAGGAGAAGGCTGATTCAATGCAGAAGCCTCCGCCGTGGAAGTAGACCAAGATGGGGAGCTTCTGGTGGAGGGTTTGGTCGAGACTTGGGAGGTAGAGACGAGCAGAGATCGGGGGGTCCTGTGAAATGTCGACGTCCTTGGACGAGACTCTGGTTTCTGGATCTTGAGGCGTAGGGGGCACATAGGAAGACCCCAACAGTCGCTCGACCGAGCCGTCCTTGTAGATACGGACGAATGGGAGAAACTCTTTGTCAACCTCCTTGGTAATGGAACCCATATGTGAGAGAGGAGGGAGAGCTAACAGAGCAGACGGTGATTTTATCTGAGAGGGAAAAGACTCAGAGAGAGGACGAGGAAATGATCACCCAAAACTGGGAAGAGACGATGCAACTTCGTCAAACTTATAAGGAAATAGCTTGGGGTTTTCCCATCTAACTTCCACTAAAAAAGGGGTACGCAAAGCATCTTTGAATTACTGTGCGGAAACATTAAGCAGTATAGCTAAAAAGTCGTTGAAAGTTTGTAACGTTAGTTACGAAAGTATCATACAATTTTAATTTTTATTTATTTATTTTGTAAAAAAGTGAGTTTTATAAATAAAAAATAATTATATATATATATATATATATTTTAGATATGATCCACTGTTTGGCTATTTAGAGATTATATAAATTTTTTCTCCTTGAAAGTTGGTTGTACTACAAAGTCTCTGATTTCAAAAGTGGTTACGGGACACGCAAGTGAACTCTAACATGTTATTCACGATCAGTTGTCTCCGAAGCATGGAAAGCAGCACTAGAATTCAGTGCAAGAAAATCATTTTTAAAGTCCTTTAGAATCTAAGGGTAAGATTACGCCGTTTAAATCGGAGAAACTAAGCTATTTTTAAATCAGATCAGATTGAACTGAAATGAGTCAGCTCTAATTTTTATAGGATAGATGATTCCGGTTAAGGGGTTTTTCACTCCAAATCAGACTAAATGAAAATAAAAATATATATTATTATTTATATAAATAATTATATATAAATAATTATTAATATATCACAATATTACATAAATATTATATTCTTTAATGTATAATTATAATATATAGTAATAATATATATTAATATATTATAAGAGTTATAGTATATATTATAATATATATATATATAAATTTATAATAGTATTAGTATAAGTAACTTAATATCTTAGTATTAAATCACTATAACTACATAGAATATTATTTAATATAATATTATCAATTTATTACTAACATATAGAATATTAGTAATACTACTAGTATAGTTATTAGTTATACTATTTGTACTAAGTCTATAACTATATATATTTAGATCAATGAATTATTATATTCTTTAATGTATAACTATAATATATAGTACTAGTATATATTAATAATTGTACCATTTATTATGTAATTTTTATTTAATAAGTCACTTAATTTTAATTTAATATTTTAAATAAATTTTTTATTAATCAAATTAAAGAAAAAAAATAGTTGGACCGGACCGATAGCTACCAATCTAAAAAAAATGATGGACCGGCACCTCCCCGGATCGAACAGTTCTCACCCCTACTTTAGATAATGAAATGTATTTTATTTCATTTTATTATTATAATTTTTCTAAATTTCTATATAAAATATAATAAATAATTTAAATTTTTTAAATATTAAAATAATAATAATATTATAATAATATTTTATTTAACTTTTAACTTTCATTTCAACTAATCTTATTTCAACTCATTATCTAAAAGCACTTAAAGAAAGAATTGCAAAGATATTTGTTTTGTTTATATTTTAAAGATAATGATAGATCTCTTGCTCGTCTACCGCCAATGTACAACTGAGCGAGAATCCAACACGATACATTTTTTTGGGTAAAAATATCATTTTGGATCTGATTTCTTATTTCAAAATCCGCTAACCTCTCTCTCTCTCTCTCTCTCTCTCTCTCTCTCTCTCTCTCTCTCTCTCTCTCTCTCTCTCTCGATATCAGGCAAAAATGTTTTAACAAAAATGCTCTGTTTGACAACTGATATATGAGGACCGATGGAGAGGCATTAATTTTGTCGGCACCATTGATTTCTTATTTTAAAAATTGAAGTGAAAACTTTTCAGATTAGGGCAAGGAAAATGTTAATACGAAGACTGCAGGATATGTATTCTTAATTTGTGGTTTGGAGAAGGAATTAACATCTTGACATCTGATCTACAAGGATCTCACTGGTATTCATGTGTTGAGGAGAGTGAAATCTAAGTGTGCTTCTAGTATGTGCCTATGCAAGAGGATGATCTAATGAGGAGCCTGAAAATGGGGCTTACGTTGATAAATCAATCAAATACCACATAGAAGATGGGGATAAAGATTAACCTATGAGGAGAGAGGGAAGGATGGAGTTTTAACTAAGTGGCAGCATCGAACCGGTAGAGGGCAGAGCTCACTAGTTGGAGATTGGATGGGGGAGGTGAGAAGCTAAAGAAAAAATCAAGTTTGAATGATTCGACACCAAATTCAGTAAGTTTAAGCGAAGATGAGGATTTTCACGTAGCATCTTCAAATTTGGATCGACCAATAGAACGTAAAACAGAAAAAGAGAGATGAAAGAGAAAAAAATGACGAACTCCAATTCTCTCGTGGTACTAAATGAGATTAAGGAAATTAGGAAGAGTAAAATCTTATTTATGCAAGAAGCACATGATCATGACAATAAGATGTCATGTCTTAGGCAATCAGAAGTGCATCTTAGGCAAGACGAAGTTCGTATTCAAAAAGATAAGGTGCTACTTGAGCAAGAGAAAATACAGAATGAAGAAAAGAAGGAAGAGAGAAGAATTATGACGTTAAATACAATTACAATGTATCCAATGCTACAACAATACTATCTTCAACGACAAATGAAAATACTTGCAAGTCGTGCTAGGAAAAACTAGCTATCATGTATTTTATGGAATAATGTTTTATTTGTAGTTTGTTGGCTATTTTGATCTTATGAAGTAACATTTTTGTGATATTAGATTGTATTTGACATTTTAGGAGTCTTTTATATTCGTTGGCTTCTTTAACTTCAACGTTGGTTATGTTTTATGAAATAACGTTTACTTGATGCTTCAAATTTATATTTGTTGGAATATTTAATACAACCATAAAACATGAATACAACAATTAATATTAATACAACTATAAACTTTAATACAATAATAAACTTTAATACAAACATACACCACAAAACATAAATACACCAATACTACCAAATTCAGTGATACAATAATAAACATTAATACAGCCATAAATTTTAATATAACCATAAAACATTATGCAGCACTATATTGTTGTCATAAGTACTCAATGAGATCTGCTTGGAGTAGACAATAGATTTTCCTATCCCTAAGAGCATGACGACGTTGAATTAACCTTCTAAATTTAAGTGTAGGGCCAGTTGACATTGGATTATGTGTACTTTTTACCAACTGTTCATATTATGTAAAATTATGCATACTATCATAATATCGTTGAGTGTTTCAATGTGAAAAATCATGCAGACTCACGAATTATAATAAATCGTGCTTGAAGCATACTAAAAACACACTCTACATATTTCCTTGCGAACTTTTGGATTGCATCAAAATATTTTTTCTTATAGAGCTGAGATAGTTTTAACAAATATCACCCATTGTAGATAAATGCTATCAGCAAAATAGTACCCATTGCATAATTATGACCATTAATAGTATAATTAACAATCGGAGTATACCCTTGATAAAGGTCAAAAAATATAAATGATCTATCAAACACATTTATATCATTATGAGATCTCGATAATCCAAAAAATACATACTACATCCATAGATCATAAGAAGCCACTACTAAAATAATTATTGGTTTGTGGATATGATCAAAGTACATACCGTGTTAAGCAATCAGACAGTTTCATTGTTTGGTTTTCTTAAGTACTCGTCAGAAAAAATTGAAACAACTGCTTTGACAAACATTTTTAAGCTTCTTAATGCAGTAGTATCTTCAGTCTTTAAATATTTATCAATAAAATCAGTTGTGACACCATATACAATCATCCTCAAAACAATTGTTATTTCTGAAGGAAAGAAAAATAAAGCCTTCTAAAATCATCTTGTCTTTAAACAAAATAAGGTTTATGGGTTTCTACCCCAACTTGGATACAAAGAAATAGAAAACAACTCATTTGAAAACTCTTTCAAAAATATTTGTGAGGATAGATTGAAGGATCAACAAAATAGTTGTAAAAAGAATTTTGGTAGACTTGCAATCAATCGAGCGTTATGAATCAAGATTTTTTAGAAGAACCACATGAGCTAAATCCTTCTATCAAAACAAGTTGTCTCGTTATCTCAAATTCTTCATTAGAATCTGAATTGATAATTATCATTTTGTGAAAAAACAAACAATACATTGAGATAAAATGAAAAAAAAAATAATAATTCGCAAAGACACTTGAGTTGAAGTGAATAAAATTGTTGAGAAAATGTTATGTTTCATAGTGAAATAATATAACCATTGAAGAAATATAGTTATTAAAAAATAAAACCGTTGTAAAAAATATGGCTGAAAAAAAATATCAATTTTAGAAATATGACCGTTTGAAATATGACTATTAAAAAAATATATCTATTGAAAAAATATGACTATTGTAAAAAACTTTATCCGTTGGAATAATATAAACATTAGAAAATTAATGTATAAATTTTTAATAATGAATAAATATTTAAATTACAATTAAAATTAAAATAAATGAAAAAGTCAAAGTCAATATTTTAATAGAATAGTGATAGATTTGTTAAGTCTATTATTTGATATTGTTAAAAAGTAACTAGCTAAATTTGTAAAAGTAAATTTTCTAGTCAAATTTTAGCTAAATTTTATTGAGACCACTACTAATGCTCTTAGCACAATACATCACAGATTGCGTGCATTGAATAAGCTGGCTTTTAAATTAGCATGCATAGGTGCTGCTCTTGTATATGTCCCGTATCCTTGGGCTTTTGCCTCTTTTGATCAATATAATTTGTTTACCGATCCAAAAAAACCTGGCTTTAATATATAATTTTCTCTGAAAAATTCTCTGGATATTTACAAAATAAATCAATGGCAATACCATAATCATACGCTTCAAAGAAGACTCGAGCAGTTAGCAGCCTAGCTATATTATTGCACAAAAGAAGCAGCTTTCAGGGAATGCCAAATTCCCTACACTTAGACAACACGTTAAGTCATGCAACCCTCACAGTGAAGAAAGAAAAATAATGTTCATGACAGTAATAGTCACAGCAATATCTAAGACAATGGCGTTACAGAAGAAACTTACAGTGCGTGCAAGCAACAGGAATCTGGCCTCCGAAAGTCATGAGCCTCACTACAATCAACAAACTAGAAACTTCTACAGGGCCAACAAGAAGTACCATTTCTGTACATCGTTTTTGGTTAGGAATCAAGAATAGAAAGCAATCTACGGCCGCAACCTATGTGCATTAGGCTTAGCAAGTGCTTTAGCATAATTACGAATCTCAGGTATAATACGCTGGATCAGATGAGAGTGCCTGCAAATTCCAGGATAAGGACAATATAAACAGATGACAAATAAATCCTGAGTCGTGAGCTAAGGTGATGATGAATTTCAAATTTGTATCATGTATACACATAAAGTGACAAGCAAAAAGTTACAAATGACTGGCTGCCTGCTGATAGTTGAGGATCCTAACTTCTGTGATCTTAATTTGTGACAAGGAAAAACTCTTTACCGAGGGCCTATGCATCCTTAAAATTAGTCGGGATTTTGTTCATGAACACCCAGTGCCAATAAAAAAAATTGTGACAAGGGAAAAGTGAAACTCGTGGGTTCTGAGTTTCTCACAAACTTTCCTCCAGTCTCTCTCTTTTTCCCCCTTTCTCCTTTTAACTAACCGTATGTATTTCAACCCTTTTTCATAATTGAGCATGCTTCACTTTGGGTTATTGGCTCAGTCTCGTTGTGGATCTAATCTTTTGTACACATTAATATGTATTTCCATACTTATAATATATATATATATATTGGAGCATGTTTCAGCAATTCCCTTGCCAACTGCATCCGTTATAGAAAACTTTCGAGAAATATAATCTGACGTAAAAGATTTGAAAAGATAGCATCACAAAGGATATCACAGCTATGGCTATGCACGTGCAAGAATGTATGAAGAAAAGCAGTTTTACAAACCCCAAGTCGCTCAAGGGATGTTCCACGAACTGCTATTGGTCTATAAAATCCTTCCCCATTAAACTCAGGAATTACTCCCAAAATCCTTCAAATTTTTCCCAAAATGATTTTACTACCATAAAAAGCAAACATTCTAACTTCTTAATTTATTGCAAAGTGCCAATGGAAGATTTAAGAAAAGCAAGAAAGAGAGACAGGTTGAAAGGAGCAGATACCCTGGCCTAGCACTCAATTTATCATATTGCTCCAAGATAAACAGGATGCATCTGTGCCTCAATGACATTGCATGGAAGGCTTCTGAAAGCTCATACATGCTCGATACATTATCCAATGATATATCCTGGGATTTATAATGAACAGTCATAATAAAGCCACTTACACAATTCAAAAAGGCATAACTGGAATATGTGTGTGGTGTGAGTATATAAACCAACATCCATTGCTCACCTGTGCTATAGTATACTCGCAAAGTCGCTTAAGTCCCTCCAAGAGATACTGATCAGCAGCTCTTAGAAGATCTTGTGCAACATCCAATGTAACTTCTACAGATCCAGTGTATATGAATCTGAAGATAATGAACAGAGTAAATTGAAAAAGCTCACCAAGTATAGTTTGGCCAAAAAGGAGATTACAGCTTGCATTAAACCTCATCATCAACTGGAAAACCTCCCATCTAATATTTGGAATCTCTATGTCCCTTGCATCCTTTTCCTGTAAAATGTGCAAGGAATAAATAAAACGTGTGCTAATGAGCATGCATCCACACAAGTTTGAAATTTCAATTTACACTGAAAATCTGAAAGATGACAAAAGCATGATTTTTTTTTTTTTTTACAAGAAAAGATTTTATTAATTCACGTAATTAGGCAGGCCCGAGTACACAGGGAGTACAAAAACTTGAATTATCCTGGGTTTACAAATAAATCACTTGTGAAAGCAAGGCGGCACAGCTTCAGTAGAACTCACTACGCACAAATACCCCATGCAAGAAGAGAAGGGAGGAGGGGGGGGGGGGGGGGGGGGGGGATCTATCATCAACAAGGATACTCACCCGGTAACCACCATCAAACATTGCGCGGAAAGCATCTGACGAAGCAAGCAGGCAGATTCTGTGAGCATAGAACCTTCTACCTGCAGGAGAAAAGTAAAGACACAAGTACCCAAAGATTTCATTTGTACTAACAAGAGGTTTCTATACACAATCATATTACTCAAAACATTTCTCCACAACATGTAACACGACTTAAAATAGGACAACGAATAGGAATATTAACAATTTTCAAACCTTCAACAAGAAACGTAACGTCAGACAGTGTAGGATTGTCTACATACTGCTCCCCTAAATAGACCTGCAGGAAGGATTTGTGTTTTCATAGGCAATTCAAACCAAATACAAACTTCAAAGAAAAACTATCAGAGGTATGAAAAAATAGCATGAACAAAAGTTGCAGGTTCTACAATCCACATTCATGAAGGAGGCACACATGCTTCAAGGGAGAAGACATCAAAGTTTCTTTCTTTCTTTCTTTTTTCTCGACTTGCTGGAATATCCTTAGAGGTCAACATGAAAATCCCTAGCCAACACACACACCCAAAACAGATCTTCAAGCAAGTTTAATAGCTCATCATCCAATCATCATGGAAATCACAAATAAGTTTTTTTAATGAGTAGGAAACCACAAATAAATAGCAACAGAAGAGACTTAGTTGAGGTGGGTTGAGATGATAAGTAAACATCCTCAAGTACAAGAGTTGGAAACCCCTAATTTTAAGGGGACACGCCTATTTGCTCAAATAAGAAACTAAACCTGACCCACCTTTTTTTTTTTCCTTTTAAACTGGAACCACATAAATTTGTATTGACAAACTATTCTCTTAAAGAAAAATTCTACTCATCATCCCTACACACACCACACATGATTTTTTTGTCCCTTACCAAATGTGTGGTGTATGGATGATAAGTAGAAGAATTCTTTCAGTTTAGGAAGAATAAAACAAATTAAAAAATAAAAAACCAAGTGTGGTGTGTGGAGTAGGTAGTGATGATGAGTAGAAGGGATCTTCTCTTAAAGTATTAGCCTTATATTATGCCCAAGAACAGAGACATGATTTATAATCTTGAAAAACTTCATGAACAAATCAAGCTTTAAAAAGGAAATGTACCTGCGGTGTTGGAGATGGGGGTGCTGCATCAACAGGAGAAAGAGCCATGGCTTTGTTGGCCAACTTATATAGAGCCATAGCACCATCAAGTTGCTGCTTAAGGCTAGAGGAACCGAGAAGCCCAAGAAGCAACTCCAACCCTGCAAGAAGAAAGAAAGTGTGGAATAATCAGCAACTTTGAATTAGCCTAAAGATTTACTAAAAGAAGTTTCTGTGCAAGGGAAAAAGACTAAAACAGACAAAGGAGATTACTGAGCACAAGACATGCCATTGTTATCAATAAATATGGTTCTCAGAGCATCTGGAGAACAAAGATGGGCAAGAGCCAAAGAGACTCGTCTTTGGACAGCCTTCTCTGCTCCACGCATAAGATATAACAGATAGTTCAAAACCTGCATAGAGAATGTCAAGGAATTAAAACCTTAAACACACCAATCATAGATATTTATAAATACATAACAACAAAGTAGTTATCATGCCAGGTACGGCCAAATCTAAAAATATGGGCAATAACATAACAGCATTGTGAAAGTTCAAAAATAAATAAATGAAATATAAGAAGACACTAACTCGTCCATGAATCTTCTCCTCTAATCGTTTCAACGTCTTGGCTACACAATCTTTTGTTGCCTGTGGGTAAAAACATACTTTATACAGTTAAGTTATGCCTCACAACCACACACACACACACACACACACACACACAGAGGGAACAGAAATGATCCTGTTCTGCTAATCAAGCTGTCATGCGATGTTCTCGTTTCCAATATGGCATCAGCAGTACAAGACTTAGAGTAAACCTAATAAAAACCAATAGGATTGTAGATATATAGATACCCAACATACTTGAACTATAAACTCTCCATCCTGCAATTTCTGAACGCCTCCCACTCTAATAAAATCTGATACATTATCCTACAGGAAAAAAGAATGAACACAATAACATTTTTTTGATAGGTAAGAATGAACACAATAACATATATATATATATATATATATATATATTTTTATAAGCGAACACAATAACATATTAAAATGGTCTTTAATAACATGTTCAATAAAGTCAAGGTTTGAAGCCATTAGAATTATAAGGATTCTTGGGTTCCACTTTACCGCATTATCCACAAGACAATAGAGCAAATGAATTATAAGGATTCAGGGATTCAACTCTACCTCGTTATCTGCAAGCCCATAAAGAGCAAATGCAGCATTATGTTGCAAAGACCCATTTTTGGAATCAAGAAGCTTCAGTAAAGGTACCAAACCACCACTGTGAGCAATACCAGCTTGATTGTGCATGTCCTGAAAGTAAATATATCTTTTCAAGCCAAAAAGAACCATGCCTATCGAAGCTTGAAAATAGAAAATTTCCTCGTGGCAATTTTCTTAAATACCAGTTAACTATTATCAAATACAAAGAATTGCCAAGAGCACATAGCCAATTATCCGTGGATTGTGATTCAAAGAAAGTAAACACACAAGATAAATGATAACCTGTGCCAACCTCCCCAATGCAAAAGCTGACATTTCCCTGAGCTGTACATCAGAAGATTGGAGCATCTCAATCAAAGGTCGGACAGCACCCCTCTGTACGATATGAACCTGCACAATTTTCTAATGTTTTATATGAAAGAGATGATCAAAAAGGAAACTGAAGGTGCAAATAATAAATAACAATAATTGATGAATTATCAAAGAAAATTTGGAGGAAGAAGAATAATGATAAGCCACAATTAATTAACAACCAAAGACCAAAACCTTGCTTATCCAGCAGAGAGAAGGGAAAATAAGAGTTGAACTCATTAAACAACCAGCTCAACCAGAAAAACTCAGCGGCCCATAATTTAGTTTAACTTCCTTTGACTTCTTGGCATTTAAACAAAGTAGCATTTTTTCCTCCAGGCATGAAAATTAAAGCAAAAGGCATATATCTAATCCACCTTGCAATCAGAATCAGTTGCAGCAAATTGTCCAAGCAATAAAGCTGCCTCCCTTTGACTCTCAGAGCAGCAGGAACTGTTTTACAATATAAAAACATAAGAAGTTGCAACACAAAATGTATTTTGTCCTTAACAGCGTAAGTTGTGGATAACATCAAAACAAGAGAAACAAGAATCATACAACAATAATGAGAATCCAAGATTTGGTCATACCTAAGTAATCCAATTACAGGTTGCAGCGCTCCAGCTAGAAGAACTTCTTTCTTTATATTTGGGGATGAGTGCACCAGATTTCCAATCACACCAACCTGGGACCCATGAAAAATAACATCGTGTTGCAGACTTTTTTATAAGTAATGTCGTGCAGATAATGCGAAGTGCAAACACCAAATCCAACTCTGCTGCAACTTTCAATGGTGAATAATCCACTACTGCAATAGGGATTAATAAAGATTAAATCCTCTTATGATCTTACCGCTTCATAATGGATAGCAGTATCTTCAGATCGAAGCATTAGAATGAGGGTAGGAAGTGCATTGCATTCAACTATCTGCAAAGTCAACTCTATTTGGTTTACTGATGCTCAACCTCTTCTTTTGGTCATGTTCATCCACAGAAAAGAAGTTTTCAACCAGAGAAAGGCCAATTACCTGATTCTTGTTTTCATCATTTTTAAATGCCAGGGTCCGCAGAGCCCCAGCAGCCGCTCTTTGCACCTTTGTATCAGCGAACTCAAGCAATTCAACAAGAGGTGGAATTCCACCTTCCATCCTGTATAACCAAATCCACTCCAGATGGTAATAAAACAACATATTTCTGACTCCCAAGCATAAATTAAGCAAAAAAAACCAACAAACCTGACACGGGTTTTAATGCTGCTATTCTCATGAGCAAGGTTGGTGATGGCATCGGCAGACCTACGAATGACACTAGTCACAGCACGAGAGCTAGAACTGTATTTGTGTCTCTTTAACAGATCCACAAGATTTGGCAAAGCACCAGAATCAACTATGAGTTGTTGATGCTCGGGCTGTTAACAGATGAGAGAGATGACAAAATGTCAGCAACTACACTAACAGCATGTATTATCCTTAAGATATATCCCACCCAATAACTGCCCCATAACACAGCAAGTTCTTATAGGACAGGCCAGTGTACATATATGCAAGCAGAAGTAACCTATGAGAAGTTAAAGTAGCCATAATTAACAGGCACTCATAAGTTACCAAAACACAGAAATAACATGGCCAACTCCAGACAAACCTTGGTATCATCATCTTCAATTAATACAATTAAAAAAGGTGACCTACACAAAGGAGGCCCATATATCCCATCGAACACAACCAAAAAAAAGTAGAGTAATACAGATTATCACAGAGCAGGAGCATTTTTAACATTTTCACAGCTATATTCTTTAATGCTTATGCATCATGGATTGTGACGACCCATGGAAAGTCTAAGCGACATCTAGGCCTACTCCAAAAGGAATAGTCAATATACAATTAGAGCCTCTTGGACCAGCATTACAAGCTGAAAAAATTAAAAAGAAAAAGAGCCTGAATGATCAGTGACCCTTCTCCATCATGACTCTGGGACAATGGAGTTCAATCGAGGTTGATTTATTGTGCAATTAAAAACTAATTGCAATATGAAAGGAAATCTTCCTTCTATTTATTTTTTCCATTGAAAAGGGAGGCTACAATTCAAAACAAACTCAGATTTCTAATGAAAAAAATTTTATAGTAGAAAACCCAAAAATTTTACACATTATAGATTGACCATCATGTTTTAAGAAATATAATGCTATGGCTAGACTACTTTTAGTTAAGAACAAGTTTTTCATCCAATAAAATTTTGGAGTAATTAATTTAGAAAATATTTGAAATTGTAAAACTATCATCATGAATTAATACACTATGAAAGCTGGGACAACCGCGAAAAGTAATGGGATCATTTCTATGATCTCAAGAAACATCACACGAGTCGGGAGTGCCGGGGCTCTTGTGTAAGCTTGATATAGAGAAGGCCTATGACCGAGTCAATTGGAGATTTTTGCTCTACATGCTCGAGAGATGTGGCTTTGGTTCGAAATGGTGTTCATGTATCAAACAATGTATCTCTATTGTTTGTTTTTCTGTATCAATGAATGGCACACCAAAGGGCTTCTTTAAAAGCATAGAGACAACGTGATCATTTATCTCCACTACTTTTTGTTTTTATAATGGAAGCTTTTGGCAAGATGATCAGGGGTCGTGGAGGGCGGATTCCTATCCGGATTCTCAGCAGCGGAGGCAAATATTGGCTCACTTCTCATATCTCACCTATTATTTGCTGATGATACCCTAATCATATGTGGCGCCAGTCATGATCAAATCCAAGCTTTGAGGGCACTCCTTTTATGCTTTGAAGCTGTTTTCGGGTTGAAGGTGAACTTGACTAAATCAGAAGTAGTCCCAGTGAGGAACATTCTGAATGTGGAAAGCATGGCTAACAATTTGGGATGCAAGATATCCCAGCTGCCAATGAAATATTTGGGTCTTCCTTTGGGTGCCCCTTCACATCAAAATCCATCTGGGTAAAGTACTAGAAAAAATGGAGCAGAAACTGGCTAGTTGGAAGAAGTTGAATCTATCCAGAGGTGGTAGGGTCACTTTAATCAAAAGCACCCTATCCAACTTGCCAACCTACTTCCTATTACTATTTCCGCTTCCCACCAAGGTAGCTCAATGCATGGAGAAACTTCAACGGGATTTCTTGTTAGGGGGATGAATGAGGAATTTAAATTCCAATTGGTAAAATGGGCCACGGTGTGCTCCCCTATCCCAGAAGGAGGATTGGGAATCTAGCACTTACCATCTTTTAACAAAGCCTTCCTTGACAAATGGCCGTGGAAATACCACAACGAACGAGGAGCATTATGGAGAGCTGTCATAAAATCAAAGTATGGTGAACCATGGGGAGAATGGTGTTCAAATGAGGTAAATTGGGGTTAGATTATGGAAACACATAAGAAGAGGATGGGACACATATTCAAGAAATATCCGTTTTGAGGTGGGTGATGGGCCCAAAATCAAATTGTGGCATGATGTATGGTGTGGCGATACAACGAAGTTTATTCAAAATTCTATGGCATGGAAAGAATTAAAGAAGACTCAATTGCAGACCTCTTAACCCTTTCTAATGGTACCCCCAATGGAACATTACATTCTTTAGAGACGCACAAGATTGAGATGTTGAAGCTTTTTCGGAGTTCTATGATCTAGTGTACTCTACCCATATAATGAGGGGAGCTAAAGATAAGATCTTTTGGCAACCTTCTAAGAAAGGGAAATTCACAGTTCGCTCCTACTATCATGTCATGCATTCCCATGGAAGAGTATTTAGAAGATAAAAGCACCCATGAAGGCAAAAGTTTTTGTATGGACGGCCTCATTAAGATCCTCACAACAAAAAATCAATGAAAACACCACATCATAGTCATGGATTGCTATTGTATGTGCTAAAAAAGTGCAGAATCCGTAGATCATCTATTAATTCATTGTCAAATTACTATGACCCTATGGAATGACTTCTTTGCTCAAGTGGGATTAGCTTGGGTGATGCCAAAAAGGATGATCGACCTCCTAGCTTCTTGGCAAGGCATCCAAGGTAACTCTCACATTGCAAAAGTGTGAAAGATGGTCCCAATTTGTCTATGGTGGTGTACTTGGAGGGAAAGAAATGTAAGAAGCTTTGAAGATCGAGAGTAGATAATGGATGCACTTGAAAGTTTATTTTTCAATACTTTACTCAATTGGTAGATTGTAATTGATTTTAATGGAATGTCTTTTCATGACTTCCTTGTATCGCTAAACTCACATGGCTAGGCAACGCTCTTCTATATGTCCTGTATACTCGGGCCTTTCTCTATTTTTCTCTATTTTATACTCAATAAAATTTAGTTTATCGATCATAAGAACAAAAATAAATGGCTGCAAATTCAAGAGCGCGCGATTTAAGATGTAGTTCATACAAAAAACTAAAATAAAAATAACGAAACTAAACACAAATATGAAATTCGCCCAAGATTCTCTACTTGATGTTTTGACTGTTACCAATCCTTGCAACCCCTATCATCTCATGAAATTTTCTATATGCCACATATAATTTCTTATGACCCCAAAAACATGCATACACAAAAAACGTTGCTTATGCGACAAATAAAAGAAGGAACGTGCAATAACTGCTACCCGTGCATATATAATATTAAGTAAGGACACTCGCACTAACTGATTCGGTTACTGTAATTCAACTCGAACAATCATTCGCGACACTCTTCATCTGTTTAAAACTATGTAGCGTCTTCCAAAATGTAATTACTTATAGACGATCTTTTAAACTTTCGGAAAGAACTTGCGGAAAATAAAGACCGCAAGCAATCAACTTCTTCAATTGGCATCGAACTTGCAGAATTTAAAACAAAAGAAATTACAGATCAATATCTCACGGATTAAGTAAAATCAAACAGAAACTAGTTACCTTCACAGCAAGAAGGCCTAGTGCAAAAGCGCTCCCCTTCTCGACCTCGTGCTCATACAGCTTTGGACTCCGGTCACCTTCGCCTGAAGGCGGCGCTTGAAGATGCTTCACCAAAGCCGGAACCGCACCGCCTTCAACAATCACGTTCACAACTTCCTCTACACTCCAACAAATTGTTTTAAAAAAAATGAAGAGATGAAAATGCAAACGGAGTTCTTTAGTTCCAAAAAATATAAGAGTCTAGAAACTTCCAGAGATTAGAGAAGGATATGAATATATGGCGAGATTGGAGGTGTGGTTAGGAAAAACATACCATTCTTCGCGAGCTCGGCAAGGATGTGAGTGGCGCGCTTGGCCGCGGCACGATCAGCTTCCTTCCAAGAGAAGGTGGAGTTCAGGATAGTAAGCTGCGCAGCCACCTCAGAGAGTAGCGCTCGCCTTGCCTCCCCCGAGGGCACGGAGACCTCTCGCCCTTCTTCGACTTCTTCCTCCAGTTTCCGCTTTTGACCCTTCCTCTCCGGGAGGCTCTGATCTAGGCGCCTCTGATGCTCCATGAACAACAGCAGTACAAGGCTCTCCGCGACCGAGAGAGAGAGAGAGTCTGATCCCGAAAATGAAGATTTGAATACTCCCAGACTTATCAAAAAAAATATATTACTCCCAGGCTCGCAAACCTGCAAAATGGCACAGATGCAGAGAAAGAGAGGGATGGTATTTTGGGCCTACCAAATACAAGAACGCGAGCTTCCTTTCTTCCTCTGGCGAAATGTGTCGGGTTTAAACCGGCCACATTATTTCCGATTTCGGGACGTCTAGTGTAGATAGGAAGGTGAACACTACGCCCAGTCGCACATCTCTTATTTGATTTATGCCAATTGAACCAAACAAACAAAGATTAATGTCTAAGGAGCCATGCTTTGCAGTGGATCGCTAGGGTGAATTCGGATCTCTTGATTGCGAGCAGAAGATGTAAGAAATGTGCGTAGTGTTCACCTTCGATAAATCCCCACCAAACTTGCAAACAGTTGAAACAAAAAATTTTGAGTAATATTATGTGTACTCGTAGAAGGTGTAAATATCATATAATTATTTTTAAAAAAATAAAATATATAATTAAAAAATTAATTTTTTATATAAATTTCATATTAATTTATTTTTGTAAAAAAACTACATAATATTTATATAATCATAATTATAAATATCATTTTTAAAAAATTTTAAGACATCCTGCTTCGTTCGTTTCTTTGTCAAGACAAAAGCATTATTATGAATTTTTAAAAAAAAAAGAAAAAGAGAGTAATGATACGCGGAATTTATAGGTATCGTGCAATTGATTTAAAAAATAATATGATTTTCTATTAAAAAATTACTTTTTTAATATAAATTCTATATTTATTATTTTTTTAAAAATAATTACGTACTTACCTACTTTAAGTATTATTTATCATTTATTTATTTGTTTATTTAGAAATGTGGTGTCATTGTGACGTGAAAATGTTGAGATAAGCCTCATCAATTAGGAGCAACCAACCAACGACGTGGCACGAGGGACGATAGGAGAGGACGTGATTTTACACGGATATGTTGATTATGGTCCCTTCAAAGGTCACATGGCCTGACGAAAGGAAAACTAAATGGAATCGTATTGGTGGATGGATATGGTCCCACGTATTATGACAACCTTATATTAAACCAGTAATGATTTGAGAGTAGAGAATCCTATGAGCTATGAAAAGAGTGAGCAATTATTTTTCAATTAATGAGGCGGTGTTCATGGGCCAGCCGCCGTGAGGCTCGCTTGGTATTATTTTCAGTGCTTAAACTCGGAAGTAGTGTAAATGTATATCAGTCTAGGCCCATGAATGGCCCGTAGTCTCTCGCAGGCCTGATTTGAAATAGAGATAATATTTATTGTGTGTATAAATATTATATAATTTTTTTTAAATATGAGTAAATATAAAATTTATATCAAAAAATTTAATTTTTTAATAAATAAATCAACTGTTTTTAAAAATAATTATGTGATATTTACACACTTCATAACTGTATCTACTATTATTATTTGTAAATATCTTATTTGCTGGAAAAACCTATTACACGCGTTTCTAAAAAAATTAAATCAGTTATAAAATTTTCACATCTACAGTATATTGAGCATGTTAAGAGAAATACTTTAACCATAAATAAATTATATAAAAATAATCTCACAAACTAACATAGTTTGATGTGATTCGTTAGATCTAATTTATAATAAAAATAATTTTATAGTCTGACGAACCATACGACGCCACATTAGTTTATGAGAGTACTTTTGTATAATCTTTTTGTAGTTATAACACTCTCAATATGTTAATAGGAAAATTTACATATATATATATATATATATATTTTCTAAGAGCACTCGAGTCTGGACTAGTGGCAGAACCACATTGTCTTTAGAGGGGCCATGGCCCCCTAAAACTTTGTAAAAACATAAATTATTCTCCAATATTTTATATATAATTCTATAAATATAGAAAGTGGCCCTCCCAAAAAATTTTATAATTTCTATATGATCTTTAAGGTTTTTAAAAATTTTAATATACCTATAAATGTCTCTTTATTTTTTTTATATAGTCCCAAATTGTTGTTTCATTTATATATATTATCTATTTTTAAAGATGTGGCTTCTCCAAAATCAAAATTAAAACTAAGTTTATGAGAAATAATAAACTTATTAATATTGATCTTAAAGTTTTTTATTATAGAATATTGGGTTTTTTAATATGAAATCTAAAGTTAAAATAGAAGAAAAATTATTTAAGGTTGATGATCTATAAGAAAAATAGTTTATAATTATATAGTTATGATTTTTCAATCTCTTTTTAATTCATATAAGAGAAACGATATTTGCAATTCTAAAATATGCAAGTCTCGTTTACTTCCTTTGAAAAAAGTAAGTAAATCTAGGACTTACATAAAAAAAAAAAAAAAAAAAAAAAAAAAAAAAAAAATAATAATATTTTAATAATAGACACCACCTTTTTTTTCAAATAAAGTGCGTAAAGCTTCCATATCTTAAAACTGTAACTAGCATTATTCTTAATATAAATGTGTCACACAGTAGAAAATTTGCCTCCCCTCGATACAATTGTTGGTTCTGCCACTGGTCTGGACCATCTCCAGTTCCATTGTGATGAACAAATATTAGGATCTTAATTGATCATATTAATAGTTTAATTTATTAACATATTAAATATGTTATTAATGTGAAAATAAACTGCTCTTATTGATTAAAAAAATTATTATTATTTTAAATTGAATATTTATATACAATAAACTCTCATTTCACTATAACGAGGCAGTATTGTTCATCTATTTTTATATTTTTTCTTTGAAAAAATAAAATATCATTAATAGTAAAAATGCTACATTTTATATAATAAGATAAGAATATTGTGTATAATATTATTCTTTTAAATTTATTATAATTATAATGAATTTTACAAAAATAGGGTGTTCAAAGTATGAGTAACCCATTCAACCTCGAAAAAAGTGGTTTGAGAAAAGGGGCCGAAGAGCTTCTACAGAATTCAAAGGGAAGGAAACAACCTAATCGTATGTATTGTCTAAGAGCATCCGTATCCGGGTTTGCATATCTCCCATGTTCTCAAAATTTAGGAAAATTTTTAGGGTTTAACCCAAAAACTCCTCTTCATCCGCGCCCTCATTTTGTGGTTGTCATTTACAATCTGTACAGGGTTTTTCCACATTTGTAGAATCACTGTGCATCCGCATCGTGAACAAACCTCATTCCAGTTTCCCCTTCCCCTGCGTCTTCTTCTCTCTCGATAGGATAAATGGCTGGCCCCTCCCTCGGTCAGCATCTCTGTCGATTACAGCTCTCCATCGATTGTATGTTTCTCTTCAAAATCTCTTCTATTTCATGATTTCATGTTTCTCTCCTCCTCTAATTCTTTCGTTCCGTTGTTCTTGGTCCCGACGCCATGACCCATTTCTTTCCTCAAGTTTGTGAGAGATTTTTGAGAAGAGAAAAACAAAAGTTTTTTCGTGGAGTTTGAAACTTTCACACGGATATGATTCTCGATTTTCAGTTGAAGATTTGAGGTTTTTTGATTTGTTAGAATTGCTCAATCCTTACTCCAAATCCTTGCATCATGAAATTATTGAATTTTTTTCGATTTATTTGATATTCATCTTTATGCTTGGTTTTTTTAATCATATTTTTGTTGGTTTATTGCGTTTGAATCCTTGCTCCATAAATTCGGTTGTTGTTTTTATTTGCAATGCATTTTTGAATGAGGAATTTTATTCTCTATAAATAAAATTTTTGATATGTAGAAATTGTTTGTACACTGCTTTGGTATGGAATACGAGAAGCCATTTTCCTTTACTAAGATCTTGACCACTTGATTGTTTAGAGCATGAACAGAGCTTTAGAAGGTTTCTTAGGATGAACACTAGCAGTGCTCAATGTATTTCCAGTATCAATATCAAGTGCCAAGACAGATTAGTCCTTTGTTGCCACAACCACAGTTTTATTCTCAAAACTGTGTAAACTGCAGGTTTGGAATTTGAGAGAGATAACACCAGCACTAATTTCACTTGCAATATGGTTTTGATATAATAGAGTGGATGCTTCTATATCAATTATTGAAACCTATATGAAAAATGAGTAGACAGAAGTAAACTGATAAGAGAGTAACATAAAACCTATTTTGTGTTGGAGAGGGGAACCCCCCTTTTTTTTGGTTGATGGGTAGGGTCCAATGATATATTATATTTGCTTCATTTTTTTTGGTTAATTAATGAGAGGAGGGTCCAATGGTATATTTGCTCCATTTTTAGAGTTGCAAGATATTTTGTGATGAAGCTACAGTTTCAATGTTTGGGAGGGACCAATTGTATATTTGCTTTATTTTTTAAGTTCCTTCATATTTTGTAATGAATATACATTTTTCTGTTGTTGATTAGATGAAGGGAGGGGCTACATTATGATATATAGGCATGCTATTTGTTTGGATGCTTGGTTTATTGGTGTATTGGGGTTGCTCGTTATAACATCAAAAAATTTATGAAGGGAACCAAACTGATTTGTGGGTAATCTCCCATAGAAACTAAAACTATTTGTTTATGGTGCCTACCATCTTCCAATGCATGTATTGAATCAGAATGGATGGCCATATTTTTTGTCTCCTCTCTTGCTGTTTATTGGGTTAAAATCTTTGATTAGTAATAAAGAAAACTTGATACCAAGGCAATATTCCAGCTTGAAATTGAGAGGACTTTTTGGCTCTTTTAAGTTTGGTTTTGTTTTTGCCTCTAATGCGTTGTGAGTCTTTGAAAGATATAAATAGTGATTTACATTTCGTTGATATTTGTTTGAATGTTGGTTTGTTGTTAATGCACTAAAGGCAATCGGTTAACCTGTTATAATTTTGTATTTAATATAATAGTTTGTATTGATTTGTTTTTAACCCTCTCCTATAACATGATGGTTATTTACTCCCTGCATTTTACATTTTTGTGTCTCATATCGATGCTCTGTTATGTACAACTATGATTTTTTCCAATGTAAATTGTATTCTGTTGTTGTTGGGTCATTTGGATTCCTGTACAATTTATCTGCACTTTGATTGCTCTTTTCCAGAAAATAAGTAATTTCTTTTGTGTTGTTGGATCATTTGCAGTGTTTCATTTCTTTCGGGGGCTATTATTAGGCTATGTTGATAGGGTTAATTCAGAAGTGTTAATAGGGCCCCATCGATATGGCGGGGTAATCCTCACCCGGATGACCATATTGCAGTTTGTGATACTTTCCACAAAAGGCAATCGGGGTTCTGGTGAGATTTTGCAGCCCTTTGATGTTGGACTCATTGCTTATGCATGCTGTCAATATTTACACCATTCTGAGCCACATTTATTAATATATTCAATATAAATGGACCGGATGGGAATGCTCTTATTTGCAGTGTTGTGATTTGCATGTTGTTTGTTATTGTTTTGTATTCAGTTGTGAGAGATAAATAATATGTAAACTAAACCCACTCTGTTGTAATGACGACAACCGAATGTGAGGATACGGGATATTTATGGTCATCTCCTCAATGGCTAGGTAACCCGGACGACCAACAAATACTGGCAACCGGTTGTTGCAGCCATGAGTGGGTGGCCAAATTTTCATGATGTCACTATTCGTTTATCTTTTACATAAAAGATAAATCGAGTTTTCTGGCATTATCTCTTCTCTGGACGAAGTACAGCTCGTAAGACTCTACTTCATTTAGAATACAAAGAATAGGGTACGACTCATCCGAAATCTTATTCAAAATAGATTCGACGGATATATTGAATTTTCTGCGAAATAATCATGAAATAGGTACTCGTGCCCCTGAATATGATCACGCTAAATAAACTTACGACGTCGGCAATTGCTACGATGCCTCGATGACCGTCCATCGGCCCCGTTATTAAGAACACCATCGCTATCATCTTCAGAAGATACATATGTCAGTAATTTGCACAAAAAAGTGCAAGCCATTTGATCAAGAAAGTGGGAGATCAGGAGATAATATTGAATTTCAGTTCTATAGATCAAATGAGACTTGAGTTTGTAAAAATATGAATGCTAGCAATATACGTATTTATAGATAAAAAAAAGTTACCGTTAGATATATGACAAAAAAATGTTACCGTTTGAGAGAAGACAAAAAAAGTTATTGTTGGAGAAAAAACAAAAAATATTATCGTTACATAAATGACAAAAAATTTTATTATCAATACGTGACTAAATATTACGATTAAAAAAATAGATAAAGAGTATTAAATTAAAAAAAAATGGCCATCACGTTAGAAAATGCACATATTAAAAAAAAATTACTATTTTTATAATACGAATTTCAGTTTGAAAAATAATAATGTATTGAATAGTCAAGATTGTATAAATATTTAGTAGAAAGTGAAATTTGAAAAGAAGATAATAAGACAAAAGAGTTAGTAATTAAAATTGTAAATAGAAGAGAGAAAAAAATAATAAAAAATAGAAAAATATTATTTAATAGAATAAAGATAAGGATGAGAAATGTCAAATGAGATGTCGGATGTTTTTAGAATATGAATAAAATTTAAGAATAAATTTAAAAAAAATGTAATTTTAAATTAAATTATAAGAAATTTTATAAAAATTCAAATGGGCATGCTCTAAGTAAATTTATTCTATTCGTTTTCTAATGACTGTAGTCGCAGACAGTACAGCTTGAGTCATAAGTCCATACTCATAGAAAGAGAGAGATCCAAATCTGCCTTCGTGTTCGTTTCGCATTTCGTGTAAGATGTCAACGTACTTATCATTAGATGATGTTAACTATTCTTTGTTTGGATGTCGGCGTAATAAATTCATTCCATTATTCACGAGGGAGCATGGTTTAGGTGATTGGATAATGATACGTTTACACCTCTATACCACTCATTTACCACCCAATCTCACGTGTCTTTGTTTATTTTATTTTTTTTCCTACTCTGCTGTTGCCGGTTGCTTTTGACAAATCTTCTTTTTGCAATAATGTGATTTGCTTCCTTGTGTCAGACTGCCACTACTGCGGATGCTTTGGACTGAAATCTCTCTATCGTGAAGGATGTGATTTGCTCCAGCCGATTGAAACTGTTCCTGTCAGAAGCATGAATTATCTCGCGCCAAAACATCTCACTTTCGACCCTCTCTCTCTCTCTCTCTCTCTCTCTCTCTCTCTCTCTCTCTCTCTCTCTCTCTCTCTCTCTCTCTCTCTCTCTCTCTCTCTCTCTCTCTCTCTCTCTCTCTCTCTCTCTCTCTCAAGTTCATCCAACGCTTTTATTTCTTTACGACTGGAACTGCATTCGTTTCCTGTTCTAAAAAATTTTTCCGTCCATTTTTCGTGGGTTGCCACCGTCGAGCCCACCACTCGAATCCAGTCAACGTTGAGCCCACTCCTGAAGCCCAGACAACGTCAAGCCCACCCTCCAGCCCAAACGTCGGGCCCACTTGCAGCCCACCCCTTCAGCCCAGACGTGAAGACCATCCGGTCAAATCCTCCACGGCGCACCACTTACAGTAGGTATAACTTCTGTCTCACCTCCATCGTTACACCTCCTATGATATGAAAAAAATTAGTTATTCGTGTAATGAAATTCTTAGTTTTTTATTGTAATTAATTGAATATTCACAATGAATTTTTTGATGTATTTGGACTTCTATGAGTGAATTTAATTTGTTATTAAAATTTTAATTTTTACTTATGTAATCTGTTAAATATTTTTCATAATGAACCATATGTGTATTTGCCTTCAATATAAGTGAATTTAATTTATTATTGTAATTTTCCTTTTTACTTGTGTAATTAGTTGAATATTTTTCACAACAAACCCCACTAGTACAAGTGAATTTAACTTTTTGTAATTTTCATTTTTGGTTGGATTTGATTATCTAGTATTATGCCATGATTGGGGCAAGGCAATCATTTTTGCCTACTTTTGTTTGCATAACTTCTTTAATAGTTTTAGTTTTGAAAGTAAAATTTGATGATGAATAAAAAATATACACTATATTTGGAAGTTAAAAAAAAAAGACTATCATTTCCAAGATCTGGATATGCTATCATAAAAGGGATTTTATTATAAAATTTTAGACATTTTAAATGCTTGCTAGTTGTGGTTTGATGTGGTTTTGACCCATAAATAAAGTTAAACCAAAATAAATGGAAATGATAAATTCGCAGTTTTGAATTTGCATGCTATGAAGTTTAGTAGTGATATATACAAAAAAAATGCATTGGATGTACGATGTGTGTATTTTTGTTGTGTGTATGTATGTATGTCTTTATTTGTTATGTTATGTCTATGTAGGGATGGAACCAAATATTGGAGACAAGGATGTTGTTGAAGAGCCACAGGAGGAAATGTCATTTTCATCAATTGAGGAAGTAAGGGCATACTACACGAGGTATGCAAAACAAGTTGGGTTTGGAGTGATAAAACGAAATTCTAAAACTGGAGCTGATGGACAAATAAGGTATTTCACATTTGCTTGTGTCCGTCAAGGCACGTATGTTAGCAAAGCGTCGAATATTCTTAAACCGAGGCCAATGGAACATAATGGATGCAAGGCAAAGATCAATGCTATATTAGGTTCCGAGGGGAAGTTTCGTTTAACCCATGTTGCCCTTGAGCACACTCGTGTTCTTAGTCCTGGAAAAACAAGATATATTAGATGTCATAAGAGGTTGGATGAGTCAAGTAAAAGAAAACTAGAATATAATGATATGGTTGGCATTCAATTGAGCAAGAACTATAATTCTTGTGTTGCTAAGGCAGGAGGATATGAGAATATCACGTTTGGAGAGAGAGATGCACGAAATTACATACGTGAGGTTAGATACTTCGGCTTGGGTTAGGAGGCGCCGAAGCACTACAAAACTACTTCACTCATATGCAGGCACAAAATGATGGTTTTTATTATATCATAGACGTTGATGATGAAACCAGATTGAGGAATGTGTTTTGGGCAGATGCCCGCAGTAGAGCTGCGTATGAATCGTTTGGTGATGTTATAACTTTTGACATAACGTACTTGACCAATTCATACAAAATGCCATTTGCTCCTTTTGTGGGAGTTAATCATCATGGTCAATCGATTTTATTTGGATGTGGCTTGATTTCTGGAGAGGATACGGACACGTTGTATGGTTATTTGAGTCATGGCTTAAGTGCATGAATGGCCGAGCACCACAAGCCATAATAACAGACCAAGATAAAGCTATTCAAAATGCAATTGCAAGAGTATTTCCAAAATCTCGACACCGATTTTGCTTGTGGTATATAATGAAAAAGGTTCCTGAAAAATTTGGAGCGTACAGTCAATATGATGACATCAAAAGTCAGTTGCACAGGTATTTGTTTTCCTTGATTATTTCTAGAATACTATGATATTTTGTTGTGGCATATTGTGGGTAATTGACCCATTGATCGTTGGATTTTTCACACAGGTGTGTTTATGACACGTTGAGTCGTGATGAATTCAACAAGTGTTGACTGCAACTTCTTGACAATTTTGATTTGCATGATCATTCATGGCTTGAATGGTTATATTCTGAGCGTCATCTATGGGTGCCAGCGTACGTCAGAAATGAATTTTGAGCAAGAATGTCATCTACTCAGCGAAGCGAGGGTATGAATGCATTTTTTGATGATTACATAAATTTAATGACAACGTTAAAGCAATTTGTAGATCAATATGATAATGCACTTGGATGCAAAATTGAAAATGAGCTTACAGCTGACTTTAATTCATTCCACACGCAAATTCCATGCATAACTTTTTATGGCATTGAGAGACAATTCCAAGCAAGTTAAAAGAATGCAAAATTTAAAGAAGTTCAAGAAGAGTCAAGAGGTTTGATTTATTGCTGCGCATCATTGGTTCAGAGTGAATGAGAGATTTTTATATATCATGTGGCTGATCAGGTCCAAGTTACGGATGGATTTAGAAAAAGTATAAAATATATTGTTGAGTTTAATGAGATAGAGTGTGAAGCAAACTGCACATGTCAGTTGTTTGTTTTTAAGGGCATTTTGTATAGACATGCCATTCGTGTATTGACACTCCATGATAAGGAAGAGTTGCCTGCAAAATACATACTTGATAGGTGGAGGAAGGACCTGAAACGAGATTATACGCTTGTTCGAAGTAGCCGCGATGATCTGAGTTATAGTCCAAACGCACACCGAATGAAGAAACTAAACAAGGCCTTTTACGAGATTTCTTCAATTGCAGGCACCTCAGATGATGGTTGTGCGAAGTTACTGACTCAATTAAGTAAGTTAAACCTGGAGTGGGTTGAGGTTCAGCCTGTGTGTGATAACCGGTCTACTGAGTCATTAGGGGTGACAAAGAGATCTAACAAATTAAAAAGTCCAGTTGTTGCTCGTAGTAAAGGTAGGCCAATTTCTAAAAGGAAACAATCATCAGCTGAGAAAGCAATGAATCGCTTGAAAGCAAGGAAGACTTAAAGGGCTCAGGTAAGTTAGATAGTTTTTATATTTTGTGTTTCTAATTATATTTTCAAACCTATTTGGCATTAACTGCAATGTCTTGAAATTTTTAAAAGAAGAATAGGTCACACCTAGTCACAATCGCTGTCACAAATGTTAGCTCACCTTGTTTGCCAGAGCTTGATTTTTCTATAGCCTCTACTGCTCAATCGACTATGGTAGTATTGTTGATTTGTTCATTTGTTTTGTTTGAGGATATTCATTATCTGAGAATATTAATTTTGGTTATCTTATCTTGCCTTGATAGGTACAACCGTCTTTACAGCTCTTGAACGATGAAAATTTAAATGTCGACATTCGTACGTATATTATATTAATTATATTAAAATTAAATTTTACTTAAAATAGCATAATCATTAGTGTAATAATATATTGCAGGTTTAGGACTGTAGGTTCCTTCTTTAGGGCCATTTTGCAACGAAGTTAATAAATTAAAATAGCATAGCTGCTGTTTATGATGGAAGGTCGTGATATTTAAGATGTCGTTTACGTGCAAGCTTTAGTTGTTAAGGTTCATCTTGCTGATTTTGGTGTAAATGCTAGTTGCATTATTTGCGATGTGGCAATTTTGTACTCAACCTGGAAGATGGTTATTTGTGGTATGCCTTGTATTCATTCTCAACAATTGATTTTTGTGCTCAATTTCAAGCTGCTATAAATTAAACTAACCATATACTCATATGAAAGGTTGAGTTATACTGTGTTGTTACTAGCTTTGGAAGAGTTTCTCATCATAGTTCAGATGAGCTGTACATTCATTTTGCCATGCCATCATTTCATTAGTCCCCCAATATATTGCAAACAATCTATAATAGTTTTTCTTAATATGGAATATTTCCAATAAAAAGCAAAATTGTCAAGGTCGGATAACTCAAAATTATGCTTTCTAAGTGGGTTTGGAACAAGTCAAAATAATATTTATTGTTATTCATATAAATATTTCAGAAAATTGGAATTAATACTTGTTTCCATCCTTCCAAATACAATAAGCATAATCCTCATCTCATTTTTGTCAAATACCATATATATTGAATTTGGCATCAAAGACAAACTGTCAGGGCAAAAAAAACAGAACAAGAGAATAAATACTACTTTTGTCGGTGAGACACACATCAAGTTAAAAAAACAAGGCCATACAGGCGTCACTAAGGAAATTGGACAACAAGGCCATATAGCCACCAGTAATCAAAATCCAACATCATATACAATATTTTTGACAAAAAACCAGCAAAATATCAAAGATGGTTTGGACTTCATTTTGTGTGCTTCATTATGAATTTGTACTTGATGTCGTCTTCCTTCTATCTCCATTATTGACCTGCAATCATTAATAGACTATGCTAATTAGCTGTATACTAAGTACATAGGGAATGAATCATGTCATTTACATTATGGGTTAATTTATCTATTGTCAAGGGCCTATTTGGTTTCACAATTTTTGAGAATTTTTTTAACATTTGTTTTTATATCAGATTTTATAAAAGAGCAAATAAAATTTTAAATACTATTTAGTCCAAAATATGTTTCATATTGAATTTTTGGGGGAGTGAAAAACTAAACATGCAACTAAAATTATATATTTTCCTTCCCTTTTATTTCTATTTGTTTCTTACTTTTTGTGCTGAATTTGCAATTCTCCAATCAACTTGCATGCAGCTTATTAAAAATGCAAAAAAGCTCATGAAAAAAGGATGGACAATGGCCAAAGCTAAATCAAATCTTACAAAAAAATTTAAAATTTAAAACTCATCCCAACAACACGTGAGAGCTTGGAACAACCACAATCCAACCCAATTCCAGAAATTAACTGCAAGCACCAATTAATTCTTTAGGCCTCGATTATTATCCAAAATCGTGCACCTTAATGCCTCAAAGACAACATCCAGTTACACATACAAGCTCGACTTTGAGATTTCAAGATACCCACTCCAAAATCTGGCTTAGGATTCATTTTAAAGCTCTCAAAAGCTTCAAACAAAAACCAAATACCAATGCTAATAATAAGCTCAATATACAACAAGAATAACAATAATTTCAAAGATAAGATTCGAGAGCGCCCACGTCATAAACAAGCAGTACAAGATTGAATATTCAA
Source organism: Carya illinoinensis (assembly GCF_018687715.1). Taxonomy (NCBI): domain Eukaryota; kingdom Viridiplantae; phylum Streptophyta; class Magnoliopsida; order Fagales; family Juglandaceae; genus Carya; species Carya illinoinensis. Next base: position 25,943,755 of record NC_056753.1, read on the forward strand.
CATTATAACTGAAGAGAGAATACCCTTACAACGATTGAAGTTTAAGTCAAAAGCTCCCTTGTTCTTCACATCAATTAGAGAAACAGAGAGAGAGAGAGAGAGAGAGAGAGAGAGAGAGAGAGAGTTAGACAGGGAGAGAGTCGAAGGGGAGGGAGAGAGAAGTATCCTTACCTTTGAAGGCGTTGTTGTCCAGTGGCCACACCGCAAGAGTCGCGACTTGAAGAGGAGAGGACGCTGGGAGGTTCATTCTCAGCCTACGTTAGTGAGAGCCCAACAAAAATGAAAGTATACCGTGGGAGATTTGAATTTCATTTCAAAATAAAATTTTATTTTGTACAATAGAGGCAATCTGACACAAGGAAGCAAATCATATTATTGCAAAAAGAAGATTTGTCAAAAGCAACCGGCAGCAGCAGAGTAGGAAAAAAAAATAAACAAAGACACGTGGGATGGGTGGTAAATGAGTGGTATAGGGGTGTAAACGTATCATTATCCTTAGGTGATTTCATCCTATTATTTTATTATAATTAAATAAGATAATATGAAATAAAATAATTATTTGATTATAAATTTATGATGAGAGGAGATAATGCTTAAATAGTAATAAAATAGTTTATAAATAGCAATAAAATAATTTAAGTTAATATATTTTGTAAAATTTTAAGAAATGAGAGAGAACAAGTTAAATAAAAATATTATAAATTTAAATATTATTATAATTTTTTTAATATAATTGTATTTTAAAATTTGAACAAGTTTAATTGTTTTTTATGTTATTTTTTAAATTTTAGAAAAGTTGTAATGATTAGATAATGATTAAATGATAAAATTAAAAAATTTGAAATTAAAAAATATTTGTAATGTTTAGATATTGAGATAGAATTAAATAATATGAGATAAGATGAAATAAAATGAGTTAGAAGAACTTTATTATCCAAACCAGGCCTAATAATATGATCACCAAGGGCAAATTAGGACACTTAGTTTGGGAGAAAAAAAAAATATAAAATATAAATTGAGGTGCGTAAACTAACTTTTAGGATTTACTTATATATAAATAAAATTGTATACAAATTAATTTTACCCTTCTGTTTTTTTAATGGGAAATGATTGGGTGACTCTCAAATGTGCACTCCAAATGTCTCTTCTTGTGTATTTTTATTTTTAATTTTTTTATAACAAAAAAAGTGATTATTAATACATTTGTAATTATTTTTTCATTAATGATTCAGGATGTTTAAAAAAATATTTGAAATAAAAAAGGAAAATGAAGAAGTGCAACTGCACTATAGGCATATTTGGAAGGGGCGGACTATTCTGAATTTGAGAAGCATCGTTCTATTTGACTGCTAGTTATATATTTTTTTTTTCTATTCACATTTTTTAATATTTTTAAAAAATAAAAAATATACCAATATACTTAAAATCATTTTTTTAATTATTAAAAAAAATTGGAGCGATCAACTATTATTTTTAATATAATCTCGACCCTAAGAGTTGACTTCGTGCTCAGCCATTATTTTTTAATATAATCTCGACCCTAAGAGTTGAATTCCTAATTCTGCCCCCTCGACCTCCATATGTGCCTTTTCGTGCAATCATGCCACCTTCACCTGAGGGCACATGTATGGATGATTTTTAAATTCAAAATCTCTATGGATATATTATTTTCATTATTATGGATACATTAGAACTTAAAGAGCTCGCGTATGTATTGCTTCGAACGTGAGGTTAGTGAGGGCTTGACAAGATATTGTATATTCCTATTGACATTAATGAGGGCTTGTAAAGCTTAATTTTGTTATACCGATGAAATTATTTCACTACTTAATAGTTGAATCACTACTTGTAAGGTAATTGCAAGTGTAGATGGTATTCTACACGGATCCTTTGTAACGGTGTTGTTCAAATGTGTAATAGGTTTCTATCTCTACCTGAAGGAGGTTAAATAGTGAATTTGGGAATCCTCAATGGGTGGCTTGAGGCGAGGACGTAGGCAGTGGGGCCAAACCTCGTTAACATACTGAGTTTGCTTCTCTCTTACCCTTACTCTTTATATTTATTGTTATTTCATATTTTGTTTATATTTTATATTATATATTTGATTTATAATTGTTATTTTTTTAATACAACTCAATTCACCCCTCCTCTTGTGTTAGTCATCTGGGCAACAATTAGTATTAGAGCTAAGAGTTCTATTATAAGATTAACTATCTTTTGAGTTAAGATCTTATGGCTAACATTGCAGCTTCATTTGGTGAAGGTCAATCTAGTAGTCGGCCTCCACTCTTTTGTGGAGATAATTACTCATTCTGGAAAGTTAGAATGAGAATATTTCTTCAAGCTCAAGGTAGAGAAATCTGGAAATGTATTGTAAATGGACCTTATATTCCAACAAAAGTGGTTGATGGAGTAAAGGTCAAAAGGAAGAAGAAGAGTTTGATCGTGAAGACGATAGACTTTATACTTTAAATTTAACTGCTATGAATTTACTATATAATACTCTTAATGGAAATGAGTTTAATAGAATAATGAATTGCGCTACGGTAAAGGAAATTTGGGATAACTTAGAAGTAACTTATGAAGGAACTTCGCAAGTCAAGGGATCAAAAATTTATATTCTTACTCATGAATATGAAATGTTTAAGATGAATGATGATGAATCAATTTCTAGTATGCACACTCGTTTTACTAACATCATAAACAATTTGATAGCTCTTGGCAAAGTTTATTCCAAGGTGGAGATAGTAAGAAAAATTCTCAACTCTTTACCAAAACGTTGGGAATCAAAAGTTACAGCGATTCTTGAAGCTAGAGACCTCAAGAAGCTCGAAGTCAATGAACTCATCGGGTCACTTATCACCCATGAGTACACATTGAAAAGAGGAGAAGAAGAAGGAAAGCCAAAGAAGAGCTTAGCACTTAAAGCTGTTCCTCATGAAAGTGAAAGTGATGAAGATGAGGAAAATGACGATAAAGATGAAGAAGTTGCGATGATAACAAGAAGAATTCAGAGGTTCTTAAAGAAAAATAAAACTCCTCCGAGGAAATCTTTCAAAAAGTTTTCCAAGAAAGATTCAGGTAAAAATGACACTTTAATTTGTTATAAATGCAATAAACCTGGTCATATCAAGGCAGATTGTCTTCTGCTAAAGAAAGATCGAAACAAGGGCAAGAAAGCAATGAAAGCTACATGGGATGATGATTCAAGTAGCTCAGATAGTGAAACAAGCAATGAAGAATCAGCAAATCTTTGTCTTATGGCTAAAGATGACATTGAGGTAACAAATCTTGATAATATTGAAAATCCTTCATATGAAGAATTGTAAAATGTTTTAGAAGAGATTTATGAGGAATTTAAAAAATTGGGTATCAAATATACTGCTTTGAAAAAGAAAAATTTTTCTTTAACAAATGAAATTGATATTTTAAGAAAAGAAAATATCATTCTGAAAGATGAAAATCTTGAATTGAATAAGAAGAAAACCGATTTAGAAAATATTGTTGAAAACTTTACGAATGGAAAAAGAAATTTTGAAAAACTTCTTGGTAGTCAAAGATGTGTTTTTGACAAGGCAGACTTGGGATATATGCCAAAACAAAAATACAAACCTTATAAAAAAATTTTTGATAATCCTTCTATATCAAAGACCAATAATCAAAATTCTTTTCATAAAAATAATTTTGTCAAAAAAAGATATTATTATAATCATTCAAGTTCTTTATATATGTCACATGCTATTTACAATTTCTGTAATAGAAATGGTCATAATTATCATACTTATCATATTAGAAGAAATCATACAATGACTGTTAGGGCCATATGGGTACCTAAAAATCTTCTTTCTTCTAATACTAATAAATAAAGGACCCAAAGAACTTGGGTACCAAGAAAAATCATTTTAATTGTTTTTATAGGTATGCATGAAGTCATCCACAAGAAAAAACAAGTGGTTTTTAGATAGTGGATGTTTAAGACACATGACGGGAGACAAGACTAAGTTTTTTGATCTTAGATCTAAAAAAGAAGGACACGTGACATTTGGAAACAACTCGAAAAGGAAGATCATGGGAATAGATAAAATTAGTAATGAATCTTCTCTCATAATTGAAGATGTTCTACTTGTTGAAGGTTTAAAACATAATCTTTTGAGTATAAGTCAATTATGTGATAAAGGATTTACAATTACTTTCAAAATGGATAAATGCATTATTTTGAATGATTATGATTGTAATATTTGTTTTATTGCTTTTAGAAACAATAATGTTTATACAATCGATTTTGAAGAAATTACCTCACAAGATGCTATTTGTTTTTCAGCTCAAAATGAAACTATTTGGCTATGGCATAGAAGATTAGGTCATGCCAATATGGAACTTATTTCCAAACTTTCAAAAAATGATCTTGTGAGAGGTTTACCAAAAACAAATTTTCTTAAAGACAAAATTTGTGATGCATGTCAATTTGGTAAACAAACAAAAACTTCTTTTAAAACTAAGAAACATATTTCCACTACTAGACCATTGCAACTGATACACATGGATCTTTTTGGACCAAATAGAGTTGCAAGTCTAGGAGGAAAATATTATGCATTTGTTATTGTTGTTGATTTCTCTAGATATACTTGGGTCATCTTTCTTACTCATAAAGATGAGGCACATAATGCTTTTACTAAGTTCTGCAAGAGAATTCAAAATGAAAATGACTATATTATTTCAAGTATCCGAAGTGATAGGGGAAAAGAGTTTGTTAATAAAAATATTGAAACATTTTGTGATGAAAACAGTTTTGTGCATAATTTTTCTGCTCCTCGAACTCCTGAACAAAATGGAGTAGTAGAGAGGAAAAATAGATCTCTTCAAGAGATGGCAAGAACAATACTCAATGAGAACAATTTGCCTAGTTATTTTTGGGCCGAAGCGGTAAGTACTGCATGTTATGTTATAAATAGAGTTATGCTAATGTCTAAATTAGATAAAACCCCCTATGAGCTTTGGAATGAGAAAAAGCCCAACATTGGTTACTTTCATGTATTTGGATGCAAATATTTTATTTGAATGATAGGGATAATTTATGCAAGTTTGATGCAAAATCTGATGAATGTATCTTTCTCGGGTATTCTACTAATAGTAAAGCTTATAGAGTATTCAATAAAAAGACTTTGACTGTACAAGAATCTATGCATGTAGTATTTGATGAATCTAATTCTCCACTCTCCAAGAAATCTATTGATGAAGAAACAGGATGTATAAATAATACGGAAAGTCTCAATCTCAACAAAGAGAAAACAATAGAGGAAGTTCAACATAGAGCCATTAGGAAAGATCATCAAAAGTTAATACAAGATGCAACCAAACAGTGGAAATTTGTAAAAGATCATCCAGTGGAACAAATTTTAAGAGAACTTTCACAAGGTGTAAGTATTCGATCATCTCTTAGAAATATTTGCAATCATACTGCTTTTCTATCTCAAATTGAACCCAAAAATATTGATGACGCATTTCTTGATGAATCTTGGATTCTACCTATGCAAGAAGAGTTGAATCAATTTGAAAGAAATGATGTTTGTACACTTGTTCCTAGACCCAAAATTCATACTATTATAGGAACAAAATGGGTTTTTAGAAACAAGAAAGATGAGTCCGGAGTCATTACTAGAAATAAGGCTCGACTTGTAGCCCAAGGTTTTAATCAATAAGAAGGAATCGATTATAATGAGACATATGCACCTGTCGTAAGATTAGAAGTTATTCGAATGCTACTTGCATATGCTTGTTATAAAGAATTCAAACTTTTTCAAATGGATATTAAAAGTGCTTTCTTAAATGGTTTTATAAATGAAGAGGTATATGTTGAGCAACCTCCAGGTTTTAAAAATCATATTTCCCCAAACCATGTTTTCAAACTCACAAAAGCACTATATGGACTTAAACAAGCTCCTAGAGCTTGGTACGAGAGACTCAATGATTTCTTGATTGAAAAAGGTTTTTCAAGAGGAAAAATCGACACAACTCTTTTCATTAAATATGAAAATGATGATATTCTTTTGATTCAGATTTATGTTAATGATATAATATTCGGTGCTACTAATGAAAATATGTGTCAAGTTTTTGCTAAGACTATGCAGGAAGAATTTGAGATGAGTATGATGAGAGAACTTACATTCTTTCTCAGATTGCAAATTAAGCAAGCAAAAAGTGGGACATTCATCAATCAATCAAAATATATTAAGGAATTACTGAAGAAGTTTGGGATGGAAAATGCTAAGGAAATTGGAACACCAATGAGCCCATCAACTAAACTTGATAAAGATGAATCCGGTAAGCCAGTTGATTCGAAAATATATCGAGGTATGATTGGTAGCTTATTATATTTAACAGCCAGTAGACCAAATATTATGTTTAGTGTGTTCTTATGTGCACGCTTTCAATCATCTCCAAAAGAATCACATTTAATTGCAGTTAAGCGCATTCTTAGATATCTTAGTTGTACAATTAATCTAGGGTTATGGTACCCTAGGCACACATCTTTCGATCTAATCAGCTATACAGATGCAGATTATGTTGGCTGTAAAATAGATCGAAAAAGCACTAGTGGAGCATGTCATTTCTTAGGTCATGTACTAGTTTTCTGGTTTAGTAAAAAACAAAATTCTGTTGTACTATCTACTGCTGAGGTAGAATATGTTGCTGCGGGTAGTTGTTGTGCTCAAGTTCTCTACATGAAGCAACAACTTGAAGATTTTAAACTCATATATAATCACATTCCAATCAAATGTGATAATATAAGTGCTATAAATCTTTCAAAGAACCCAATACAACATTCTAGAACTAAGCATATTGAAATAAGGTATCATTTTCTTCGAAATCATGTGCAGAAAGGTGATATAATATTAGAGTTCACAAACATACACGATTAGTTAGCAGATATTTTCACAAAACCTTTACCAGAAGATAGATTATGTATGATCAGAAAAGAAATAGGTATGATGCATGCTATGAATATCTCTTAAAAGATAGACCAGAGTTAATAAAAATAGAGATAGATTTTTTAAATACTTTTATATAAATTTGAGATTCTTAGTCTCATATTTGAGATGCTCATTCTCTTCATACAATATCATGTCATTCTTATCCATGGGAACCGGCAAACGGAATGAAGAATCTAATAAAGATTTCAACCGTTTATTTTTCTGCCGAATGATTCCTTCCCTTGTGTGAGACTCTTGAACAATTCGTTGAAGTATAACAATTTGTTCTTTGAGCTTTTCAACTTCGTGATTTTTGGCTTGTAGCCACTGAGAAAAAGCAACAATAGAGGAAGAGTAGCGAGTCCCAAGACTCACCAAGTCATAAATAGCATCAGAATCTGACTTATTAGTCAGATTATTATTTTCTTGCTGCAACATGGCATCAATGGCAGCTACAGAAAGGATAGGAGGTTGAGATGCAGAATGCCCCATGGATGGATCTAGAGAAATGTTAGAAGAATGAGCCATTGAGAAAAGAATAGAAGGCTTAAAACGAGAATGTTGAAGGAATGCAGATGAATTATAGAGATGAGATGAAAACTTGATGCGGATTGGATGAATTTCAGGATTGATTTTATAGAGATAGCATAAAGAATAAGACAAACTATTGTCTCTTCAAATCTTATTTAGTCAAAAGAAATACAAGATATGCTGGACACACATTGTCAAAAGTTTTCTTACTAAGCCAGCGAGATTAACAGTAGATTGTCCCTATTTTTCTAGTAAACGATGAACCTCTGCTGTTATCTGCCGATGTTGACCTTGTATCTGAACCCTTTCTCGTTCCAGCTCCTCTATTTGTGGTTGCAGATCATGAGCATACCAATCTGCAAATTTTTTCAACTCTTGGTTTTCTTGCTTTAGCCTTTTATTCTCACTATCCTTATTAGCAAGCTTCTGTTGTAACTTAAATATTTACATGTTAAGATGATCAATCTCACTCACCCTCGCCATTAACCTCCGAGACATGATCGTAACAGAGACAGCATATTGACTACTGAGCATTCTTGATTCTGCAATAATCTCAGAATCAACCTTACTAGAAAAACGATTCACTGCTCCTATAATAGTATTGACGGCCTCAGGAGAGAAAATTGATGATTGATGCGTCAAGGGTTCCTGATTCAAGTCTGGAAAATTAGTGGAAGAGAATTGCTCAGCCATTCTATTGTTGTGGAAAAACAGAACTCAGGTCAAGAAGCGATTATTTTTTTGGCATCCGATAGATGAAAATGATCATTTTTTTATAGTAACTCAGAGCCTTCAATCACGTTTGTCAACAACATCAGGCGATTGTTTAAATCTCCAGCCGCATTAAATTCATAGAGTTAGGCCTCGAGACTTTGCAGTATTTGTCGGGTCACGGATGACTCCTTTTTTCAACTGTCTACAGTGACTATTAAACGCATCGTTTTCTTCAGTCCATTTACTTGCTACCGATCCTTTTTAATGATGCCAAAAGGGGGAGAAGTTTTAGACTAGAACATTAACATTGTTTAAATTACTAAACTTGTTATATATGCTTGGAATTATATTTATACTTTTGCTTGAAAAACTAACGCATATTTTCAGGGAAGCTTAAGTATTAATACAGGTTTCAAGTTCTATCAAGTATTTGTCATCATCAAAAATGGGGAGATTGTTGAATTCAAGATTTCAAGTTTCATGTGATTATAAATCTACACATGGATTTTGATGATAACAAATGAATTCAAATAATAAAGGAGTTTCAAATTCAAGTTGTTCACACAATGAAATCAAGCACATCAAAGAACCAAGTATGATCAACAAGGAAATAAGTTCACATTAAAGTCATAGAGTAATGTTGTAAATCTCTTAAAATTTGAAATTAGGATTAATGTTCAAAATTAATATTTTATCATAAAGCATTAAAATACATTTTCCACATGTGCATGAATATTTTTGAAAATTAAATTTTAAAATTTTAAAAGATGATTGATTGTCATCTTTTGCATGTGCATGCCTTGATTAAAGGGTTGAACTTTGAAAATATTAAAGATGATTGATTGTCATCTTTCACATATGCATGTTTTATTTGAATATTTTCAAAAGTGATTGATGTTTTTTTAGACTTATACAAAAGATATATGATTTTGTTTGAAAATTTTGAAAAGTAAAGTGTGCTCATTTTGTCATATATAAAAAGTAAAAGATTAGGTTTGAATTTTTTGAAAAGGAAAGTGTGCTCATTTTATCATATGCCAAAAGTAAAAGATTAGGTTTGATTTTTTTGAAAAAGTGAATGATGCTGTCTTTGACAATTGAAAAATAAGAACCTTTTATTTGAATTTTTTGAAAAAGTGAATGATGTTGTCTTTGACATGTAAATCTTTTTAAATTTGAATATGAAGTCTCATATGCCTATAAATAGATCATTTGAGAGCTTCACATTCACAACATCCAGAGCATACAACATTCATTCAAAGCTTTCATTCTCTCTTCTCTAAGCATTGAGTCTTAATCCTTATTTATTTTGAGAGATATAATTTGCGCTGTATTGTTCTTATTTCACTCATTGAGGAGTGTTTTCTGATAACCTACCCACTATCAGCTTTTGTATCAGAAAAATGGTGTGTATAACCCTTGTGCATGTAGAAAGTATTCTATACGGAGAATAGTTGAATCACCACTTGTAAGATATTGCAAGTGTAGAGGGTGTTCTACAAGGATCCTTTGTAGCGGTGTTGTTCAAATGTGTAATAGGTTTCTATCTCCACCTGAAGGAGGTTGAATAGTGAATTTGAGAATTCTCAAGGGGTAGCTTGAGGCGAGGACATAGGCAGTGGGGCCGAACCTCATTAACATACTGAGTTTGCTTCTCTCTTACCCTTACTCTTTATATTTATTGTTATTTCATATTTTGTTTATATTTTATATTATATATTTGATTTATAATTGTTATTTTTTTAATACAACTCAATTCACCCTCCTCTTGTGTTAGTCATCTGGACAACAATTTCGAATCTACTTATTGACTTTTACCTATTTATGCATGGTATAAGAAATGATAAGTAACATATTTCTTCACTACAAAGCATTTAAAAAGGCAAGTCTTTTAAGTTTTTACCTTCACAAAATCCAATAAAAAACGTATACTGAAATTGTTCGAAAAATTATTAAATATTCTCAACATTCCACTAACCAAACACATGCATTGTATCTCAAACTAAGAAAAAAATAATTATATTTTACAATATATATTAATATCTATAATCCAAATGTTGTCACAGCTACGCTACATATTATTTTTAGGAAAATGATAAGATTATTATTATTTTACTATTTATTTTATATTTAATTTTTAATTTTATTTAATGATTAAGAAGTGATTATTAGTAAAATTATAAATTTTTTAAATTCTTTCTTAATAGTTAAGGATATTAAAAAAATACTTAAAAGTAATAAAAAAAATAAAAAATTCCTTATAAGATGTAAATGAGTAATGATATGACAGTTGTTTTTATCCATTATAAAATACGTTAAACGCTATAGATTTTTTTAAATAAATAAATATAAGATCGTTAAAAAAAATAAGGTTGAGAATAATTCACCCATTAGAAAAAAAAAAAATATAGGTAGCCTGTACAACCCATAAAACCACGCATAAAGCTAATATGCTGCTTCAGCGGTATCGCTCGATAAAAAATTTTTATTTTTACTGATATTAGGAAAGTGATTTTAAATATAATGATATAATTTTTTATATTTTAAAAATATTAAAAATTTTAAAAAAATACCTGAACGGCCCGCATAACCCGACTCCAAAACCACCGCTAAGGTAGTAGCCCCGGATAAAAAACGCCCTCTGACCTGGCAATCATTTTCCCGCGTCGTGATCTATGATAAACATATATATATATATATATATATTCCTTCCTCTTCCCCAACTTCATCGCGCTCTCTCTCTCTCTCTCTCTGTGTTACCTCCTATTCCTTGCTTGCGTGACGCACCAAAGAGTCGGCAAAGAGACCCATTCAAACCCAGAACTTACCTAAACAGCCTAACAAGTATATATTTCCTTCTCTCTCTCTCGCTCTCTCATGTTTCAAATTATCACTCTCTGTTCATCTTCTCACATGCCAATCCCTCCACCATGTCCTTCCTCTCCCTCATTTTCTTCTTCAGCCTCCTCTCCCTCTCTCTTTCCCAACCCCCACCTCTCAAAGGTAATCTAGCACTGTTCTCTCTCTCTCTCTCTCTCTCTCTCTCTCTCTCTCTCTCTATATATATATATATACATGCGTCTCATGTATGTTTTCTCTCAGGTCTTTTGATTGACTGCGGCGCAACTGCGGGGTCTATAATCGACGGCCGCGCATGGCTTTCCGACGCTGGCTTCATTTCCGCTGGAACTCCCAAGAACCTGACCACCCCTGTTCTCAATCCCATCCTCTCCACCCTCCGATCATTCCCTTTCACGAACAACCTGCGCAAGAAGTTCTGCTACGACGTCCCCGTGTACCGCAACGCCAAGTACCTGATTCGGACCACCTACTTCTACGGAGGAATCAACGGCCGGGATTCGCCGCCCGTTTTCGACCAGATAGTCGACGGGACTTTCTGGAGCGTGGTCAACACCACGGAGGATTACGCTAACGGAATGTCGTCGTATTTTGAAGGGGTTTTCGTTGCTCACGGTAAGACGATGAGTCTGTGTATCGCGCCGAATACGTATACGGATTCGGACCCCTTTATAACGGCGTTGGAGTTTCTGATAGTCGGAGATTCGCTCTATAATTCTACGGATTTTGGAAAATATGGTCTGAGATTGGTTGGCAGGCACGCTTTTGGTCTCTCGGGACCGATCATTCGGTATATATTATCACTAAGCTTTTCCTTTTTTGGATTTTTTCCAACTCTCCTGGTGAATCTGATTCATGTTTATTGTTACACAAGACATGAAATTTTAATTGATTTAGTATTCACACTATTTTCTAGGTTGTGTAATAGCTGTTTGTGTAATCGTTTAAATCTTCGGATTGAGACGAAAAAGAAAGTTCTATCTGCAAGCCATATTCGCAATTTTTCGTTTTAAGTTCTATCATTATTATTTACTTTTAACGAGATTTATCCCCTTTCAATACATGATTTGTTTATGGAAATTATTCAACCCGCCAAGGACTAGCAATTCATGAAACAATTTATGTCTTAAATGGATTTGATGTGCTTGTGTTTGAATGTCATAGGTTTCGGAAATGTTGAAGGTGCTTTTGAATGATTTGCAACATATGCTGCTTTCAAGTCTTCAATAAAATAGGAATTACTATATTAATAATGTTGAAACGTGTTTTTTTTTTTCGGCTTGTTGCGTATTCATTTGCTTACTCTGTTTTTTGGGTACGTACCGCCAGATATCCTGATGATCATTTCAATCGGTTTTGGGAGCCATTCGAGGGAACATATTCTACACCAACCGAAAACCGAAATGTTTCTGTTTCTGCTTTCTGGAATCTTCCCCCTTTAAAGATATTTGAGAGAGCTCTGACCACGACCAAAGTACAACCCATAGAGTTGAGTTGGCCTCCAGTGTCTCTTCCGAACTCAACATACTACATTGCTCTATACTTTGCAGATGACCGCAAGTGGAGCTCAAGGGTGTTTGATGTAAAGATAAATAACGTCTCATATTACCTCAATCTGAACGTCACTCCAGCTGGTGCTTGTGTCTTCGCAGCCCGGTGGCCTCTTGCTGGTGCTGTAAAAATAACTCTGACCCCTGCTGTCGGCTCAAACATTGGTCCTTTGATAAATGCCGGAGAGGTTTTTGAGGTGCTGGTTCTTGGAGGACGAACTACGACCCGTGACGGTATGTTATCATCCTTCCATTGTGATGCAACTCGATAGTATCCTCCTGCTCTCTTCATTATTTACTTGGCCTACAATGTTGGCTGTGGCTTATTTAAGTAATCCCCCACCAAGTTAATGGTCCACAGTTTTTAGTAATGGACGAGCAAATTAATCTGAGCTAAATAGCAGCTTCAGAAAAGTGAAGTGTGTGTAATCGGACAAAAGTGCCAGGTTGATTCATACACTCATCACCCAACCTCTTAAAAACATTGCTCATTATACTTCATCTATCATTATCAATTACCGGATCTTTTTATATGAGGGGAATGCATATCTTGTCACAGTTATTGCTTTGGAAAAAGTAAAAGACAGTCTCAAGAATCCTCCGCTTGATTGGAATGGTGATCCTTGTTTGCCCCGCCAGTTCTCATGGACCGGCATTTTGTGCTCTGAAGGCCCCCAGATTCGTGTGATTGCCTTGTGAGTGACTTGAATCGGCATGGCACTATAATTTGCATGCTTACTTTTTTATTGCATAACAAGAAGCTGACCATCTCCCATTATGTCCAGAAATCTGACAAACATGGGTCTCTCAGGATCGCTGTCACCTACAATTTCCAAGATGACAGCGTTGACTGACATGTAGGTTTTCACTGATTAATTCATTGACTAATGAAATTGGGAGATAAGGATCGCATGTTTGACAGTTTAATTATATTGACAGCTGGCTGGGCTATAACAGTTTGACTGGATCCATTCCTGATCTCAGTTCAATGAAGATGCTAAAGATATTGTAAGTTGTGCGGTTTTTTGGCTATTATCATTTTTTGTCTAGCAAATGAAAGATTGCATGATTTCGTATGAAATTGTTGTCACCTAAGCCTCATCAATGACGTATCATTTGCTTCAATGACATGAAACCTGTGCTCTCTATTTTGCATACGCTGCAATAAAGTCATTCATCTTCCTCAGGTTGTTACTTCCATTATATAGGCATTTCATTTATTTGGATTGTATTTATTGGAAAGTTTAGAGCTTGAGACCTTTACATGTTATATTTTGTGGATTATAATGTTTTGCCTTCTCCAATTTCAATACCATTTTCCTTGCAGGCATTTGGAAAACAATCAGCTCAGTGGAGAAATTCCCCCATCACTGGGGGCCATTGACGGCTTGCGTGAACTGTAAGTTTTATTCTACTATATGCTTGTTAATTTTTATATTAGAAATTATTTTATCATTTCAGAATTTCTCATATGTTACTGATGTAATTCTATCCAAATCTTGTGTTTAACAGTATCTTTATAACTGTTCTGCTCTTAATTATCACGAGAAATCATGACTGCTGTTATCTTTCTAGGAGGACTAACTTTGATCAGATTTGATTCATGGCTCCTAGACTGAGGTTTTTGGATACAAACTATGGAATTAAGAATCTTCTATTGTTACGTGAGTTTTGGTTTTATACGTATGGTGACTAATGCTTTATATATGTGTGTGGGTGTGTGTGTTGATCTATCTATCTAAATAAACCAAATGAAGCCTTGACACCAACTAGTTAGGATCAGGTATATGAATCCTTTTCTACCATTCAGCTCTATACGTCTTCTGTTAACCCAACTAACCATGATCAATATACAAAAATTCTAGTATACTATGGCCTTAAAACGAAACTAAATGAGCCTCTGTCTCAACTATTTGGATCAGCCCCATAAATCCTTCTATTTTCTAATTAATTGGAGCCAGTTTGGCCGTATTAAAATTTTTACCAGTTTTTTGCATCTCTACTGATTTTTTTTCTTTGTACTCCTACCTACATCACTCCTATGATCTCTTCTGTTTTTCTTGGTTTCTTAATGTTCTTGCAACTCCTTCCTTTCTTATACTGCGCCTGAACACAACCAAACTCATCACATTATTGGGTGCAGTTGCGTTAAAAACTTGCCAACATATTTCAGGAGATGATTTCTACTTCCAGTATTAGCTATTTTACACCTCCAGCTTTTTAAACCCCTCACTCATAAGATACTCATTCAGCACAAGAACTTTCCGAGAGAGAGAGTGAGAGAAGGGAGAATGGGCCCAAGCGCTTAAAGGCTTTGAAGGCACACAGTCTTGGTTATCCTTTGAGGTCCAAAACCCAAAGAGGCTCAAGCCCATATAGATCTCCCTTTTACAAGCAATAGGATCTCATCCTTTCTATTTCCTTTTTGTGTCCACCGCTATGATACTTCTACCAGCAGCAAATATGAGATTCAGATAAATATTTTTTCAGAACCTCAAGTGACTTTGAGGAATGGTGTAGATACGCTTAGAAGCATTGTTCTTTTGTAGTTGAAGCTCACTGTAACTTGGGGTTTATCTCTTCCGTAGCTTCTAATATCACTCATTCAGATTCACTTGCTAGCAAACACACGCACACAATGATAATGGCATGGGACTGGCCAAGAAAATTGCGGCCTCACAAATTAAGATTGTTCAAAGCAATGGATTGTTTAGACTTTCAACTTAACTAAAGATTCTCCTATCTGCCAATATATTTGCAAGATATATCAGACTTCTTGTCTTTAGTTTGTGGCCCGAGAGAATTTGTTACTAAAACTAAAATTGCTGGGAAAAGAAGGGATGTTGGAAGCCATGAGGGGTATATTCAATCCAGAAATTGATTATTACCTTGTTGGATGTCACCTTAAATCAGTGGTACAAAGAATAATGATACACTTACCACTCTTTTACCACTATTTTACCACTTTTTTTTAATTTTTTAATTTTTTTTTAAATTTTCTTTTACTTAATGATTAAGCAAGTGACTATCACTAAAATTATATATTTTTTAAATTTTTTCTTAATGGCTAAGGATGTTAAAAAAATATTTAAAAGAAAATGATAAAAAAATAAATATATTACAAGTGGTAAAATAGTGGTAAAAGAGTGGTAAGTGTATCATTACCCTTTCACAAAATATGGGACACAAAGATCTAGGTTTACTTTTTAGTTTGAGTTTGAAATACTGCCCATGTTTGACCAGATAACTTAGAATATGCCTTTTCCAGTTCCTTTGAGTGGAGACAATTTCATTGTATGCATCTATAGCTCACATTGTAATGACCGGTAAAATGGGAGTATGATGGAAAGTCTGAGGAAACAAAGGTTTATGTTTTTTTAATTTAATTATGGGAAAAGTACAGTTTGGTCCCTTAAACTATCAAGGGTAAAATATTGACGATGGAATCTTAATGAGGGTGCAAAGTATCAATTTTTGCAATTTGAGGGTGCAATGTATCAATTTTGATAATTTGGGGTACAAAGAGCAAAAACCGTAATAATTTGAGAGCACTTCTAAAATGGGGCTGCAGGGTTAAACAACCCTATCTCAATTGAATTAATGAGCCACCCAATATTGGGAGGCTCATTACTTCAACTAGTCTCCGTTCCTAATATGCATAGTTTGATATTTATTTTTGAATATTTCTAGTAGATCTTGTAATTACATATGTAAATAGCACTACCTCTCTTAAATAGGCTTTTACCCTTGTACATCCTTTGCATGATTTCTCTCCCCCGAAGCAGAATGAGAACAACTACAGCTAAAACATTTGCTCTTTTATTTTGTCGCTAGTTACATCTGGATTCTATAGGATTTCCATGTAATCTGTCTTATTCATCTCATGGTCCGTGCTTGTTTATATCAAAGCTCACTCTGATTGTTCTCCACGCTTTCACATTTGAATAATGATCCTTTTATTTTAAAATTTATCCTTTTAAATGACATTACAATTGGCATTGATTTATTTATTTATTTATTTTTTGGGGGGGGGGGGGGGGGGGGGGGTATTCAATAAAAAAATGTGGCACTTATATGTATTTTTGCCTGACCTAGTTCTGTCTTTCAGTTTCTTACAGAACAATAATCTGACCGGTCTAGTTCCAAAAAACCTTGAAGGAAAACCTGGACTAAACCTTAAGTAAGTGTGAACATCCTCTAGTCTTCTTATCCATACTCATCCACCACTGCTTATATTGATTGTTTCAATTCCATTCTCAGGACTTCTCCTGGAAATAATTTTATATCTCCCCCACCTCCTTGAGCAACTACATCTATGGATCTAATGGTAAAGGTGACTTGGCTGATTTCTCCAGAAACTTGATTCTGACCGATTCACATGTATTCCATGAAAGAACCATTGCCCCTTTTTGTTCTAAAAATCTTGCTGGGAGCTGTTTGTGCAAGATTTCCAACCGAGAAATTGAAGTTCTCCTTGATTGGACTCTGTACTTGGGTCAGAGAAGGTTTCTTGAAGCAGTTTGGAACATCCAAAACTCTATACTCGAAATGGTTGTTCATATTCACTTAGTCCAATTCGTTTTTTAGTCAATGTATTGGATCATGTTTTCAAAATTTATCTGAGTATGCATACATTCAATTTTATTCTGTGTATACTTCTGTTTTTCCCGTTTGTATACTACAATTTTTTTTTACGAGATGATGCAATGAATATTATCTGTTTATAATTTGTACCTGTAAAAAACATTCAATTTATATATAAAGTGTGTAAAGTGTATAGTGTGGGACAATGAGGAGCATCCCTCTTTTGTAATATGACATGGTTTGATCTCTTCATTATGGCTTCCTTCTAAGAATAGCTGACCATTTTCATAATTTCTTCTGTTGCCACTTAGTTCTTACCTTTGTTATGACATTGATATCTTACGACTTTGCTGGACGTCCCAAAAGGGACGTTGGCATTGATGCTCTCAAACCCTTTCGGATCCCAGCACTGTTGTGTGTTTCCTAACTCATCGGAGTCAGCCAGCTTTACATAATTCTTTTATATTGCAACCGGTATTTGAGAGAATTAGATAGTTTTAGATGCCTCGGCCCTCAGAGGTGCTCGGAACCGTATACTCAGACCAGATGTACAGTAGCACTGGTCTTTAATAAATGTTAATCCGAGGATATGGCCTTTTGACCCTTTTCTGCTACAAAAATTGAAATCATTACGTTTGTCTGTATACAGCCATTTGAGACCCACATTTTTCACAGGCTGTATCCATCCTGCTGCATCTGGCATGACTTCTTACTTCATACTTCCCTCCTAATCTATGAGAGACAGATAAATGTTATTCTAAGTTGATAGAGTAGAAGCAATGCAACTAAAATGAATGTTAATATCATCCAAGAAAAATTTTAATGTCAGCATTTACATTGTCAGTCATCAGATCCACAATGAGCCACCATCATTAACATTAATCTAAACACGAAAGCAGAAGCATATATATTGAAATAAAAGAAATGAGATTTGATGAACATATATGACAACTCTGCAGATACCGGATGGAAATTTGGTTACCACTTTCTCATCCTACCCTCTCTGATCTTTCCTTCTTTGAGTGGAAACAAAGGTGGCAAGACATGACTACTCTTCACCTGTGTGCAAATTGGCACATTGATCATAGGCCTTATTTTAATACTAGCTGATCTCGTTGTCCTCTCCAATCCTTTCTTTGTCTTCTTCATAGGCTTGTCTCTGTTCTTTGAGCTTTCCTTCCGCTCATCTGGTGCAGCTACATCCGCAAGGCCACTTGAAGAAGACGAAGATGATGAGGAAGAAGAAGATGGTGATAAAGAAGAAGCGCGCTTCTTCTTCAACCTTAATAGTTCTTTCCATAATACAGTGCACTTGGGTGGCCTTGGAGATGGGTCATCATCAACAAACCAACCCACCCTTATCCTCTCCTCCTCCTTGTCCACCTCTTCTTCCTCAGTGTCTTTCCCTTTGAGACTGATCTTGTTGAGCTTCTCTGCATACTTCATTTGCCAAAAGGGAAGGACCTTCCCATCAAAGAAAAGCTCATCTGCAGTTAACATTGTTTGGCTACTTACATTGCTTGACAGGAACTCAAATTCAGCATTTCTTGCTTTATCTATCTCTATCTCCATTTCTCCACCTTTCTCCCCCTGGGGGTTTGGGCTAATGGAGATGAAGTTCTTCTCATCCAGGAATTCAGCAGAGAAAGAAATCCTGGGACTTGAAAATGGTTCAGTGGATTTAGAGGCAGTTGGAACAGTTTCCTGGGAGACCAAGACCATTTTGGTTGTGTTTGGGTTCAGGGAAAAAGTGGGGGAATAAAGGTGGTGTAGCTGGCTAGTCAGGTGTGTTTGATCAGATTCATGAGTTTGTGATTTATAAAGGAAAAAGGAGATGCTCTGATGTTTCTTATAATATTAATCTCTTTAGTTTGTCATTTTAGTAAAATGGTGGACGGTGAGATTATAAAATATCATGTGGTCTGGTGAAGGCGAAACAAGTGAACCAAGGTTGTGTTTAGAATATAGGAACAGCACATGGACACCCTGAGAGCTAAAGACCAAAAAAAAAAAAAGAAGAAGAAGAAGTTTTTCGTACAGTAATTTTGCATGCAAGTTTAAAAGGTCTTTTACAACTATTTTCTTGCTTTCCTAAATTCCAAAAAAGAGAGAGAGAGAGAGAGAGAGAGAGAGAGAGAGAATCAAGGAAAGATTTCCAATTGAAGGCAGAGGATGGGGAGGCATAATTCAACCCGAAAAAAGGAAAAAAGAAAAGATGGTAATATGTTGGTGTCGTGGTGCAAAGTCTGGTTGTACGATTCAAAACGTGTGAAAAGTAAATGACACCTCAGACTGATAGTGATTAATTGGGGAAAAAAAAAAGTAAACAACAGCATGATTCATGAATGTCATATGCAGATGAATGAATCAGTGACCAATCAATTTGGGTTGGCCTACTACATTGTTTGGTCTGTCACTTTAAATTTTAGATTAATTGTTAAGGTTTTCACTCTTAGTCTAAACTAAATCATTCATATTTGAGAGAGAGATGATTTTTTTGTCTTGAATTTTGTCATCTTTAATCATACGAATTTCTTGTCATTTTAGCATTACCATCTTTAAAAATTCCTGCAAAACTCACACCCAATGTACATGGATTTGATGGCAAATGGAAATCCGGAAGTTACCATTTACCAAATGGGTTTCTAAAAGGGACAATGACTGAGAAATCTGCCAATGGATCTCAGAAAAGGGACATTAGGATGAAAAAGATATAGAGATTAGGTTCTCTGTAGACAAAGTGGCTGTTGAGTATTAAATCTGCATTAGTCAAAGAGATGAGCATTGTTTTGTTTTTGACTCCTCAAGCTTTACTTAAGAGGGATTATATCTAACATGGGAGTCGTCCAGACCATGTGGACACATGAGATTAATTTCTAGCCATGTGAAAGCTGAATCCATGATATCAAGAAGATATCCTTACTGACCAAGTTGCCCTTTTGAAGAGCTTCATCATTGGTGGTGCGGAATGTTATGTTATATGATATGTGTATGGGTATTCCTGTCATTCTGAGAGTGTTTACAGGTGGTAGATATCATAATTCGTTCCTTGAAAAGCTTCCATTAAGATTTGGACAGCTCTAATTAAGGCTAGACAGCTAATAAACATAGAGTAGTCTTTGGATTACTATATAAATAAATAAGGGTAGGGGTTACATTATTTATTAGCACATTATCCCGGGCAGTCCTATGGCCCTCCTATGTCCTAATAATGGATGGACAGCTGACAATAATGTGGTAGATTCAGAGTGTGAACAATAAAGAACCAAATTCAACCCAATTTACAGCCAATTACTGAAACCAGAATAAATATACAAATATCGAAATTGATGGCCAGAAAATTTAATCGGAATCAGTTGCTCTTGTCTTGTACAGAGCAGATTAAAAGGGTTTGAAGGACAAGATGTTTTACGTACCTCCTGGCCAGTTGCAGAATTTTCGTTCTGCAACTTTTTTCAGGGAGACGGGGCCTCAAAATTTTGGATCTTTTTGAGCATTAAAAAAAAGAGCGCTGAACTGCAGAAGAGGTAATAAGCACTAGCAAGTGACCCGGAAAGGACTCCTAGGCACAGTAATGTCAATGTGGCTAAACATTTAGAACAGTGGGGGGACCATACATTCACAATTCTATTAATATAAGAGATGCTATTTGATAGGAGAGAGAGAGAGAGAGAGAGAGAGGAGTTTAATCTGGTCACATGCAATACAGAGCTGGTAACATGATCACTTCTGTTTTAAATTTTAATTACTACATCTCCAGGCTCTGTCCCTTAGCTGTTGGTATGAGAGAGAGAGAGAGAGAGAGAGAGAGAGAGAGAGAGAGAGCGCTTTGACCATGACCAACTTTTTGTTAATTTAAAAGAAGTTGGGGGAGGCCACTTTTGAGTAGGAGTCTGTGTAGATTTCATCACTCTCAGAAACATGGGCTTGATCTCATTTTTGCGTGTAACATTTTTAATCATGCATTCAAATTGGTGATTTAGTTTAAGCATTCAGGCCTGGCCCTAGAAGTAGAGGGGCTGCTTTGTCAAGTACTGCAGTTCATGATTTTAATTGTAGATAATGAAGGTTTTGACATAGTGCAGGGTGGTTGTGTCATCTGTTCATCTTTCTAAAGCCTATAAATAATAGACATAATGTTGTGGCAACTTGTATCTCAGACTCTAGTATTAAAGATATTGACATCATAAATAGGGTCACAAGATGGATTATTTCAGGGTAATTAACAAAACCTATATCTGCTGATATTATATGATCAACTATCACATGAATAATACTAAAAACAAGCACTTCCAGTGCAAGTCTTTTCAGAAACATGAGCCATTATAATTTATGGAAAAGGGCAATTATGGTTGTCTTGGAACAACCTCAGACAAGGAATTCCCATTTTACGCAATGTATCACAAGGGATACATCTTGGTAATATTCCAACCAATACAAAGAAAGTTGAAGGGATTTCTTAGCATCCACCTAAAATGCAATCACAGTGAATCATAATGCATGAGATGCAGAATGCCTTAAGTCTGTAATGCTTTGAAGAGTTTGACCGTCATCTCTGTTCCCAATCAGATCTATTAAATATCTCCAAACAGCAAGTGAGAATGCAAATACCACAAGGAATCATGAACAGAATTATGGCAATTCTGCTACTGCTTTTTTTCATGTTGCTTAGGCTTATGGGGACTTTCTGCAAGATGTTCTGTACAAACATGTAAGACAGCCTTCAAGTAGCTAAGGCAGCATTCTTCTTCTGCCAAGAGAATGGTGTCTACTTGAAGAGTAACACTTGTACAAGCTGATTTAAACCTTGGAAAGAAAAATCATGGATGCTGAGGATCAAAATCATGCCATTTTTGCTGATTTCATCGATTGTTCATCCCCTACTCATAATTTTCCCTTTTTTTAAAGTTCTTTTTGGTTTGTACCTAACAATTGTATAGAATCACACATGCATTGAGTTAATTGCTGTATAGAATCTCATCAAACGAACAAAAAGAAACAGAGAAAACACAGGAAAAAAAAAAAATAACACAAAACAACAATGTGGTTTTGTTCTTTTAAATTTAAAATTTTGATAAACATAAGTCGATGTGTTAACACTATTTATAGTGAGACCTATTACAACTTTAAAAAAAAATCAAAACACCAATCATATTTTAACATAATTGGTGTGGAAAGTTTTCAGATAATTTGTTAAATGTATTCTAGAAAAGAAGCAATTTTCCTGTTAAATTTAAAATACTTCCATCCGCTATCGATCTAAGCACAAGTAACAAAACTCGTTGCTTTGACAAACAAAAAAACCACGTATCATCAGAGAGGACCACGTCAAGTACTGCAGGTGAGTGTGTGTCATCAGTCATGGCATGTGACCTGTCCCTGCAGCCTGCTTCCAATTCCACTTGGAGGCTGGCATCGTCCCTTTTTAGACGGAGAAAAGTTGGCTGAGAGTTTCAGAACCTTTATATATATATATATATATATATTTTTCGGGAAGACGTTAACAAGTCAGGTTCCATTCTGCTCCAAACCCGCGGGCGGGCCCCATTTTCATTGACTGCCAATCCAGCCCAAATGAAACAAAATATATAATATTCAAATTTGTCAATTTCAAAAGTTGTGTTTTTGTGAATGTCCCATATTATATATATAATTTATTTTCAGCAATTATTGATTTCCTTTACTCTCTCTTGTTGTTTTCCCATATGTACAACCAAGTGTGAGGTATCTTTCCGACTTAAATTCAAAACACCCTGTACTAAAATCAGGGTAAAATGCTTTAAAATTGCTCTGTGGCCTACGCACTTGAATGATCTACAGACTATACTACAGCTGATATTTTACAAATAAAAAAACAAATCAAAACGTCATGGCGTTCCTGAATTAAGGGAAGAACGTCGTAATATTAATGCAAGGCTGCCAAACAGCACCATTTGGGACGATAATAATTGTTACACGTTGGCATTGGCCCCACCCATTAATTTTGTAATTTGTGGTTAAAGTTTAGCTAAAGAAGGCATCTTGGTTGGTATTTTACGTAATGTAACTCCTACATATGCATCCCACATTAATTATAAAATTAATTTATGGAATAGACAGACTACCATACATTATCCAATAAATTTCTTGATATAAAATGACTCCAACTGATTTAACTATTTTAATGCAGTTCAATTCTATCCCATCTTATGTATATATTTTTCCTTTCCCAGATGTTTTAAAGCTCGATCTATATCAAATCATACTAGCTAAATGGAGATAGATATATATATATATATATTTATATGTATAATATATGTATGTATAATATTCCTGGTTTGTGCATCATGGCACTGTAGAATAATGAATTGGATAAGAAAAATGTTACTATGCCACTTTAGTTATACTGCTCACTTTATTCTATTTACGTGACACAAAGTATTGCATTTGAATAAGAGAAATGCTATTATGCCACTCTAATTATACCGCTCACTTTACTCTATTAATTATATGGCACCACTATTTAGTGTCATGTAGTTAATTAAAAAATTGAAAACATAAATATAAAAAAGGTAGAGGGAATTCTAGATTTGAGTTTTCATTTTTTTTTTGTTTTTGAACATTATTTGTTTTGAATATATTTATATTTTTTTATTTTTTAATAAAACAGGTGCCACCAAGTTGTACTGCCACTTCAATGGGATAAAGTGACAGTATAATAGGAGTGGCAAAGCGGCAGTTCTCTTTGGATAATGTAGTTATAGGATCCCCCAGGCCGTAGGGCTGTGTGAAATCCTTTAGCCAAAGTTGTCGATCTTACACAGTCGATTTCTGTAGTACTTGGTCCGTTGGTCGAGTGATGATCAGTAACATTAGTGGTCTTTTCGAAAGGAGTTGAGGAGGCTGATCATGGATATAAAGACCCTTGACATGAGTAAAACTTGTATATAAATTATATTCTCACTTTAACATCGGGGTTTCGTTTTCTCAAAAAACCCTAGCTAGCCACCTGATGATCTCTCTCTCAATCATGCCTGTTTCTTTGCATGGTCACTTCATGAAATGCTTTATGGGCTTCTCCAAATAATGAGGTGCTTACAGCAGTAGTACTCAGAGATATATGTTTGTACCACTGATGAATGGAATGTTGCTGCTTTACTAGCTAGAAGTTGGAGATTTTGACATTTAGCTCAGGAAGTTTAACAATAGATCTGGTTCTGATACTTTTAATTTTGGATGCATACTGATCATGGGGGCTATTTTTTCTGTGAAATTCGCCTGGTGTACGTACGTACGTACGTGTGTCGTCTCAACTTTCATTTTTCCTCTCAATTATGGAATGGCCTTGTTCTTCCCAAAATTTCTATTTTCTGTTGCATAGTTTAAGTTAACTGATTTTATGGAAAATTTATGTGTAGCTGTGTTGTCTTTGAGATTGATGCTTCTTTTTAACAATTTATATAAATATATATATATATATATAATATTTTCAAGTCTATATTTTAGCATACTGGCCAAGGCAGTCTAGTACTGCTCATATAGAAGATATAGAGATATGTTATATTAACTAATAAATAGAGTTTTAACCTGTTTTATAATGAATTTGAGTCACACAACAATAGGTATATTGATATACCAAGTTTGTAAGATGACTCTTTTTTATAACTAATTTACAACAATACGTATACTTAGAGCATTCACATTGGATTAGGTTAAGGTCTAGGCAAAATTTAACATTAAAGTCCCCACATTGAATTAGGCATTATTGTCTAAGTTTAATTATAAGCTACATTAGCTCGATATATTTGTTAAAAAAGAGTGACTTGGGATCTGAAAGAAGTGTAGACAGGGACTACTTTACTAGGAGTTGAAGTGACTACAAGGGTCTGCAAGTGGGAGGCCCTTCTTGTAGGTGATGAAGTAAATTGAGATGCAGCAATCAACAAGTCTCTTCACAGGATAGGAATTGGCATCATAGCCAGAGATCAGAAGGAAATGTTTTGGCCACCAAAAGGATGCAGAGAGAATTTTTTTCCTAATCCCCTTTTGGCTGAATCTTTTGGAGCTTTACAAGCTTCCATTTTTGCTTTTGAGCTTGGATTGAGGAAGATCATATTGGAAGATGATGCTCTACAAGTCATTAAAAGTATTACACAAGCGGGTTCTTCTTGGCATAGTTCAAATGTTATTATTACGAGAAATACTTTTTGCAGTCGGGAAATGCATTTCCCGCCTATTATTACTGATGTAAGACAACAACTTTCTAAGTTAGATAGTTGGTCTGTCAATCATATTAGTAAAAGGAAAAGTATAGTTGCAACCATAATTGTACACTAATCTGTGTACCAATGTGATGTGATTGGTCAAAAAGTAAATTTTATTGAAAATAGTGTTAATTTAAATTTTAAGTATGAATAAATCAGTGTTGGTACACAGATTAGTACGCGACTGTACTTGTATGTAGCAAAACTCTTAGTAAAAATGCAAATGGTGCTACTTACTAAGGGTGTAAATATAAATTGAAAAATTGAAAAATTGAAAAACCGGCCTAGATCGGACCTGACCAATTGGTTCGGTTCAATTTTCGACCAATTCAGTTCGGAATTGATTCATTCATTTTAAAAACCGGTCAAATCTGGTCCGGAATTGATTTTACGTTTTCTAACACCGGACCGGTTCACATATTATTAATTATGTTTAACATTTTAATCTTAAATATGAATATTTATTTAATCATATGTTTTAAATATAGTATATATTAAATATATTTTATTGTCTAATAAATTTTTAATATATTTCTTTTGCTATATACATTAGTAATATTAATATATTTAATATATTAAAATAAAAAAAGGGGATCGAAACCGATAAAATCGGACGTACCGATCTATAGAAATAATCGGTACGTAATTGATTTTTAAAAATATAAAACCAATATATATATTGATTCGATTCTAAATTTTATAAAAAATTAGACCGGACTAATTAAACCTCTACTACTCACATGTTAGCAAAGAGTTCTCTAAACCTTATAGAGGATGTTATTGACACGGATGATCATTCCTCTTCTATTCACCCCTTCCTTTAATGAAGGCTCTTAATAATACTTGATATCTCCCTTTATAAAAAAAGAAAAAAAAAAAAGTGACTTGGTTATTTATCTCTCCTCGAGATATTTCTCCCTTAAAGCCAACAATTTAGGTTTGATAGAATTATGAGAAAGGGATTTTCTTTTCTTCTCCCTCTCATGTGCTTTTAATGCTTCTTCTACACCTTTCTACTCCTTTCTACTCGTACCTCGTAGCTCCTTCTTTTCTTCTACTACTTTCTCTTCAAGACTTTGTCGTCTTACATCACAAAAATTTTTATTCATTTAAATTAATTATTTTAAAGGAAATTTTTGCTTCTTCATCCTGGATTTTTATATGAGTGTAATCAACTAATTTTAGATATTATTATTAAATGACCATTGAAAATATAAGTAAAAACAATAATTTAATTAAAATGAATGAATAACGTTATGTTATTAAATACGAAACTATCGAAAAAAATGCACTTTATAAATTATGAAACTTAATACAAAATATATCTTAGTTGATTACAAATTAACATATTAGTGGTATAACTACAAAAATTGACAAAAATAATATTTTTTTATTATATAGAATTTATATGGATATATAACTCAATGTGAGATTAGGTTTTAAGTGGAATAGGTAAAAGAAAAAATGTGTGATATTAAGCAAAGTTTGACTAATGGAATAGCTTAGGGGTGAAAATCGAAGTATCGGTGCGGTTTTTTGTCTAAAATTGAAACTGTATCGATACCTTGAAATGTTGTATCTCAACCAAAACCGGCCGGTAAGGGGGAAGAAACCGTCGTCATCGGTCTCAGTATAACTCTGATCGGTTCTTCGGCGTTTTCGGTGGCTGTGTGAGCACAGAGAGAGAGAGAGAGAGAGAGAGAGAGAGAGAGAGAGAGAGAGAGAGAGAGAGAGACGGGGTAGAAAAACTCATAAATGAGAACTGTGAAAGTGACGAAAGAAATGAAAAGGAATAAGAGATGCGTGTGAATCCTAGAGTGAAAATAGCAATGTTTCCTTTATATTTTTTTTCAAATACTAAGTTCTAAAACAACGCTGTATCTTCAATTCATATATGTATAATTTAAAAAAAATATACAGTTAAACTATCGGTCGGTTCAGTGGTTTGGCCCAGGCTCAAATCGAAACCGAGCTGTTGGACATCAATTTTGGCCAAATTCAACCGCCGTCCAACCGGTTCTACACTGGTTTCGCCCGATTCCGATCTCCTACAACTGGTCTCAATCGGTCTGAGAAGGCCTATTTGGGTTGGCCAATGGGCTTGAGTTACTAATTGGGCCACTAACCCACGGTTCTCTGAGAATTTGGCCCACCCTTAGAGCTTAGTCCATCTTAACCACCGAGAGAATAACTATTTGAGAGTTTGTCGGGTAAGAAAAGTTATCCTATCGTTTGAGTATAGATAAGCCCTCTGCGCCAAGACTTGAATTTCGAATAGTAAATAAGTTTGTTATCACATAATAACAAAAGGCTCATAAGGTCTATATATGCCGAGAATCCAAATATGTAGAGATGAGCTGATTCATTGATATTACAAAAAGAACTTTCCATTGTGATTAATGACTTAAGCATAGGAGACGTTCTCTAAAACTTCCCAAGCCACTCTACTCTTTGGTTGCAGATGATCGTATGTGGATGGCGATGAAACACGTCCATAACAAATTGTCTTTTGGATTTTCACATAATTATAAACTTGATGTCAAGCTCTATAAATGACTGCGTCATTTGCTTTCATGACTGGAAATTAAAATTTTGAAAACTTTTCAAAGTTTTCATACTGTAAGAGGTTTTACAAAAACAAACACACATTTTAATCTAATAGTTTTCATCTAAAAAAATATCAAGTTTCTTTTCAAGTTTTTCATCTCTTTGGATCTCACATTATTTCAATATTATTCCCTCCAATAATATATTTTAAATAAACAGTATATTGACATGAATACACACTGCAAACAAAGTAAAAGTTGTACCAAATGTGCAACAAAATATTTGATTAAAAATAAAAATATTTACATATAAGGTAAATAAATAAAGGAAGCAGTAAAAAAAAACATTACACCATTGGTAAATAAATAAACCAAGGAAGCAACCAAATAAAAAAAAAAATTGATCAAATGGTTTTAAAAAAACAAATTGCATCATTGGTAAATAAATAAACAAAGGAAGCAGCCCAAAAAAAGACAAAAAAATTGACCAAATGGTTTTAAAAAAGAAAAGAAAAAAAGGAAGCAGTAAAAAATAAATAAATTGCACCATTGATAAATAAATAAACAAAAGAAGTAGCCAACAAAAAATAAAATGACCAAATGGTTAAAAAAAAAAAAGTCAGGAAAAAAATACACGATTGGTAAATAAATAAACAAAAGAAGCAGCAAAAAAAAACAAAAAACAAAAAATTGATCAAATGGTTTATAAAAAGGAAAAAAATGAAGCAGTAAAAAAATAATAAAAAAATTACACCATTGGTAAATAAATAAACAAAGGAAAAAAAAAAGTGACCAAATGGTTTAAAAAAAAAGCAGCAAAAAAAAAATTCACCATTAGTAAATAAATAAACAAAGGAAGCAGCAAAAAAAAAAATGACCAAATGGTTAAAAAAAATAGATTAAAAAAAATTTGTACCATTGGTAAATAAATAAACAAATAAAATATTATAAAAAATACAACAAATACTTATGGGTCCCATCATATTATTAATTATAATAAAGTTAAACTAATCTCATCTCATCTCTAAAAGCAAATACGTATTTCATATTGTCTTATCTCATCTTAACATATCTCAAAATATTTTATCTTATATTATCTTATCTCTAAAAACAAACGAGGCCTATCTTGCATATTCTGTTTGCAATTTAACATTCCTGAATTCTTGATGTCACAATTTGAATCTGATAGTCTTTTCCAAACCAACTTTTAAGTATCAAAGACCTCGCAAGTAGGGGTGAAAATCGACCGGTCGGTTTCGGTTTTAAGCCTAAACTGAAACCGACCGGTCCTTAAAAAAACAATACACCAACCGGCCGAAACCGACCGTGCTAGGGGAAGAAAGCCGGCCGGTTCCAGTCGTTTCCCCCTGTTTGGGCCGTGGGTTTTGGGCTCGATTTTAGGCCCTGTTTTGGCCCTTTTATCTAATATGTTTGGGCTTTTTTTTTTGTTATATATATATTTGTTCTGAATTCATCATCCAACATTTTTGTAATTTTTTGTTGTTAACTAATAATTCATCATTCATCATAATTCATATTATAAATAAATAAAAATTATAAATAACCAAAGCATTCATCATATTAACTAACTAATTACTATATTACTTACTACATAATTAAAAATAAATAAAAACAACTTCACTAGATATTTAGTATTACATATTACAAATTTGAAAAACAAACCAAATTATCTCAAGCATAGCAAAAATACAAGCACAACAAATAACATAAATAAATGAAAAATATTGCTTCAAGTCTTCAATCTTCAATACTTGTCACGTTCGATTGTGCGGTCAACTCTATAAGAATAAAATATCAAATGTTAGTGAATTCATATTATGAAAAATATGCAAAATTAAATTACAATGAAAATTTGAAAACATTACCCGATTCTATTACAAAGCTCTCGAACATTATCCATAGCCTCTCGGATATCAATGTGTGTTGCCAGATGCCTTAACCAATTTTGAGTGCAAATAAGTGCCTCAACAGTTCTCGGAGCCAACGAACTCCGAAAAGGATCAAGCACACGACCTCCCGTGCTAAATGCTGACTCGGATGCAACTGTGGAAACAGGTATGGCTAATAAGTCTCGTGCAATCCTCACAAGTATAGGATAGTTAGCCTCATTTATTTTCCACCAAGTCAACAAATCAAATGATTCGCTGAGTGTCTCACAACCATCTGATAAATATCGATCCACTTCAGTTTTGGTAATATTAGATCCCATAGCGGAAGATGCCCTATACCACTCCTTGAACCATTTGGTCTCATGTTTGCCATCACTAACATTCATGGATCTAGATATTGGAGGGGGTTGAGAAACTGGAGTATTCGTGGTGGAACCAAATGTAGCATTATACTCTGCATACAAATCTGCTAATACCTGTTTCACATTCGAAACCAACTCCTCAGCACGAAACTCATCATGGATTTTCTTCAAATGAAAAGAAAGAAGTCCTAACTTGCTTCGTGGATCAAGCACAACAGCAATTAACATGAACAAGTTCATCCTATCTAATGACCCCCAATACTTATCATATTTGGTTCTCATGTTTATGGCCATACTCCTCAAACAAGTATTAGTACTCTCACTCAGCATAATCAATTCTGTTTGGAGATCACAAATCTCTAAAAAACTGGTGTTAGCTGTCACATATAAAGATCCAGAAAATCTAGTAGTGGCTTCATAAAAGATCTCTAAAAACTTGACAAACACATGCACTGTCTCTCATTCTGCAGCTTTAGGAGGTCTCATGTGCCCATCATCAAAGTAAGAGAGGAAATTATAATCCTCACTCTCCATCCGCCTGAAAGTCTTCTCAAACTTCTCAGCTGCCTCCAACATCAAATAGGTTGAGTTCCATCGTGTCTGTACATCAAGACACAACATTTTCTTACAATCAATTTTTTCTTTTTCTGCACATCTCTTAAACTTCTCTAATCTTGCTGGGTATGAACGCACATATCTCACTGCATTTCTAACCATTGTAATTGCATCATTGCACTCCTTCAAACCCTCACTCACAATAAGATTCAATATGTGAGCACAACATCTCATGTGCATATACTTACCCCCCAACAAATTCCCTGTAAAAAACTGTTTCAAATAGGAAATTGCAGTATCATTCGAACTTGCATTATCAACAGTTACAGTAAATATTCTATCAATACCCCAATCAAGCAAGCACGATTCAACATATCTTCCAATGGTATCCCCTCGATGATTAGGGATTAAACAAAAATTAATTATTTTTTTCTGCAATTTCCAATTCTTATTAATGAAATGTGCAGTCAGACACATATAATTCAAATTCTGTACTGATGTCCATGTATTTGTCGTCAAGAAAATCCTCATGCCACTATCTCTAAACACTTTTTTAAGCTTCCCCTTTTCTACTTCATACAATTTCTTGCAACTGTGGCATGACATGGAACTTTAAACCGGGGTTCAAGAGACCAAACAAATTTTCTAAATCCCTGTCCTTCAACAACCCTAAATGGCATTTCATCAACAATTACCATTTCTGCAATAGCCAACCTCGCAATCTCTTTACTAAATTTGTGGGTTACAAGAGTCCTTAATGTACTACCATCACTCTCTCCAACCCCCTCCTCAGGTGATACCTCACCTGTCAATGTTTTTTTATACCTATCCAAAGGTCCACGTTTATGAGGATTTTTACGACAAGAAAGCAAATGATTTTGCATCGTTGAAGTTCCATTCCTCTTTGAGTGGCAAGCATACATCTTGCCACAATAATTACATTTAGCTTTTGGATCATCTACAGGACAACCATCCACCTTGGTAAAATGATCCCATACAATCGATTTGTCCGTCCCTTTCCGTTTCTTAGGTAATGGACAAGTACTACTAGTAGGGGCACTAAGGGGTTTTGGGACATTGGTCTCTCTCACATATTCTTCCAAATTAATGGTTGGTTGAGTTTCATTTGTATCAACATCAATAGGAGACGAAGAAGAATCCATCTAAATTATAAAACAAAATATAAATGTTAGGCAAACATAACACTCAATACCTCAGCAGCTAGTTTACAACATGGCAAACATCACAAGTCTAAGACTCTAATCTAAGTTGTTCACTCTTCTTCTCTCAATTTATATAAATAATTAACAAGTTATATATATATACACATTACAAACAAATTATATAAGTTAATATATAACAAAATATATATATATATAACAAAATAGATACGATTTATATATATAATATATATACATTATATATATAATATCTATATAACAGATTAAAATTTATAATTATATATATAAAACAGATTATATATATAATATATATAACTGTTTATACACATTATAACAGATTATATATATACATTATACAATATATATATACATTATAACAGATTCAATATAACGGATTTATATATATAATATAATAATATATATAACATATTTAAATATTAT
This sequence comes from Carya illinoinensis, assembly GCF_018687715.1. NCBI lineage: Eukaryota > Viridiplantae > Streptophyta > Magnoliopsida > Fagales > Juglandaceae > Carya > Carya illinoinensis. The sequence goes on from NC_056753.1 coordinate 25,976,202, forward strand.
ATACACTTATATCTATAAAACAAATATAATATATAATATATATATAACATTCTACATATTAAAATTTATAATTATAATCATATATAACAGATTATATAAATAATAAATATATAAGAAAAAACATCACAAGAATACTCACAGTCACAGAGGCCGGCTTGCGAGGGAGTCACGGAGTGCTGCGGCGGTTCACCGGTTGAGCCTGCAGCCAGAGTGAGAGAATCGGAGAGAGAGAGAGAGAGAGAGAGAGAGAGAGAGAGAGGGCGGCAGAAGAGAATAGGGGAGAGGGAAGGGGGGAACTGGGAACGGGAAGGGTAATAACCCTAACCCGTTCCCAACCAAACGACGCCGTTTGGTGTCCTACTTAATTTTTTTTGTTACTCACTTAAATAAAACGACACCGTTTTATATGATGTCGTTTTTATATAAGATATATATTTAAAATATATATATATGGTCGGTCGATTTACCGGTTTTCTGTGTAGGTGAACCGGAACCTAACCAACCGTGCTCGGTTCCTACTTATTTCTACCGCCGGCCGACCGGTTCTTTGCCGGTTCCGACGTCCGACAGTTGGTTGCCGTCGATGGAGGTCGGTTCGCGGTTTGTTATATACCCCTACTCGCAAGAGCATATATTAATGTTGAGTATAGTTATAGATCACACCGCTGCCATAGCTTTCACGCAGGATGTGAACAGTAAATTAATATTCTCATAATTTCACTGTTTATGGTACCTAAACGTCAGTGTTTGCTTTTTGAGGTTAATCTATCATCAATCACAATATAAAAGCCAAAACAGTCGGTGCCAACCTTTTTCACAAGTTGGTTGCACGTACGCCTTCTACCGAAAGGAATTACAAGATGCGTTGAAAGGGCCATAGAAACAGTATAATGATAAGCCAAAACTACTTCTCAACACGTCACCTAAAGTGCTTTCGTGGGACAAAAATAAAGACACACCAAAATATGCACATGCTGTGTATATGTCATTGTTTTGCCGTATAAACTATGAACAAACCCACCAAATATTATAATTTGTTTCATAAATATAAAAGAGTAATTAGTAAAATCGAAACGAGAGACATTATCTTGAGTGTTAAGTTAAATTAAGTTGAGCTGAATTCTTTATAAATAATATTAAATTAAGTTGATAAAATAAATTATGTGAAATCTATTTAAAATAAGTTTAAATGTGTTTATTTAATAATATTTATAAGAAATTAAAAAAAATTATAGACCTTATCTATAAAAATATGTTGAATTAAAAAAATCTGAAATCTTACAAATAAAAAAATTTTAAATAAAGATAAATTTAATAATTTTAAAATTAAATATTTAAATATTAAATTTAATTTAAAATTAAATTGAACCCAACAACTATAGGAATGGCAGACGTGTATGGATGGCTCATGGTTGTTGAGCTTCAATGCCTGAATTCACTTCTTCGGTATACATTTTTTCTGGGACCCGCTGAGGGAAAAGAGGTTAGATTCTGAAAAATCTTTCGCGGGATCAATCTGTACGTTGTTTATCTGTTCAAAATATCCACCCTCATCATAATCCGAACAGACAAGGAACTTGGCAGAGAACCCAAACGACAACCCTTAATGAATGGTCCCGATCGGGTTGCGTCACTTTTATCTATTTATTATTGTTATTATTATAATATATACACATTAATAAATATTAAATACAATTCTTGCGGATTTTCATAAAAATTAGACTTAAAAAATTGATTTTTTTAAAATATTTTAAATATAATTAGATTATATAAAAATAAACATATAAATTGAAATAATTTAATGTGTTACGTTAAATTATAAAATTATATTTATTATAAAATAAATTTAACGAATCTCATTAAATAACTTCAATTTATAGATTTTTTTTTCGTATAATTTATTTATATATATAACAGTTCTCTTTTTTTATATCCTAGATTTTCTTTACTTATTTTTACAGAAAATCAGAGAAATTTGGGTAATTTAAAAGTTTATCTAACATTAATATATATATAATTAACCATAAACCTGGCCGGCCGTACACACTTCGAGTGAAGTTCACAATAAACAATAAGACCTTGCCATATTTTTTGAACGTAATTATGTTCGATAATTTTAATAATTTAATACTTTTTAATAAAACAATTAAAACTAAATAAAAAGAACATTACGATAATTGTCATGACTCACGTATCATTTTCCTGTCGCCAATGCTGCTTTTGGACAACAGAGGCTGCGCATTGAAATTCTTTTAGGATATTATCGACAAAGAAAGAAAATAGATTGGAAGAGATAAATTTTCAAAGACACGGCATAATTATTATTAAAAGGAAAAAAATACACGAGGACAACATACGTACTATAAACGGAATCACTCGGGGCCCCGAAGGGCCGAAACCTCCAAACAACTATACACGTACGTACAGCTTGCAAAGGTTCATGTCTAGCTATCACCAATAGTTGACCGATCATTAATGAATAATGTCACAGTTGGAAAATTTTATGAGTTTTTCAAATTTAAAACTTAGAAAATGTCATAAATGGAACCTTCATGGCAACCGTCCTACGTACAATAATACCACCGTCCTGTCCGGTCAGTAAAAGGCGCCGAAGCTTCATTACTCAGGCACATGGATGGTTCCAGCCGCTCCTACGTACTAATCCACGATATATTCGTGGGAGGAATGCGCTGTTCTCAATTAAAAAATTATCTTTTCTATTCTTATTTCATTATATAATTTTTTGAAATTTTTATATAAAACATAATAGATAATTTAATATTTTAAAATCATAATTTAATTTTTTTTAATTTTAAAATAATAATAATATTTTATTCAATTATAAATTTAATCTAAAATCATTTCATTTCATTTCATTGTCTAGAAAGTCCCTAACTGATTCTAATGTGTCGCCTAACTTTTTTTTTGCTAAATGTGTCCACTTGTATAAATTTTATATTTTTTTTTTATCATATTTATAAATATTTTTAAAAAATAAAAAAATATATACCATTGAAAGTTATCTTTTTAACTATTAAATTAAAAAAAATTAAATATATTAACGGTCAAAATAAAAAAGACAATACTAATATTTTCCTTCTCGTAAATCTGGTGAAGTTCTTTTAAAAGAGAGATTATATTCTTACTGTAAAAAATACATAAAAATTACCTTTTTTCTATAATAGAATTTACCATTTTATAAATAATTTGCACAAAACTTATACTACCTATATATGGATATTAGTTCGAACGGGAGGAAATGAGAAACGGAGAAAGATGGATGAACAAGATGGATCCGGCTTGCCTCCAGTTGCAAAGTATAACAGGACATCTCCTGTTATTAGATCTAAGAGCTATTATTACATCTTTTAAACAAAAAAGAGGGTGTTAATGTTAGAGAGGAACATGTTTTATTTATTTTTTATTTGTTAATTTTTGTCAAAATTTTACTACAAATAAATTTTAAAGATTTTGTTTTATTTATTTAATTATTATTTTTATTTATTTAATTATTAAACACACTAATAATAAAAAAATAAAAAATAAATAAAAACCATCTATTTATCAATTAAACATAATAACTAGTATCATATCTTCTATATATAAAAAGTGTGTATGAAACGGAAAATCTTGTTTTAACGGTTTTTCTTGTTTTTTCGTTAAAGTTAACACCGTTTGTTTTAACGGTTTGACACATAAAATGAAGACATAAATGTTGAGAGAGATAACATTCAATGCTGTTATATGATTTATTAATCTCAATAATTATAATACTTAATAGTTTATATAATAATAAGTAATTAAAAATTAGTTATTATATTTTTCTCTTTCTCCTTAACATATACACGTGTATTAGGTGCATAAGACGTGAATTCCTAAATATAATATACGTATATTATACGTTTCATTAACTTAAATAATTGAGTATTTCAAATTTAAAAATCTCATATAATATATAATACAAGTGTGTTTAATCAAAGTGTTTTTTTCCCCATGGTAGTAGGACGTAGCTTCCGCTAAGTCATATTCCATACGTGGGCTTGCTATGATAGGCACATGACAAAGGCTGTGATCCTTGAGCTAATCAAGAAAGAGTATATTCGGCCAACAATTTTAAAATATATTTTATGATTTATATATATTATATATAGAAAATATTATACCACAAATTTTATAAAAAGATTATATTTTAACTTTATGTTGTCCCTGATCGACTCAACCAACAGCAAAATAAGAATTTTAATGTTATCTCTATTGATTGTCTACAGGATGACATAAATTGATGAATTATAATACAAACATCAAACGACACATATTTTGAACTACCGTTTGTGTTCGACTTTTATTAAATTTTTCGCATACATCTTTACTAAAATTATAGATGTTATAAACATGTATTGGATTATATGATATTTTGAACTAATTTTTTTATTTTCTCCAATATGCCTTAAATTATTAAGTGACATCAATAATTTTTATAAAATATATATTATTTTTTACAAATAATCATTTTATAAAATTAGACAAACGTGCTTTGCACGTTACTCTCACCTAATATATTTATATATGTTTTTAATATTTATATACAAATATATAAATAACATAACAATGATCTCTTTAAATTTATTTTTATTAAAATTGTAAGTATATTTTCAACACGATTAGATTTTACTTGTCAAAATATAAAGCTGGCCGTTCAAGTCTCAACAGTAGATGTCCTGTTACAGTGAAACTGAAAGCAAGCCGGACCCCAAGAGGATAATTAAACATGTCGTTATCAAATTAGAATCAAATCCCAGAAAGATTGCAAGTTCCAACGATCACTTAAAACAGACGACAGTCGCAGAGTAGGTATTTCGATGCCATGTTACGAGCAAATCTAACAAATACATTCACATGCAAGCTAGCTGTAGCTAGCTTTTACCTCACGTACTTTGTCTCAGGGGATAGACGAAAAATAAACAAAATAGAAACGGTTTGATACTTTTTTTTTTTTTTTTTTTATCTCGTCTTTTTTGTGTTTGAGATAATCTCATATATAATAGCTACAGACACAGAGTAGCTACAGACACAGAGATGTAAAACACGATCGAGAAACTAATATGTAAAATTTGATCAGTTAATTCATTCTTGGAGTTCAAATCTCATTACCGATCACTGTAGACTTGTTTTGAATCATGGAATTCTTGCAATGGGCAATTGCTCCTTGAATAGCGTTCTGCAACTCCTCCATCGACGACATGTCAGCCTGGTTCATCCCTCCACCCTTGCCCGTTCCCATATACCGGCCGGTTCGACTAAGAACACCCGAGTGACTCGGCGAGGACCGCATCGACGATGGACAGCTTGAAGCGCAGCTTCTCCTTCGTGGGTACCTCAAATTTCCCGAGAACGAGTGAGAAAATCCACCGCCATTTTCTTTCCCCGTGCCTTTGCACGATATTTTCGTGTGTTTCGTAGATCTCTCCGCTTTCTCTGAGAAAGATACAGTGGCAGCAAGCCCTGTAGTCGTAACTCCTCCCATTTTCTGCTGTTGCTGCTGTAACTGTTGTTTTTGGGAGAGTTTTTCATACAACGGCTTCACTTTCTTCAAATACTTCCTAACAACGTCTTTAGCCGTAGCGCTCATTCTTTTAACGGAGGACGCGGATACGTTATCCTGGTCATGGTTCTTCGTTTCTTTTCGGAACACCGACGAAAATCTCGAGAGCGAGAAATACTTGCTCTTCTTGATCTGGTGGTTCAAATGGATTTGATTCTGGAGGATAGGATTATGAAAGCGGTTAAACTCTTCGTCCTCGGTGACCGAGCTGGGCCTGGATGAGTCGCAGTCGACTATCAAGACGGGGTCGCTGTTGAAGGAGGAGTGGGAGTCGTTGGAGCTGCCTGTGGAGTCGCGGGAGGCGGTGGTGGTGGTGTCGGAGGAAGAGGAGGTGCTCGAGGAAGCTAGAAGAAGAGTGCGAACCATGGAGAGGCGGGGAGAGAGGTGGAGAGGCAAGAGCTGGCCTTTGTAGAAGAGCTCGTCGGCTGGGCAGAGATTGGTGGAGGATTTGCGAGGGGATACAGAAATGGTAAACTCGAAGTCCGAGGATGAGGAAGAGGAAGAAAACGAGTGGGATGGTGAGGAAGGGAGGGTGTGGGATTTGGTACTTCTCTCTGTTTTCCTCCCCATGTCTTTCCTGCAGCTACATCATCCGTCTACGGAGAGATCAGAGAGAGAGAGAGAGAGATGAGTTTCATTTGAGAGCGAAGTGGTGAGAGTACTGGCTTAGCTAGAGGGCTGTTTATTATAAGAGAAATGATGTTTGCAGTCGTAGTTATGCAAGCGGCGTATAGTTATTTTAAAAAAAATGAATTAATATAGAATTTACATGAAAAAAAACTAACTTTTTAATCGTAGACTTCACTTTTTTTCAAAATGATTGTGCGATGTTTTTAATTTTACGACTATATGTACCATTGCTCTTATTATAATATTAGTTTGAAGTAATATTACGTACTTTGCAGAATCCCACGCCCATGGGTAGGGAGTGTAGAAGACGTGCCGCCAGTATTGGTGGTGCTTAATGAATTGGATTATGGGCAGGGGCAAGGCAGTGTTTGGTTTCTTTGTACGTTAAAGTCAAAACCTGGTTTTGGGAATTGGAGAATCTGGGATTCTGATGCGGATCACATGGGAGTTTCCCGCCCTGTGATGTATACGCGTGATTCAGGCTTCGGCCGTATGTATTGTGAGGTATACGTGCCTTACACGTGAAAGGTCGGCTTAGATCATGGCTTATATTAATTTTCCAATGCCATATGGATTAAAATCAATCCTCAATCTACGTGGTATCTTTAACTAACCGTGAGATAGTATAGGACTCACTAGTCGTACTCTCTCTTAAAACGCAGGGCATCCATCTCTAGATCTCGTTAATCTTTCTTGTACTATTGGGATATAAATTATTAACATCCCAAACCATTTTATTACACCATATTATTTTAAACAAATATTTTAGCTATAAAAATACTTCATAAAAATAAATCTACAAATTCACATGATTTGATATGACATGTTAGATTGTAAAGCTACTAGAAAGAAAATTTTGTATTCAGCTCAGCCGAGTCGAGCTCAAGCCTTCCACGTCGAAACCCAAGATCCATGGCAAGGCAACCAAAAAAGAGCAGAGAGAAAGGACCAAATAGGCCCAAAAGAATAGAAAATAGCTAACGATCTCCCCACTCACAACACATTAATAAGGGATAGACAAGTCGAGATCTTGTCTCTTGCATGATCGGCTACATTGAATTCAGCTCGGAGTGGACAACCCCGAGATTGGGCTCCTGTAATTGACAGGAGCAGTTGCATTAAATGCGACACCATGCCACCCAAGATAAGGGTGATTATTATAGCAACGAAATGGTACTCTTTTGAAGAATTTGATATAAATAGACAAATGATGACAATAAAAAGGAAGTTACATATTCGATACTCTCTCTCTCTAGCTCTCTCCACTACTCTGTGTTTCCTTTGCTCCATTAAAGATAATGACTTTAGAATTAGAGGTGACACAATCACCATCCAACCACCCTTTCTTTGACCCTCGTAGGCATATGAGCATTTTCATAGCTGATAACTACGAAACATGCTTTAGCGGCTACTTTTATTTTAAAGTAGTTGTTTCGTATCACATCAAATCTTATCTGTTTGTTAGTTTATTTTTGTGAGATTTCTTTATAGTTGTACCGCTTCTCATTATATTAACATTACTTCCGTAATTATCCCTTTGATATGGTTGGAAATTGAGACATCATATTTCAAAACTATTTAATAAAACAAAAAAATTTATACTAATTATCATTTTTGTCTTTTACATATCTCTTTTCTTTTCACTATAAAGTATCGATCCGTTTAGATTCTACGATTATTTTATATGATATGTGTAAAGTGGTAAATAGTTTGTAAATAGTAGTGAATAGTTTATAAACAGTAATAAAGTAGTCCAAAAAATAAGCATCAACTATCGCATCCATCACACTACCACTCAAATTTTGTCAATGCACAATTCAGTATCTATCTGGCATGTGCACCCTTCTATCCAAATTGAAGTGTTGAAGCTTAATTCCAACAATTATCTCACAATAATATGCATGCAAGGCGCATATGGCCGAAAGTAGAGGCAACCATTGGGATCATGGCCTTAGGGGTGACCCTAATCATCTTAGAAGTATGGCATTAAATTAAGGGAGTGCCCCCCTAGTTTGCCTTCCTAACTGTCCTGTCCATATGGCTGGGGAGGGTACTTTTGTTTCATCTTGACAATGTAACCATTTTGTCGTAGTTTATTGACCAACGAAATTAGTTTATAACATTGTTGGGCATGCTGTTTGTAGTAATCAGTGTGACCAATGTACTGAGCTGACCCAATATAAATTTATGCATTGTCTTCAACTTTACAGGTTTATGGATTTGGTCATGCATAGAACAACAACGTTTTAAATTCATTATATGCAGAAATTTATATATATGCTGCCAATGAAACGAACGTTGGATATCGGAGATTTTCCACCCTCGAAATATTGATAATTTCGTCCTATTTTTATCACTTTTAGATTAGAATAGCAACATTGTGACGCCCTCAAATCCCACGTACAGATACGGAAAAATCGAGACGTCGAGATGATGACAACACGGGTCACCACCCTATTACCAAGTGCCAAGTGTGTACATGCAACAAGTGTGCAAGAGAAAACACGCAGCGGATAAACAAAGTCATATAACTAAATACCAGAATTTTTCTATGTTTAATACAAACCTGTTCAAAACATACATAATAAAATATTTTAAGTTACAAATATTGTTTCAAACCAAATTACAAAGCAAAAACTCCAAATCAATACTCCGGCGGAGCCGCCTCCTCGGGCTCAGCCTCCTACTCTTCCTCGATTTCTGCATCAAAATCTACGGTACCAAAATGGTGCCGCAGGTAAGTAAGATCCAAACGCCATTAGATAAAAACATATTAAAACTCAAATAATATGTATGAAAGAATACAAATGCACATAACTCATAAAATCACATTTTTTCAAATACGCCAAAGATCTCATTTGGTCCAAAAACATGTCCTTTAAACCAGTCATTGCCATTATCCCAGATAATGACCAAAACCAATAAACTACCATTTTTTTCCAGAAAATGGATCACATAACCTCAATCATAACTCGCAATTTTCCCAGAAAATGGCCCGTAACCAATAACCAAAAACCCGATCCAATTATTGCATGCACCATGATCTCCCTTAGAGATCATCCGCACACTCTGGCTCTTGTACCACACCGCAGGTAACGACTACGTGTGTGATACCTAAACGAGCGATGCCCAGTACTCACGCCCAGCGCGTACCTGGACCAGGCCATCCTTTAGTCCCCGCCACTCTAGGGACCACGGAGTTGACATAATAGCGTTACCATATCGTGCGATCCGGTCGTTGCCCAGCGACAACTCAGGGGATGTCACTCAGTATTATCCACTCCTGAATGACCAGAGGAGCTCCACCGAGATAATACCTCATCCCGGCTTGGGGTCGTGATACACACGTACCCGAAAATCCATTTACACAAAAAAGCCAGTTTTTCTCAATTTAATAAAAGCACATGAATGCGTTATGTAATGCACGTCTCAAGATACAAATTATCCAACCAATCACAAAAATAACAAAACCAAGCAACTCCGTCCTCAATCCATCCGACCCTCGAACTCCTCGGACTCAATCCGGAATCAACCAACCAGTTAAATAATTTATTATAAGAGAAAAAATATATTTAAATCTAAAATAGAGTTTGGAAAATACTTACAGTGCTATAAGGTATTTTTCGAAGGATCACGACGTTGCAAATGGCGGAGAAAAAGCAACGTAATAGTGTATTTTATACTGTGGCCGTGGGTTGTAAAATACCCACTTTCGAACGGGGAAAAACCAAGACACGGAAAATGGCCTAGAGATATTTATGAAACTAATAGAAGTGAGTTTTGGCCGTGGGTAGCGGTGGAAGTGCAAAAAGGGGCAGATCGGAGTTGATCTTGTGGGAGCTGTTTCGGCAACAGATCGTGGCCGGAAATGGGTGGATTAGGACGACAAAAGGTAGGGGATGAAGTGGTAAAGAGGTGGTGGCCGGAAGTGGAGCGACGACGTCGGAAATGACCCAAAGTCGTACGGTTTAGATGAGCTGTAGGGGTTAACGGCGGCATGGATGAGGCTAGTTTTTGGTGGGGTGATGTGCCGGTCGGAGGGGAGTCGAACGATGGGGGCCGTGTCGACCATGTCGGCCGACGGCGGTAGGTCTGGGTGGGAGAGCTGGACGGCGACGGAAGAGGGAGAGAGAGAAAGGGCAGGTCGCGCGGGGAGGAAGGAAAAAGAAGAAGAAGAAAAGAAAGAAAAAAGAAAAGAATAAAAGGAAAAAGAAAAAAGAAAAAAGGAAAAAGGGAAAAAAAAATAGAAAAGAAAAGATGGAGAAAGAAAATGAGATCCAGCCCTCATCTCTGGAGTCTAAAAACTGATCCGACGAAAACGATTTTAAAAACTATAAAACAACTAAAATAAATTAAACACCACATCAAACTAAAATAAAACCAACTAAAATATAATAATTTAAAATAAAAGAGCTAATATATTAATTAAATTAAAAACTCATTCAGTAAAAATATATGTAAAAATGAGGTATCACAAACATCTACAATGATCAGGTCTTATTTTTCCTTAAAATAGTTTAATGACTAATGAAACAGCATAAGCGGTCTTGCAAAGGTATCAAAATTCAAAAACCAGAAAGAATACAAGAAGACGAATTTCTATTCTAAATTGAATTCAGTCAAGAGGATTGCAGGGGGATCTTGGGAAGGAATAAAGGTATGAAAAATGATAACTTTGTTACTAAATTATCCTTGTTCATGTTTGACCATTAAGCTTTGGTATGCGAAAATGTGATATGATTATTTATTTTATTATTTTTTATTTTTATTTTTTTATGATTATTGAGTTGTCAATTGCAGGTTTCTTGGTCCATATGAGCCATGATCCCTTGCATGTCAAATCACGTATACAATATAGTGTTTGGATCTTTTGACTCGTAACCATTGAAAGTTTGATCCATTTACGTATACCCGTATATATGTTATTGAAAACAAAACTACTGCGTATAGAGTTAGTTTGGAATGAGAAATATTTTCAACTCATATTATTTTATTATTATAATTTTTTTAAATTTTTATTTAAAATATAATAAATAATTTAATTTTTTCAAATCTAAAAATAATAATAATATTTTATTCGACTTTCAAGTTTTATTTAAAACCATATCATCTCGTCTTACTATCTAAATAATCTTTTAATCAAAACCATGTCATCCATTGTACATTTGACTCTCTTTTTTTTTTTTTTTTTTCTAAATGTATAGCTTGACCTTATTTTATTTGGAACTTTTACCTCCTCTCAAAAAGATTATTGGTTCCATCCTTTTAAATATATATATGAGTAATTATATTTAATCCATCCAAAATATTGCCCATTTTGTGCCATCATCTTCAGTTTATAGAAAATGTCACTTGACATACAAAATAGTAGAGCTAGCCTCACATCTCTAGATCTGTGTAAGAGTTCTTATATATATATATATATATATCTACAGCCTATCCAACCCGAAGATAAATTTATGTATTTCCATTCTATCTCGGGGTGAATATGATTGAATAAAGCCAAAGGATTGTATTTTCTGAAGATGAAAGAAGGAAAAATCCAAAATATATATTAAAATATGCTGTAATATCAAACTGAACAAACAGAGGGACAATATTCTATCTTTGAGAACGAGTCTTGAGTCTTCCCCATCTTATAATTCCATAATAGATTATTTGAAATTGACTAGGAGATCTTATTTGTATGTTATTTTTTATTGATGATGTTGGGAAATCCTGACAAATGGTCACTAGATGCCATGAGGGTCTTATTCTAGCAATATTCGTTTAATTTCTATTCATATAGCTACGATGAGTCTGTGATAGCATATGGCGTATGCATAGTAGGAAGGTGTTCCATCTATTTAAATATCTTTTTTTTATAAGCGTGGGGGGAGATTCGAATCCAAAATTTTCATTTGAAAGTCACATTTTACAAACTTTTTATTCTTTAATAAATCTTCTCGTTTGTAATATTCAAATTTATTTTTAATGGAGTGTAATGATTTCATTGGTTGTTTGAAAATAAATTGTAAAATAACTGTAAAAAAGTTATAGGTGTATTGTTACTTTTTTTTTTTTATATAGTTTTTTACAAGATTGATTTAAAGAATATTAAAATTTGTCACTTCAGCAAAATGAGATAATAGTTGGATATATAATAATATACTTTCGTTCAATCTCTCTAAAATAAGATATTTTTTAGATTTTGTGTACATGCAATCAATGAGTATTTTTTACTCTTCTTATAAATATTTCGAGCACCATAATATTTTATTATAGTCTGTGTAAATATTTTGAGATAATACTAAATATGTAATAAATATTATATAATTTATTTTATATACATCTCTTCTATTTGAGCTTAAATCAGAGCTTATAATGAAAGTGATTGAGCAGCAAGCTATTTGTTGGGCTTGGTCGAGGTCCGCGCCGATGGCTTGGCTAGGGGGCATGAGCTCGCGGTTCTCGTGGGTGGAAGTTGGCTGGTAACCTCTCCGCTCCAAATTCCGAACGGACCAAAACCTTGTCGTACGTTAATGTGCGGCGTTCTGCACAATTACATGTGTTCGAATAATGAGTCTAGATAAAAATTAAAAATAGACTTCATCACTTTCATGATATAAAATATGTTCTAAAACTATTAAAAATATTTAATAAATATGTAATATTATATACAGTCGTAGAGTGCATAAGAACCGTACAGTCGTTTCAAAGCTTTTACTTGTAGCACTATGATATCCCGATCTGTTGCTTGCCAGACTTCGAAGACCAATACGCGTCCTATTATTGGACTCCTTAGCTACCGATCTATCGGAAGGCAGGAGAAAACTACCAACTAAAGTGACGTGTGATGCTCACGTGCAATTGTTTGTGTGTGTGAAACCCAAGCGTGGTCGTGACTGGGTGAGACCCCTGCTACCATCCGCGGCTCCATTTGGTCCAACGACCTTAGTTCTTTCTAAACCGGCTACATTTTCTATGCATAGGATGGTGCGTGTACCTCACGTGCCATCACTATCGATGGCGGTGTTTTGCAGATCTATCGACACATCTTCTAGTTATTACAATCATATATTTCTGTTTTTCTTAATTAAGGATTAAGATAAAGTGGTCGTGAGAATCACCTTCAGTCGGATCGGATCAACAAAAAAAGCACGCCTTTTTCAACTATGGCTTTAAGTCGAAGTTTAATAGTCTTTTATTAGACTATTTTAGAATCGCTTTAAACTGCATTTCTTTATTGAGATTGAATGAGAGCCAAGTTTTTTACTTTGAAATTTGCTTTTTAATTTTTTTATATTACTTTTATTTGTTTTAAAATGACTGTTGGAGGCTCCATCCCTATGAAATTTTATATCTTGTAAATGTATAGTTTCGTATATAATATCGCTTGCTTGGGAAAAAAAGAAAAATATATATATATATCCAAAGTATATTTATGGCAATAAAATCTCACACCATTTTCATCCCTCACTTTCCTGTAAAAGTTTCACTATTTATTATATCCACGCTTCGGTTTTCTCCTCATCTGGATCCCTATTCTTTTCAACTAAACCCTAATTTCATCGAGACTCTGATCTTGATCTCGCCCCTACCTGATCTAAAATCAAGCAACTTTCAGATCACTTTTCCTGCTAGCCAGGTAAATATTGCTATTTTCCTCTTCGTTTTTTCCAATAGTGGCTGTTCTTCGTTTCTAGGGGATTGATTTGATTTGTTTCTTTTTAAGATGTTCTCTGTTCGGTTAGACACGTTTCATTTTTTATTTATTTATTAAGTTTTAAAACTTAGCAATCTTTTCTTTCTATGGGATAGGTATCGTTTATGGTATGTTTTTGTTACTATTATCTTGATTGTTATTGATGAGAATGTTAGGTTTATCTATTATTGGTGACAGGGCACTCGAGTTTTCAGGGTCCAGGTTAATTCGTTTTTTAGTGTGAAGATGTACGTATGCATGTATATGTGTAATAATATGTTTATAGTTCTTTGTAAATACCACTGGTTTGCCTCATATGTTCTTAATACGACATATGCATATTTTTTCTTTTTTCTTTTTCACAGGAAATGGATAGAGTTAACCGGAATTTAATGTAGAGCCGGAAAGATAACCAGAAATTGTCAGAAAATTACTTTTGTCACTATGGTATACAATTGAGCTTTATAAATTTGTAAATCTAAGAAATGTAGGATGTACTTTCTGAGAATAAGAAGAGCACAATAAGAACATAAATGTAACAAAAATGTGAAGATTTTAACTATAGCTTGTCATTTGTTGCACTTTAGTTTGTAACTGTTGACTTGCTGAAGCAAAATATAACCGCGTTTGATTTTTCTTACGTTGTGTATTTTTTTTGTCACGTATCAGGAACAGAAATGTCTTTTCCGCGTAATTTCCCCTCACATGGAGGCACTACCAATGATGACTATCGGTCCTCCTTCCATAGGAACAACTTTGGCAACAACAACAGGAACAGAACCAGGAACTATTATAACAACAGAAATTATAGCAATATCAGTGACTTCTCTGGGAAAATTTGGCAGCATAATGACAATTTCAGCCATGCTAAGCCTGATAATTTCAGCCATGCTAAGCCTGATAATTTCAGTCATGCTAATCCTATTGGTGTAGGATTGCCATCTTTGAAAAGGAGAAAACTCTCAGCTTGTACTTGGGGAGGCAGTGGGAGACAGTATGTGCCACCTGCGGCATATAACTTGGCCCCTCCAACCTGCAATTATGCAGTCTCTCTGACAAGATCCCATGCAGGGGCCTCTATGTCCAGTAGCTGTAAACGTGACTGCTCACAATTGGAAGATGATGAACCTGTCTTCATGTCAAGGGATGAGATTGAGAGGTACTCCCCATCAAGAAAAGATGGTATTGATGCTCTTCGTGAAGCTCATTTGCGGTACTCATACTGCACTTTCCTTCATAATCTTGGACTGCGACTCGAGCTGTAAGCTCTTCTTTCCAAATTTGGTTAAAATTATGATGTTCCCTTTCTCATTTATGTCATATGAACATTGTGTATTTAGTCTCAAATTAGGTTATAAAAGCCAGAAATTGTTTTATATTATTTTTGATGTGGAAGTTTGATTTAATTTTATGTGACATCCATCTTTCAGGCCCCAAACCACTATTGGTACTGCTACGGTTCTGTGCCACCGGTTTTTTTCTCGACAATCACATGCTTCTTATGATAGATTTGTAAGTTCTTGTTATGAGTAAAATTACAGTGCATCTTTTCAAGCTTTGTGAATTTGATGACCAATAACTCAATAAGATCTTGGTAGGAAACTTGTTCTACTTTTGTGATCTGTAGCTGCTGCTAAGATACCAATTTGATGAGTTTCCGGGTTAGGATCACATGAAAGAGTTTTGAAAATTAGGAGGTTCTCCTTTGATTAGTTTGGATGTGGATTTTTCTAACTGATCGAAATTGAGTGGGTTCCTTCACCTTGGAATCAGTAGAGAGCATTGACCGAGGGACGGAACTGATTAGTAGTACATGAACGTACTACTCTTCATAAATCAATAGGATCCTCCTGTTAAATTGTCCTTCCAATGTCAGAAATTATAATTTCTTGGAATCTGTGTTCTTTTTTTTTTTTTTTGTGGAAATTTTTCTTCAGTTGAAATAGCACATATGATCTTGATCTGAGTTCTTGGTCATCCATATGTGATTTTTTTTTTCTAAGTGGTTATTCATAATAGATTGAACATGTCATGTCAGTCCCTACTTCTTATCTGGAGAGGGGAGTAGATGTCTTATCGTCCCTTGCCCGAGTCATTTACTGCTATACAATGACATTTTCTTTCAAGTGTGATCTATTAATCTCATGGAAAATTAAGTATTGATTCTGGTCTGGCTATGCTGCAGTTGATTGCTACTGCTGCTCTTTTTCTTGCTGCAAAGTCTGAGGAGACTCCATGCCCTTTGAACAATGTGCTGAGAGTATCTTGTGAAATTACCCATAAGCAGGATTTTTCTTTCTTGTCCTATCTGCTTCCTGCTGTAAGTATATTCATTGAGGAAAAAACTCGTTAGCATTTTAAGTGTGAATTCAAAGGACCGATATGTCTCTGTTTTAGCTTAACAGTATATTACATTGAAAGTGGTTTCCGATTGCTCAGGAAGTCTTAAATTTTGTTAGGCACCCCATTGTAGGTGTTTGACACTCCTTATTTTAAAATGAGTGTAGTTTGTATAGTACATTTAGTTTCAAAGTTAATGCATTATGTTTAAAGAATATCAATTCCTACAACTGCATGTTTATTGTATTCCTTAATGTGCTTTTAAAACAGATTTTTGTTATTAAAAATATTCTGCAACGTTTACTTATGTCAACATGATATGTACTGTGTAAACAGGACTGGTTTGAGCTGTATCGGGAACGAGTGATTGAGGCTGAGAATATGATACTGACTACTCTAAATTTTGAGCTAAATGTGCAACATCCATATGCTCCACTTACATCCGTTCTTAACAAACTAGGTCTTTCGCAAACTGTTTTGGTCAATCTGGCATTAAACTTGGTCAGTGAAGGGTAAGTTTATTACTTCCAATGTTTTTCATTTTCTTTAATTGCATGTTGTATTTTCTACTGGTGCAATATATTTTGCATTGGCTGTTTCTCAAGTTTGGTACACCTTATTAACTCATGTAGAACTTCACTTGAAGATTTGGCACCTTCAACCTGTTTATCTTAGTCTGGCAATGATCTGACCTTGTATCTTTTGTTTGTGGTTTGGGCCTTCACATTATGGCAATTCTGTACCCTTGCAACACAGTTTAGCTGAAAAAATAGTGTAGGAAACAGAATTTTGACCGTGGGTCCTAGAAGAAGCTCAGCCATGTTGCAGACTTTTTGAGGTTCTGGTGGTTGTTCTGGCTGACAAGATGGCTACACCGGTTTTCTTCCCTTTCTTGGGACGGTTCAAAATTGAGTTTTTTTTTTTTTTTTGTGTCAATAATTTCTTTGAGCAACTACTCTGTAGTTATTCTGGTATGGGATATTGATACTTTTGACATGCATATAATTGCAGGATCTGCACAAGATTAGCGTGCTCGCATGTATGATTTTCTTAGCTGGCCGGTTGACATGCTGTTCATGGAAAGTTTTGTTTTACATCTGAAGTTGAACTGCTGATGGGTGTTGATGACTTCCATCACGAAAACACCCCATGAACTTGGTCATTGGCTATTAAAGATAGCCACAGGACCTCCAAAGTCAGTTTGCTGTACTACTTTAAATTGTTTTAGTCCTCCCAAACTTCCTTTGAATCTGTTTGGAATGGGTCCTCTAGACTTACACAAACTTATGATTTGTGAGATATGGCAAGTTGCACTTGCTGTCAATTTGCTGACCTGGGGGTCAACCATTGACTAGGCAAGGATTTGCTTACCTTTTTGGAGAGTATTCTTTTTCTTTGTTGCCTATGAGTGTTCTTACCAGCTGGGTGAGAGTATTTTCAGTTAGCTAGGGGATTTTTGGGTTTAGCAGACAAGTTACCAAGTTGTTTTTGTCTGCTGTGAAAGTTTGAAACATTGATTTAAGTTTGCCTTTTTTCTCCAACTAGTTTTGATTTTTTTTTAAAAACTCATCTCATGCATTATTTTTAACCCCTATCATTTTGTACCGTAAATGATCTTCTCTAAAAATAAATGAACATAAATTTGATTTTAGTTTCATCCAAGTATTATCAAGTGAAAACCTGCTATGGTTTCGGTTCAAGTAGAAGTCTTACATCTGATGTATTTTTTCACCTGGTTGTTTGGTGTTCTGAGCTGACTTGTTTCCTATTGTTTTAAGTACTCTTGCTGATGAAAAAAGTGGCAGACACCAGAATATGCTTTAGTACCACTCACTTAGGATGGATAGGTGCTTACCAATTAAAAAAAAAAAAAACTTGGTATGTATAGGTACTGAAAGGATTAGCCAATGCAATAGGCATGAAAAGGGAAATTGGAATGAAAACTGCTTAAAATAATTGAATTTGATGTGTGGCAAGCCTTACCTTCTTCTGTATTTATTACATTAATAATTTTTTTTTAGTTCGTGTAATATCATAGATTGAGTATTGGAAGGTGGTAAATGAGCTTTCACATTGCTTGGATTGGAGAAGTTCTTGCTATATATAATGATTCCAATGGGCTTCAATCTCTTCTCTCCTTTTTGTTTTTCTTCTTCCTTCTTTTTTCTTCTTTTGTTCTTCTCCCAAGCCACATCTGTATGAACGAAAGAAGAAGAGGAGGAAGAAGAAAATAAGAAAAATGAAAAAGATTGGAGCGGCGACTGAAAGAAGAAGAAAACAAGAAGAAAAGAGGGAAAAAAAAAAAAAGAATGAAAGAAAAGAAAGAAGAAAAGAAGCGAGTGAAAGAAAAGAAGAAGAAAAGAAGGCACTAGAAAGTGTGGGGGGTGGCAGTAAGCGATTAGGGTTTAGAACAAGGACAATGCTAGGGTGACTACCAAATGTGCACACTAGTATAAATGGGTTTTTTTAATTTTTCTTTAAGCATTTTTTAAAATCATTAACCATTAAGAAAAAAAAAATCACTAATAGTCACTTCCTTAATCATTGAGAATTTTTTTAAAATAAAAGAAAAATAAAAATATATGAGTGGGCATATTTGGTAGTCATACTATCATATTCCTTGGAACAAATATGTATAAATATGTAGGGTTATATGGGCGAGCGGGTGGGTTTTTAACCTGCCAGCCACCCGTCTGTTTTAAGTAATGTTATGAATCTGTTCACCCGAGGGCGGGCGGAAAATCTGCCTTTACACCTATGGGTGGGTGGACTGTGGGACGCACCCGATGTTTAGCCCGAACTATATCTAAAGAACATGTTACATACACTCAATGTCCATGATTATATATGATATCTTAATGCTAAAATATCAATGAAAAATATGTAAGATATTAGATAATACCAATCATCTCATGTTGCTAAACTATACTTTTCTAATTCTCAGAAATTTTATGATAAATTTGTATCATTATTGTCATATTTTTATTTGATAATGTTGTTATTCTATTACTGCTGCCTTTTTTGTGGCTATTTTACTTTATGGGGAATCATTTTTTATAAATGACTCGATAAGTTTTTGAAGTTGTCAATATTGGAAATTAAATAAATAATGCTGTTTTTGGATATATTGCTAACATTATTATTAATGTGCTCTTGATGTTTTGGACTCGCAAAAACATATGTTTTTTTAATATATTTTTAAGTGTTATAACGATTTCAATTATTGACACTGTAACCCCTAGGATTGGCTCAAGTGGTAAAGGCCTTGGTCTTGGTGCTATGCTCCCTTTAGGTCTAAGGCTCAAATCTTCTTGGGTGCAAACGATTTCTAGGGGACATCGGACTAGGGGAGCTTCCCCTTGAATTATCCAAGGTGCACTTGCGGGAAGCTGTTGAGGGCCTGTGCACCTCTGGGATTAGTCGGGACTTTCTTCTTGAACATCCGGTGCCAATAAAAGAAGGAAAAAAAAAAAACATAATTGATACTGTTATTATTGTTGTTATTATTGCTATTTTATGCTATTACTGTTGTTATTACTATTATAATTATGACTATTAGTACAAAATAATTGAGGAAAATTACACTGTCCATTCTCTGACTAACATACATTTTACAATGTGCATCCAAAAGTGTCAAAATAGATACATTAACTAAAAGTTAGAATGTGCATCCTTGATTTCTCTCTGACCATAAGATCGATTCTCGTAACCTAAATTTCATCACTTTTAATGGTTGGACAAGGATGATATTTGACAGTGAGTGGTAGTTTTTTTGATAGTCTGTAGTAGTTGAAGATGCAGTTTGCCAATTTTAGCAGTTTAGGGTGCACGTTACAATGGTGTATTGGTTATAGAGGGTGGAAAGTGTTTTTTACTACTGCTGCTACTGAAATTATTTAATAGTACATTACTACCACAATGTCACCTCCTCCTCCTTTCTTAAAATTTCATATATGTGAAGGCTTACGATTTGAAGAAGTTGAATGTCCTGATATTTAATCATCCATACGTTTTTCAAACTGAGACACAATATGTTTAGGCTTTACTATAATATGTCAAGGGATTCTCATTCTGACGCCCCCCTTGGGGGGGGGGGGGGGGGGGAGTTTATCATCTCTCCAAAAACCATTTAAGTTGTTTAGTCAGTGTTGTAACTTCAAAATGTTTACCAATTTTCCCTCAACACCCCCCCGGGTGGCCAACCCAGGAGCCGAAAAGGGAAAAGAAATCAGCGAAGAACTTCTTTTAATTTTGTCCCTGGTCACATGAAGTTGCGTTTCAAAATGTTGATAAAATTTTCCTCAATTTTCCACTCATTTCGTCCGTCCAAATTCTTCTTTTGATTTCATTGTTTGCAGATGTATTATCTTTTGATTCTGTTGCGTCTTTATCGGTGCAGTTTAGTTTTTGCATTGACATTCCCAAAAAAAAAAAAAAGACCGATGAAGAAACCTTTCTACTTTTCAAGTTGGTGTTAAAATTTTTAGAGAAGATCTGCTCCCAGAGTCTTCCAGAAGGTAACTTTTGTACATGCCTTTTTTTGCCTTGTCTCTCTCCACATGCGCAACAAAAGCCTTGTACCGTCTTCAAAATCAACTATAATTGAGAACCATGGTTCTCAAGAACAGGTTCTGCTTGGTAAGTGAGATGAAAATTTTGAGTTTAAGATAAAATATTAAAATATTATATTTTAATATTATTATTGTTTTGGGATTTGAAAAAGTTAAGAAAAAGTTAAATTATTTATTATATTTTGTATGGGGATTTGGGAAAGTTGTAATGATGAGATGAGAATTTTGAGTTTGAGATGAAAATTTTTGTTTACCAAACCGAACCTTAATTTTCTCCCTAGTCACATGTAAGTTGTGTTTCCTCAATTTCCCCTCGTTTCAGTCTGTCCAGATTCTTCTACCGATTTCATTGTGTATACACATGCATTATCTGTTGATTCTGTTGGGTCTTTACCATTGCAGCTTATTTTTTGCATTGACATTTTTAAAGTTAGTGCTGAGGTTTAATTTGCGGAGGTTTCCAACATGGTGGCAGATTTGCATATATTCTATCTTTTGAAATACAAAGAAAAAGAAATACTAACAACCCCCGCACCCCAGAAAAAGGAAAAGAGAAAAAAAGAGTTAATATGAAGATACCTTACTACTTTTAAGTTGGTATCTAAACTTTTAGAGAAGACCCCCTCACACAGTCTTCCTGAAGGTAACTCTTGAACATTCCTTATCTTTGTCCTTATCTCTCCTCACATGTTGCAAACACCCTTGTAACCGTCTACAAAAACAACTACAGTTGAGAACCATGCTGTTGCATTTACCACAGCAATCTTTTGTTCTTTTTCTAAAAGGTCATCAACAGGCCTTGCTAGACATCTATTATTTTTACAGATTGCTTCAATATATTTGTTTGTTAAATAAAAAAGATACATAAAGCTTGTGCCTAATGTTTTATTCAATTTGATATAAATGATGCTTCTTTTGTTATATTACGCCTGCAATACTCCCTCCAATAGAAGATTTTGGGTGGTATTCTATAGTTGTTAAATGTGTGCTCTATTAGCATGAAAGCATGCGTGTCAACCAGCCCGCCCAGAAGCAGAGGATGTTGGTATTTGCTTTCTTGTTTGAATTGCATGTCCCTGGAATTAAAAGCCCGCAGCAGAATTTTTCCTGGGAGTTTGTTGTGTTCACTATATGAGTACAACTTGTTTGTTTTAGTTTTGGTACTCTTATCATCAGTCCTGCAGGGATTCTTGGATACTATTCTACCTGAGTTGCTGCATTTTTAGTTGGTAAGGAAAATACCTTTGACTTGAAACTAATGGCTGATTAAGTTGTCTTATTTTTTTAGCTTTTTCAATAGATAACTGTTATATATTTGTAACTGATATAATTTTGGCAATGTGGAAATGTATGTTTCATTGTACGAGGAAATGAATGTTCTTTTGTGTTGACTCAGATGGTTGGTTTGACTATTCATGTCTCTCTTCATGTTCTGATTTATGGTGGTTGTGCTGCTGCTTTTCTATCAACTTCTAAGGTTGAACGATTTTTTTTTGTAGGCTTAGAAGCTCGTTGTGGCTTCAATTCAAACCTCATCATATTGCTGCTGGAGCAGTCTACCTTGCTGCTAAGTTTTTGAATTTAGATCTTGCTTCTCATGAAAATATCTGGCTGGAGTTCAAAGCAACGCCATCAATTATTCAAGGTATTACTATTCTAGTAATTGTTTTCATACTTGTGTTTGATGTTTTCTCTCATGGACATGGGGTTGGGCGACCTTCTACCATCCTATCTACCAAACTAAGATTACCATGGCCTGCATTTAATCTCCATGAACTTGACTGCTTGCTAGCATTCCACTTTCTACAGTCTCTTTCCGTCTCTGACGGATACTGAAGTTAATCGGCACATTAAATATATGTGACAACATTAAAAGCTAATTTGGATGAAAACTTTTAGTTAGCGTTATCATGCTTGCGTGCTGCAGATGTGTCGCAGCAGTTGATGGAGCTCTTCTGAGA
This sequence comes from Carya illinoinensis, assembly GCF_018687715.1. NCBI lineage: Eukaryota > Viridiplantae > Streptophyta > Magnoliopsida > Fagales > Juglandaceae > Carya > Carya illinoinensis. The sequence continues at coordinate 25,998,990 of NC_056753.1, forward strand.
AGGCTAGCAGAAAACATGTTGCAGGCTGCATGTGAAGGGTGCTCTCCAGGTTTTGTAGGTAAATATTCTTGTAATTTGGGTCATTTGAGTCGTGAAATGATGATGATAACAGTCATTAGTATAGTTTAGGTTTTAGTGCAAGAGATTGACAGAAAAACAAAGAGCTGTATGCAAAATTAGAGATGAACAATGTGTTTGAGGGACTGGTTCTAATACTACTACACATAATTCAAATGAGTTCAAAAAATAAAGATTCATCTTAAGTATTCTAGAAAGGGATGCTACTCATAATTTTACACCACACATTTTATATATTTTAATATTATTTTTATTTTATTTTATTTTTGTTGAACTAAATGAGTTGTTTTACTTATCATCCATACATTATATATTTGTTATAAGAAAAATGAAAAAAAAAATTAAAATAGGTGTGGTGTGTGAGAATGATAAGTAGAATTATTCTTCCCAAAAATATATGAATCCAAAAATAAATAAATAAATGACGATTGTGTCACGGATCTGCAAGGACTCATTGTTAAGAGGCCCAACGTGCGTGACCTGCGATCTTGCCACTTGCTGGTTGTGTTGTTGAACACATAAACCGGGTTTGATTTTAGAGGTGGTGCCAAAAGAGCCTTTCCTACAGAATTTGTATAAACCAGGGCCGATTTGGTTTGTGTAATACTTTCCTGTAAAAATTTTATCATCTTTCACCCAAAAATCTTCCTAACCCCAAAGAAAGAAGACAGCAAATGAGATCCTGGTGTAAGGTTTCTTTGCTGTTTTCCATGGATTCCCGGTCGGTTAAGGTAACTTTGCGAAGTAGGTGAACCAATTTTGCATGACCATGTCTCTTTTGGATAGTTTTACGGTTTTACTTCATCTCATCATGATTAAAATTTGTTTTCAACCTTTTCAAATCTTAAAATAATAATTATATTAAAAAATAATATTTTAACAATATTTTATTTACTTTTAATTTTTAATTAAAAGTATCTCATCTCATCTTAATATTCAAACGAAATTTAATTGTTTCCTTCAACCATCTTCTAAAATGACGTCAAATGTCTGTTTACTTTCTACTTATCTACCAATACATAATTTATATAAGTAAAAAGTTTTGAAAAAATGAGTCGAAGTTTCAAGAAAATGACAATGGAGAGGATTGGATAGTTAGTTAAGATGATTTGTGAATAGTAATAAAATTATTAAATTAAGACAAGTTAGCTGTTAAAAATGTCTGTTTGAATTTAAAAATGAGATAAGATAATTTACCTTTTTGCAAGATTTGATAGTTTAAAATTTTATCAATTATTACTTGGTGTTTGTAATGATTGTGTATTATTTATAAATATATTTGTATTAACTAATAGTAACTAGTAAATTACATACCAAAAAAATTAAAATCACATAATTAAAAAAAAATCATTTTTAAAATTTAGATTAACCAATAATCCTTGATATTTTTGGAATTTTTATTAATTAATTCTCATAATTCAAAATTGGCGTGATGTAAAATATTCAAAAAGCAAAAGTTGATGTGTGAGGGTGATCTGTATTTTTTTTTTCGTTTTTTACTTGTCCAGTTGCTTTGTTTTTTTCTATCGGAGAGAAAAAGTAAAAGTTATAGAGAAAAAGCAAAAGTTGGTCGGTGCACATGTCAGGAAAAAAATGTGGCCGTGAATATACAGTAATGAGATGTGAAAGGATGTTCATACAAAATTAAATTATTTTATTTTGTATAAATTTTATAATTTTTTAAAATTTTTATATAAAATATAATAATAATTTTATTTTTAAAAATTTTAAAATAAAAATAATATTAAAAATTAAATTATAATAATATTTTATTTAACTTTTAATAAAATATTTTATCCCATTTTAATTTTTAACTGAAAGATGTCTCTTGCTGTACATGAATAATTTAGTTAATAAAAAATGAAAATGACCTATATTGGATTATCCAAATGTAAACCAAGATGACTTTTAGCTATAGTAAACTAGCTCTTATGATTATATTTGATATTTATTATAGTTAGATTAAAATATTAAAAAATTATTTCTTTCTGTCATAAATACTCTCTCTCTGTGTGTTTTTCTTCTTCTACAAACATACTCTCTTCTATATATTTAATATTTTATTATTAATTTTTTTAATAAATAAATAATTTAATATGAAAAAAATTTAAAATAAAATAGTCAAATGTAAGAGCACGTGATATTATGTAAATTATGAATTTGTATTTGGATAATCAATGTGAATGCTCTGAACAAGTTGAGATGAGATGTCATCTCTCGTACCAAACCGCGGCTAAAGTTAAGACTGATGGAAGGGTGGAAAAGAAAGAATTTTTTATTTTATTTATTTGTATAATTAATGCGTTTGATCTATTTTTTCAACTACATCATGATCTTACGGATTGGTGAATACTACTCATTTAAAAGGAAAAAGCAAAGTGGAAAAGATAGATTCTCGATTCAAGCCGAAAGAACACTTCTCGCCTAAAAAGATTAAAGGGCCTACCACCGCCAGCTTCAACCCTAATAAATTAAATAGTGCTCAGAGGAGACAATTCAAACTTCAAACATATTAAAATTAGTTTGAAAAACGAAATAGAAAAGGATAGGAATGATGGATTGAACGGAAACGATATTGTTACGTACAGTTATAGTTATATAGTGCAAAAATATGACATAATTATTTAAAAAAATAAAATTTATTTTTAAAAATTAATTAATTTAATATAAATTATATATTTATTTATTTTTTAAATAATTATACGATATTTATACACTAACAATTATAATAATCATTTTTCATATAGAATTATATACGCTATTTTTTAATTATTTAAAAAAAACACATCATAATTCTACATAATGAATAAATAAATAATGAAAAAACATGCACATAATCTCCGGCTATAGTCATTGTTGCCCTGCCGAGATACTTCAAGAAACTCAATTTTGATTGCTTCAGAACTTTATAAATAATTTTCTATATTTTAATCAAAGTTGTCACGTAAGTTTAGCATTCACCTCCACGAAACTTGCGTGCCAAAAACCAACAGCGTCGCTAGCAGCAGTTGATAGTTGACCATCTCTCTAAGCCAGCCATCAAGATCTGTAACCCAGCAAACTACTTTTATTTTAATAATATTTTTATAAGGATGTTGCTACTGGTACTATAAATCATACCGATAGCTGCTGGACCGATAAAGTTAAAAAAAAAATTCATTTTTCTTTACATAATTTTTAGATATATATTTTACCAATTTATTAATAAATACTTTCTTAACTATCAAACTTTTTTTTTTAGAAAAATATAACTATCGGTCAACTTGGAGGTCCAATTCATCGGTTCCCCTGCAATTTTTTTTAATAATTAATTTTCCTAATATTAATGGAGTGATATTGGGGGATGGTACGAGCATGAAGAAAAATCAAAATTGAATTATTGAAAATTGTACGTTCATCCGGAAAGGGATATAAGATACAATTACAACAGCAAGAGTTCATCCCCCCCGCACACGGGAAAGAAGCGAATTTTACTGGGAAGAGAGAGACACTGACTCCTATCCAAAACTGCAGGAGAAGCACCAGCGGCAACCACGACGCGTGTGTTTTTATATAATTATATATATATATAGATTAATAAATAGGTAATCATCACAAACATGGAGGATATCCACATGTGTTGATCGTAAGCGTCGTCATCAGCGAATTCATTCTTATCAGTATTGTTGTTATTCGTTTAATGTCGAAAATCATAATCGAGTGAACCAAACGGAAGTTTGCGTGCGTCGAACTGCAGAAGCAGTTTGGTTTTTCACTTCACGGAGCCTCGCTACGTGATCTCGGAACGAGCCGCATAAACTTTCGTCCTTCGCATTTAAGGATAATAAGTAAATATTAAAGACGTTGACATGGATTCGGCCGCGGCTCAGCGTCGTCTTAATGCCATTCATGGCCATCTCCTCGCTGACGGCGACTCTCATCCTCAGCTCCGTCCCCATCCTACCGCCGGCGAGTTCGCTCTTGGTACTCTCTCTCTCTCTCTCTCTCTCTCTCTCTAGGTGGGAAAAATATGTTAAATAAGGTAATTGCTTTTTCTTTGGAAAAGGAGTCGGGGAGCTTTTGGTGGTGGTGGCCCGGTTGGAGGGTCCCAAATTCCAAATCTCTCTCTCATTCTCGAATCTCTAATAGATTGCAGAAGTACCTGTACGAGAAAAGGTTGATGTGGATGAATTTAATGATATTCTGGCTTTGGTGATTAATATCTTTTTTGAGCTTCAGATTTTGTACAACTTTCTTATTATTGATTCACCGAATGTTGGTAGCATTGAACGCGTCACATATGTCCGTGTTCTATTGTGGAATCTGGAAAGCAAAGATTCCAAATCGTGTCGCCAAAATACCTGTTTCTAGGTGCGCAGTAATGATAATGTCTGATAAGAGATGGGCCAACCCCTTTGGTTTATTCCAATTCGTTGATCTAGGAACCCAGTTGACCTCAAGTATTACTTCTGGTTTTGATTTGGGTTTTATCTTTTTAAATCAAATTAGCTCGTTGATGATGATGTTTCTCTGGAACTTTTCTGGCTGAAGAGGCACTTCTGTGGGATTTCTGTCATGGTCATTTCCTTTATTTATTATTATTATTTTTTAATATGAGTAATCGAAAATTCTATTAAAAGAATTTCTGTGATAGTCATCGAAAATTCTGCTAAAAGGATTTCTGCGACGGTCATTGATCCTATAGTAACGTTTCTTAAGTTATCAAGGGGATCATAATTTCATAAACAATAGCAAAATTCTGAAACCAATGAAATATTAACGAAGGGGTGATGGTTAATATGAAATATGTGAATGATATGCAAAATTTTTAACTGATTTGCTCTGAGACAGAGGTTAGGTGTCTCATGTTTTGGCCATGTGCTCTAAGGAGCCCATACGTGTTTCAGGGTTTAGCAGGGCCTTCAGACGAAAACCTTAGATAACTTGAAAGGTTTTCAACTGGTGTTTCTTTATATGTCTCTTCGTTTCAGCAATCACAGATAAATATATAAACAAACAATAACAATAAATATTTTGGTCTCTCTTTCTCTCCCTCTCCCTCTTGTGAGGGAAGGTTGTTGGAAATTTTGGATATCAGGTTTTGTCGGAACTCAGTCAAGGATGAAGAATATTAAGGGAAAGAATAGAAAACATATATTGCAACTGGAAAAGTTTATTTTTGAGGAGATTTTGAGCTGGTGGTAGGGATGATGAGTGGGATAGGATGTGAGGACTCTTTTCCTTCTCTAGCTCTTAATTACTTGATTAGATATAATATTCTAAATTAGTGGGTTTAAATTTTACAGTTTATTGTCTGTAAGCTTAGTTTAAGATTTGGGCATGGGATGGTGGTTTAAGGGCTGAGTTAAGAAGAAATTGTAAGATTTGCCACCACCACAATTTAAAATGAAAAATTAAAGGTAAAATTTTGGGACTAGATTGATGTTTAAGATAGGTGGGTTTTCCTATAACCTCGCATACAAATGAAAAGAAGCAAATAAAAATAAAATAAAATGAAGCCTCATAATCTAGGTCTTGGAGGAGTCTCACGTCACCAATAAAAATGGTGCAAAAATCTGCAAAGAATTCTTGTCAATCAACGCTCACTAATTGGAGGACTTGGTGATATAAATGAAAAATAACCAATTCATAAAAAAACGTTGGTGTAAACTGTAAACTATGCATCCTGAAGTATACCTCAATTTCGTTCCCAATGGCCTCTTGCTAATTGTTTTCCTCAGACATATATATGGAAATAAAGTTTATAGTGATTTCCAAGTTTGACTATTTGTGACCATGTTTCTGTTGTATTCTTGTTGGAATACATTGTTGATGCATCAATGCTGGAATTAAATCCTGAACAGAGCAAGGGTACAGTGTTGTGCTTCCGGAGAAATTGCAGTTAGGGAAGTGGAATGTATACAGGTAGGGGTTTTCCACTTTCTTGGATTTAATTTCTCTAGATTTTCATTTTGTCCCATAGCTATTAGCTATTTCTTTTCTTTTTCATTATGGCAGATCGGCACGTTCTCCTTTGAAGCTTGTGAGTAGATTCCAAGATCATCCAGAAATTGGTACACTTCATGATAATTTTGTGTGAGCATCTACAACGATGATGGCTAAATTACTGCTCAGATCTCTTCAGTTTCACGGACATGTTTCCATGATAAAACCTTTTCCCCAATTATATGTGTCATTTGAAGTACTTTTTTTCAAATTTTAATAAAAAATTTCCCTAGAATTTTTGCATATTATAAAGTTCTAATGGTAAAAGTTAGAACTTGTTTTCCATATTATACAAGCCATTAGAAATACAATTTCTCTAGAATTTACTTTCAATATGTTAGCTGAAAGGTTTCCTTTTGCAAACATAGGCATTCAGTTGACACTTTTCGAGATTACAAGTATCTGGGAACACGAATTCGGGTTGATGGCACAGTTGGAGAGTATGTATTGCTTTTGTTAGGCGTGTGAACTAAGTTCTCAACTTTACTAATACTGTTTACTCATTCATTTGTACTACATTTGCACTTGTCCAGGTACAAATGGATGACATATGGAGAAGCGGGTACTGCTCGATCAGCTATAGGTTCTGGCCTAATTTATCATGGGATATCAAAGGTAAACATCTGAAAAAGTAATTTTATGTTCAAAGATGTTTATGCTTTATTAAAATTTGATTAGATTACCCATGAGTATTTTCGTGTTTTATAAAACAGTCAAAGTCCTTGATGTTTTCTTTTAGCATCTAACTACTGTTGCTTTATTTCACAGGGATCGTGCATTGGGTTATACTTCATCAACAGACCCGAGTGGCTCATTGTTGACCATGCTTGCTCTGCATATTCTTACATATCAATTCCTTTATACGACACTCTTGGTTTGTCACATCACTCCATAGAACTTAATAAAATCTTCCCTAGCTTCGCCTAGCTGCAGATGTTATTCTAAATTATTGCTTACTTTTCAGGTCCAGATGCTGTCAAGTATATTGTAAATCATGCTGCCGTGCAAGTTATATTTTGTGTGCCTCAAACCTTGAATTCTGTGAGTTTAATCCAAACAGTACTAAGTTGTGACTTACAAAATCTGTCTCAGTTGATATGGGCTGTAAGACATCAGTTGAGATTCAAGAACAGTAGTGGATAGCAGAATTTTTTTTTTTTCTTAATTTCTTCATAAATAGCCAAGAGGAGAAAGAAAAATGTCATGAACAAATGAAAACTCAGCTCAACCTATTTCAATAAAATATTCAATTTCAATTACCTAGCATTTTTGTAATTTTGATCTCAAATATGGTATATTTTGCCAACCAACCCTTTTAGATATATGCATCTTTTTTTCCCTGAAAATATGGGGAGTGGTCATAAAAAGCTAGATGCCTGTTGCTCTATTCTTAATGTTTTCCAATAGTTGCTTTATTTGTTGACAATTTTTATATCAGTTCTACTTGTCTCTTAGTTTATCTCATTCATGGTTTATGACATTTATAAAAAGGTGGTTTGTGATTCTCCTTTTTCTTATGCAATATTTCTTATCACGTCACTTGGAATTTGCAGTTGTTGAGCTTCTTGTTTGATATTCCAACAATTCGCCTAATTGTGGTATGAGTATACACCTCGTATCCCTGTTTATATCCTTGTTTTTTATTGCTAGTTTATCTCATCTCCTTACCCTACTACACAGGTCATTGGAGGAATAGATGATCAAATTCCAAAGCTTCCGTCGTCAACAGGAGTTGAGGTTGTGACATATTCAAAATTGCTTAGTCAGGTAATCATGTGTTCTTTCCTATCAAGAAATTAAGGTTTTGGGCCACATTCTTCAATGAAGGTTTGTTGCATTGATTTTTCTCCTTGTCTTTGCATTAATAGTGTATTAGCTAACTATTTTTAATTTGTTATCTATCAATGAAGTTGGGTTGCTCTGAAGTCATTGATCATGCACCTCTGGTTTATAAGTTACTTTATAGATCTGTGAATGCCCTTATCCTTTCAATTATTGATCTTAAATGATTATTGGGATCGCACCCTTGAGATTTGTAATTTTGTTTGTTAATCTATGTACACCCAAATGCATGCACACACATAAAAGAAACATGGATGTGCACAAAGATATTCACTCACCCATGCAACCATATATTCATGGCTATAATTTGGAGAGCTAATGTGTCCAGAACCCTTTTCTTTAACGTGGCAGAATTTACATCTTCTATCTGGTAGCTGATGCTTAATCCTTATACATATAATAAACAACTTGATCTTAGATGCACACTTTGTTACCTGTTCTTAAAATTTTTATTGAGGTCCCGCTGCTTAAATACATGATATATGACAACGTTACTTTGTTTGATTGCAAGATATTTGCTTATCTCATCATGTGAATGGTTTCATTTTAGGGCCACAGTAACCTTCAGCCTTTTTGCCCTCCAAAAACTGATGACATTGCTACCATTTGCTACACAAGTGGTACTACTGGGACCCCAAAGGTACAACTCAGTGTAGTATGACTTTTTGCTTTGATCTATTGATTTCTTATAGACATGATTTGATGAAGTGCTATCAAACCACCCGCTTTTTTCTCCCTTGCTTTGAATCTTGACAGGGAGCTGTTTTGACACATGGAAACTTGATTGCAAATGTTGCTGGAACCTCCCTTATTAACAAATTCTACCCCTCAGATGTGTGAGTATCAATGGTTTTGTATATCACATGTTACACATCAGTCTTTGTCGACTTAGAATATGAAAATTTTAATGAATTACCTTAGTGGGTTTTAAAAGTACCTTTTATCTTGCCAGTTACATATCTTACCTTCCTTTGGCACACATATATGAACGAGCTAACCAGGTGTCGATGGCATATCATGGAGTTGCTGTTGGATTTTACCAGGGGGTATGAATCCATCCTTTTCTTTTTCCTGAGATGTAATATAACTATGCACCAATGTAATTAGGTATGCACATATGTACGTTATGCACACTTCTATATACATATGTATATTGTCTATGTATATCAGAAGTCATGGCAGGTTTTTTTTTTTTTTTTTTTTTTTTTTTTAATTTAGATGGTTTGAATTTTCGAGTTCCTATTTTTGTAAAGTAGTTGAAATATTCATCACAATGTAATACATGCTGCTTTACGCTTAATATGCTATGCAGGATTGTTAGTTCTGAGAAAATATGTATACCTATGATTTAAGGGTGGTGCATGATGGTTTAGCAAATTGTTGTTGACTTGCAGTCGTTATAAATTTCAAATTTGATTGTAACTGTTGTTGTAGTCATCAATTTTAGATCAGGCAAAAATGATGCAATGGTATCTACCATCTGAGAATGGCAATCTTATTGTTTAACATAATTATCATCCAAATTTAATTTAGTAGTCAATCCATACAAGTAAACTGGAGGCCGACCTTTTGGTTATATCAATGGTGGATGTTTAACTGATATACCTTCTTTCCTTCTAAGACAAGCCTTAACCTTTTCCTTTTCCTTTTTTTTTTGGTTGTAATTGTTGTATGCAGGATAATATGAAACTAATGGATGATATGGCTGCTCTAAGACCTACTCTCTTCTGCAGTGTTCCTAGACTTTATAATAGAATATATGCTGGGTAAAATCAATGTCTGTTGCTTCTGAAATTTGTTATTCAATGTCAACTAGCACGTCCGTTCACTCATTCAGTTGAATGTTTTGATTTGCAGTATTATAAATGCTGTACAGACATCCGGTGGGCTGCGGGAGAGGTTGTTTAATGCTGCATACAATGCTAAGAAGCAAGCAATATTGAGCGGTAAAGTATATTATCAATTGGACGTCTGTCTCTTTGTAGCATCAGATTCATTCATGTTTCAGACTTTCTAGTTTTTCTTATTTTTGGTTTGGAAAATTGGAATTCATTTATCATTTTTTTTTAACCTTGAATTTGAACTAGATCTGCAATGCTTTTGGCATTCCTCCAATTTCACATAGTTCCTTTATCCTACAATTTCCTCTGAAACATGTTTTAGCTGCCACCATCTAAACACGCATAATAGAAACGTTGTTAAGGTCATCCACTGGAACATCAATTTTCCATTTGTAAAATTCAATTGTACTTTCATGAGTTCCTTGGCATTAGACGCAGAGGATGAACCTCTGATCATTAGTTTTTTTTTTTTTAAACTTTTTTCTTTCCTTTTCTTTATCTTTCACAGTAATTAATTTTTACCCTTATGGTGTCTATTGACGATGATATATCTGGTTATTTCAGGAAAGAATCCATCCCCCATGTGGGACAAATTGGTATTCAATAAGATAAAGGGAAAGCTTGGAGGACGAGTTCGTTTCATGGCATCAGGTGCCTCACCGTTGTCTCCTGATGTCATGGACTTTCTAAAGATGTAATTTTTTTTTCCATGACGCATTGAATACTAGTGCATAAATTGTTTTTCTTCCCCTCCCCCCAATCCCCTTTTCATGTAAAATAAAATCAGGCTCAATCCTATGTTATACTTCACAGCTGCTTTGGTGGCCAAATAACTGAAGGATATGGTATGACTGAAACTTCTTGTGTTATAAGTGGTATTGAAGAGGGTGACAATCTATCTGGCCATGTCGGTGCCCCTAATCCAGCTTGTGGTGAGTCCTTCACATGAGTTTTGCATAATTATGGTTCAGTGTTACCTTGTGGATGCATAAGCTTGCATAATTGAGGGTGTAATGAGTATATATTATTTTTTAAAGATAGCACATGCATGTTTTACTTACAAAAGGTTTTGGCTTGAGGCTTGAGCATCATTAAGCTTGCTCTAGTTGCAGGTTGAGTTTGGTCTTGGGTCTCATAGGAGATTCACTTGTTCAAGCCAGGCTAACTTTTTTAATTGCATTAGGTCATACAAGATCAGCAATCAGAGTAATTTAGACAATAGAGGCCTATAATGTGTAACTGGTTCGATTACTAGTTCTGAAAATATACCTGTTTTTTTCACTGTGTATCTGTGGGTGGGTCTGTGGGAGACATGCATATGTATGTTCCTTGATATATGTTCCCGTGCTTCTTCGCCCTTGGTCGTTTCTTTGTCACCATATCCAAATGATCTGATGGGTGTTAGCACGGTAGGCAAGTTGGACATTAGAATTCACCATAGCAGGGTATAGATCTTGTAAGAATGTCATGTTAGAACAATGGTTGAATGGATATGAGGAATATCAGACTGTTCTAATTTGTAAAGGTTGAAAAGAACATAACCCTAACTCGAAATCTTACTAGGATCTGTACAGTGATTGTATGTATATATGCTGCTATTTGCATTGACTAAAAATTGGGGCCTATTGACTTTTAACTTCCTCTTATGCTTTCTCCACGTCTTGCTTTTACTTTGGGTTAAGATTTAATCTCATTTTTCCTGTTTCAGAAATAAAGCTTGTAGATGTCCCAGAAATGAACTATACATCTGATGATAAGCCACATCCTCGTGGTGAAATCTGTGTTCGGGGTCCCATTATTTTCAAATGTTATTACAAAGATGAAGTACAGACGTATGAAACCTATGTATTTGCTGTTTCTTTTGGAAATTTTTATGTCCATCAAATACGAAAACATCTCATGTCTAGTCAAATTGCACAGGAAAGAAGTCATTGATGAAGATGGATGGCTTCATACCGGAGACATAGGGCTGTGGTTACCTGGTGGTCGTTTAAAAATCATTGATAGGTAAGATCATACCAGCCTAAGTATTTGGCTGTACTCGAATCAGGATTAGGGAAACTATGCCATGTTTCTCATCTTCCTAATTGTGATGGGCTTGATGGATTGTCATTGTGTGATATGCTTGATATACATTGTTGGACCCGTCCTATGGACTTATGCTTTTGGAGTTAATGTTCGACTAACATGGTAGAGGTTCGTTTTCTCCAAGGTTGTTGTCTCTAAGGTCTTTGGCTTTAGCTTGGTTCCTTAATTTTATTATTCACTTTATTACAACAACAACCTTCCACTTCACCCATTATGATCATTGACTTGTCTTTTTACTCCCCCTACTATTTGAATGACCATTTATTGCATAAGACTTTCGGTTTTCAATTTCCAAAGACCTTTTAATTTTCACTTTCCAAAAGACCTTTCAATTTTCACTTTCCAAGGGACTCTTCAGGTTCCACTTCAATGGTAGTTACCCCAGAAAATCAGGGTTTTTATTTTTTATTTTCTTATAATGAATTCAGGGACTCTTTCCAGTGCATTTCACTGGTGTGCAACTAGTTAGTTCTATTTAAAAGAAAAAATCATTTATAAATCCAGGGGCTGCAGTTATACATTGGCTGTTCACCTTAACGGAGAAAGTTTGCTTGTTGAGCAACAATGCACATGCTATAGTTCGAGTCTTTTATGCTATTTCTTCAAAGGAAGAAGTGCCTGCAGGCTATGTTTAGAAGGTTTCTTTTTTTTTTTTTTTTTTTTTTTATAGGTAATAAGAGATTTTATTCCACGTAAATAGGCATAGCCCAAGTTCACATAAATAGGCTATGTTTAGAAGGTTTTTACGAGACAAGATGGTTGTATCTACTTATTGCTCCCTACCTCTTATATCTGGTCATAATTGTACAGAAAATACATTCTAGTGAGCTCATTAATGAAGTAAGATCAATTTATTTTGGTTGTGACTACAAGAACTTACAGAGTTTTTCCAATTAAATTAGGAAGAAAAACATTTTCAAGCTGGCACAGGGAGAGTACATAGCTCCAGAAAAAATTGAGAATGTATATGCAAAGTGCAAGTTCATTTCCCAGTGCTTTGTATATGGTAAGAAAGTGGGATTTTGCTGCTGGCTTCTCTCTCACACACACGTGCACACACTCATTTGAGCTATTGAGTTACTGACTGCTTATTTGTTGCTCTTGGTAGGTGACAGCCTGAATTCCGCTTTGGTAGCTGTTGTCTCGGTGGACCAAGATATTTTAAAAGCATGGGCTACTTCTGAAGGCGTTAAGGTTTTGATTTGGTCTTTTTAACGTGGGAAAAGAAAAAACAGAGATGATAAACCTACATACTTGCAAACTTAGTGTTTGACCTAATTTCATGTTGTATATAGAAATGTTGAATTGCCTTGAGTTATAGTCAACAGGGAACGGATCTTCACGCTAATAGAAGTGGTGAAAAATCTTAGCATGTTTTTAGGCTGCATATCTGCACCTGGTAAAATCTTATCATCAGCTGAGATTGATTAGTTGAGTCTAAAATCTCGTGATTGGGTAGGACATCCAACTATCGGTTCAGAAGCCCTAGGCAGTTAGTTGTTCGAAAGTTAGTTTGTAATCTATTTAGGAGGAGAGTCCTCCAGAATGAATCAAGGCTGATGTTTCTTACACTTCCAAGAGTCTATCTCTTTTGGTATAGAAGGATGATGTCATTTTTCCTGTAAAAAGAAAGACTCTAAGCTTTTGTTTTTCCTGTTTTAGAAGTAAAATTCTGGTGCTTTGATTGAGTTGAAAAAGGAAAAAGATATGAAAATATGCATATCTTAAATGCGGTTCTCTGGATGTGTAATGCAGTATCAAGATCTAGGGAAGCTGTGTAATGATCCAAGGGCAAGGGCTGCCGTCTTGGCTGACATGGATGCTATTGGGAGGGAAGCTCAGGCAAGTTATCTCAGATTCTCAACACCATGGCTGTCCGATTGCTCCTTTAGATTTCTGCCTTAAAATTTTCTTCTTGACTTTACAAATTTCATTTGCAGCTGAGAGGTTTTGAATTTGCAAAAGCTGTGACCTTGGTGCTTGAACCGTTTACGCTGGAGAATGGCCTGCTTACTCCAACATTTAAGGCAAGTATTCGGTTTCAAAACTCCCGAGAGGAATTGCATGGCTCGATTAAAAATGATTTTCTTGACTATTTTCTTGTGTTCCACCAGGTCAAGAGACCTCTAGCAAAGGAATACTTTGGAAAAGCAATATCTGAAATGTATGCCGAGCTCTCAGCCTCGGACCCCTCCCAGAAATCACTGAAGTAGAGAGGTTGTGAGAAGCAGAGCAAGTATGCCCCCCCACACAGATTCTTGGAGCTTTCATCATCTAGTGCTAACCATCCTGCATCATAAATTTTTCACAAAATAAAATTGAAATTAATTGACTGTGATGTTCCTCAGATCAGAGGATTGTACATTTTTGCCCCCACCCCACAATAAGAAGCAATAATTTTGAAAGCTACAGTTTCAATGTCGCAAAGCACTGTCCATAAATTTAGAAGTAATAAATGGACATACTGCATGCATTGATAGCTAGCTAGCTAGTTGTTATTTATTTATTTATTAAGTCAAGTCATATAAGGGCTAGCTCTTCTTTATTCAATTCAGGATGCCATACTGCATGCAATATAATGTGTACGTCATTCAAACTGTATGTGATTTTTTACACATGATTCCGTTCACCAGGGTTTTTTTTCACATCATCAAAGATCTTGTTCCACTTGTTACCTTTTACACATGATGTCGCGGACAACGAAATGCATATTAACAATAAAATTAGATAAAGTCTTAAAATACATGAAGATTGGCAGAAAAATGCGAGGCATGCCATGAAAAAGTGGATTTTTTTCACTAGGATCTCATATGTGCACCACTTTTTATAAAAGTGTCCACAAGTTTTTTGCTCTACATTTAGGCTTCGTTTAATTACACAGATGAGATGAAATGAAAAATTTATAAATAGTAATGAGATAGTTTGTAAATAGTAGTGAAATATTTGAATTAAGATGTTTTATGAAATTTTGAGTAATAAGAGAGAGAGAGAGTTGAATAAAAATATTATAAAGTTTAACTATTTTTAGAATATAATTTTATTTTAAGATTTGAAAATATTTAATTATTTTTTGCATTTTGTTTGAAATTTTGGAAAAAAATGTATTGATTAGATGAAAAAATTAAAAAATATTTGTATTTTTAGTATTTAGATGTTAAGATAAAATAAGATGAAATTGAATGAAATGATCTCAAAAATTTGTGAAACCAAACTGTGCTCCAGAAGCAATAAGACAACAATGTATTCATTTAACGAAGCGTGAGTTTCGCTCTTGTAGAGCTTCTGATTTCTGAGGGTTGCGCTGTCAGGGAAAATGCCATTACGCCTAAATATAAAAGAGCAATGCTACATACAGTCGTGGAATTGCAAACGCCGCGCAATCGCTTTGAAAAAGAGTGGGGTCCACGATTAAAAAGTTAGTTTTTTTTTTCATATGGGTCCCATATTAATTCATTTTTTTCAAAGCGACTGCACGCCGCTTGCACAACCACGACTGCAAATATCATTTCTCAATGTAAAATGAGCGGAAGCCCAAAGTCTAGTTTCTGGGCTTGGCCCCCATATTGGTTGAAATTCCATTAGTTGAATCATTTGTTCGAAAAAAAAAGGCTACTGTTCTATTTGACCGCTTAGTAATTTTTTTTTTCTTTTCAACTCAATAACTAAAAATAATAATTTTTAGAGTATCAATGTATTTTTTATATTTTTTTAAAAATATTTAAATATATTAAAAAAAAATATATATATATATATATATAAAGAAGCACAAATATACTAGCGGTTAGGAAGAGCAATGCAATTAAAACGGCAGAGTAACAACGCTCCATTTGTTAATATATGTTTCTTGATCGTAAGCCTGGTAAGAAATTCATTCAGATGCTTAATATAAAGTAGACTCTTGGTTTTCCTCTCTTTCTCTTGGACTTGGAGGCAAGTTCAACATCAAATTTGACTAAATTTTTTTATTCTCTATTCATCCAAACACATTCCACGGTCCACCGACCATGTTACAGAAAAATAATACTGTGGATTTATAGAAAACGTGCAAACCAACCAAAAAAAAAAAAAAAGGCAAAACGATTATTGACATTATAGTAAACGTGATCATCCTGACTAAAAACATTTTTGCACGTGATTCATTTAAAAGTGAGAATCATATTTTTCAAAACAGAAATTCTATTTACATGTACATGTCTTTTATTAAAAGAGAAAAAAATATTATAGAAATATTTTAAAAATTTTTAAAGATGAAATTATATATGCCTGTATTGCAGTCCTCAAATAAGGACAGTACGTAGCATTGCTATTTTCAAAAGGCTTGTATGGATTTTAAAATTGAGCAATGGTACGTACAGTCCTCGAATGGGGACTGCAATATAGACCTAGGTAATTTTATTTTTAAAATTTTTTAAAATTATAATAATATTCATCTTAAAATGTTGTTTTTTCTCATTTAATAAAAGACTTGCACAAGCAGTCTCCAAGTGGGGACTGTAAATAGAATTTCTCTTTAAAATTTTAAGACAAATTTTATTTGCAGTCTCCAAATCCCATGTGTAGATCATTTATTAAAAAGAAAAAATATTATTTTAAGATGAATATTTTTATAATTTTAAATATAAAATTACCTAAACTTGCATTGTAGTCTCCAAATGAGAACTCTTATGTAGCATCCTTAGACTCATACTTGTCATTTTTCTTTCCTTTATTGTTAAAAAACCTAGAGCTAGACGGTTCTTTCACAAATACTTGCCAACTCTAAGGGTTGTTTGGATTCAGAAACTATTTCATCTCGTCTTATTATTATAATTTTTTTAAATTTTCACACAAAATATAATAAATAATTTAACTTTTTTAAATCTTAAAATACAAATAATATTTTATTCAACCCAACTTTAATTTAAAATCATCTCATCTCACTATCTAAATAGCTTGTTTCATTGATCTTGATTTTGATTTTTTTTTTTATAAATTAATTTAAATAGAAGAATGTCTATAGCAATTTAATGACTAAGGTGTCACCACTACAAATTCTTTTACAACCGAGAGCTTATAAAAATAAATGATTTTACACAACAGTTTTATAAAATGGTAGTGGCATTAGCTGTATTTTTTTACAAGATCGTTGGGTAGAAAAAAGTTGTAAATTGGAATTATTTTTCTTAATAATTTCAGCTTATAATGTTGATTCATTTTAATAAATAATTATACACCCCTTAGTTTTAGTCCTCTAAATAGTTGATCGAGTATATTAAAGTCATATTAATATTAAGATTTCGTTTGGTTTTA
This sequence comes from Carya illinoinensis, assembly GCF_018687715.1. Lineage (NCBI taxonomy): Eukaryota > Viridiplantae > Streptophyta > Magnoliopsida > Fagales > Juglandaceae > Carya > Carya illinoinensis. The sequence goes on from NC_056753.1 coordinate 26,016,113, forward strand.
CATATGATTTCAAATCATTTTATTTCATCTCATCTAAAAATTATGTTGCCCAGATGACTAACACAAGAGGGGGTGAATTGAATTGTATTAAAAAAAATAACAATTATAAATCAAATATATAATATAAAATATAAACAAAATATAAAATAACAATAAATATAAAGAGTAAGGGTAAAAGAGAAGCAAACTCAGTATGTTAACGAGGTTCGGCCCCACTGCCTACGTCCTCGCCTCAAGCTACCCCTTAAAGATTCCCAAATTCACTATTCAACCTCCTTCAGGTGGAGATAGAAATCTATTACACCTTTGAACAACACCGCTACAAAGGATCCGTGTAGAATACCCTCTACACTTGGAATCACCTTACACGTAGTGATTCAATTATTCCTCGTGTAGAATACTTTCTACACGCACAAGGGTTATACACACCCTTTTTCTGATACAAAAGCTGATAGTGGGTAGGTTATCAGAAAAACACTCTTCAATGAGTGAAATAAGAACAATACAGCGCAAACTATATCTTTCAAAATGAACAAGGATTAAGGCTCAATACTTAGAGAAGAGAGAATGAAAGCTTTGAATGTTGGTGTTGTGAATGTGAAGCTCTCAAATGATCTATTTATAGGCATATGAGTCTTTATATTCAAATTTAAAAAGATTCACATGTCAAAGACAACATCATTCACTTTTTCAAAAAATTTAAATAAAAGGTTCTTCTTTTTCAATTGTCAAAGACAACATCATTCATTTTTAAAAAAAATCAAACCTAATCTTTTACTTTTGGCATATGACAAAATGAGCACACTTTCATTTTCAAAAAATTCAAACCTAATCTTTTACTTTTTGCATATGACAAAAGGAGCACACTTTCCTTTTCAAAAAAATTCAAACCTAATCTTTTACTTTTTGTATATGACAAAATGAGCACACTTTACTTTTCAAATTTTTCAAACAAAATTATCTACCTTTTATATAAGTCTAAAAAAGCATCAAAGACTTTTTGAAAATATTCAAATAAAACATGCACATGTGAAAGATGACAATTAATCATCTTTAATATTTTTAAAATTCAACCATTTAATCAAGGCATGCACATGTAAAAGATGACAATCAATTATCTTTCAAAATTTTCAAATTTAATTTTCAAAAATATTTATGCACATGTGGAAAATGTATTTTAATGCTTTATGATAAAATATTAATTTTGAGCATTAATCCTAATTTCGAATTTTAAGAGATTTACAACATTACTCTATGACTTTAATGTGAACTTGTTTCCTTCTTGCTCATGCTTAATTTTTTGATGTGCTTGATTCCATTGTGTGAACAACTTGAGTTTGAAACTCATTTATTCTTTGAATTCATTTGTTATCATTAAAATCCATGTGTAGATTTATAATCACATGAAACTTGAAACCTTGGGTTCAACAAATTCAAATACAAATATATACATATATATTTTCAAATTATTAACTTTTTCATCAAATAATTACCTAATCATTATAATTTTCCTAAACTTTCAAATAAAACACAAAAAATAATTCAACTCAAATTTCAAAATAAAAGCTATATTAAACAATTATATTCTAACAATATTTTAATTTTATAATATTTTTATTTACTTTTTTCTCTCTCAATTTTCAAAATCACATAAAACATCTTAACTCAAACCATTTTATTACTATTTAAAACTATATCACTACTATTTATAAATTTATCATCCCATCTCATCTCTTGCCAACTCTTCCATTAAGTGGCTTAGGGAGTTGCTTAACGCTGCTAGTGGAAGAAGGCCCTCCAAAAAATTCTCTAGTAGAATCTTATAAAAGAAAAAATAATTCGTGATTAGAAAAAATTGAATAAGTTAATGAGAAAATATAAAAAGTATCAAATAGAATTTATGTAATCAGTTATTATTTCAATTATTGTACTTATTTTTTCTTCTAAAAATTCAATTTTTATTGAACTTTTCTTAGTTTATAATTTTATTTTGTTTGGAATATTTTAGCTCACCATCAAATTTTTATTTTTCATATTAAGTCATTAATTTATAAAGATGTTAGAAATACTCCTAATTGCCAAAAAGGTGCTCATTGGGATGAGGTTTTTTTTTTTTTTTTTTTTTTTTTTTTTTTTTTTTTTTTTTTTTTTTTTTTTAAATCTTGTAAAACTAAATTTCATAAAATTATCTCTAAGTCGATCATTTTTCAATAAATATTAAGTCGGTTATAAATTGAAAATGTGGTATAAAATCTTCATTAATAATTTTGCTTTGCAAAATAATAAGAATTTTTTTTAATAAAAATATAATGTAAAAAATAAAAAGATAGTAATTTTATTGAATTTTAATTTCTAAGATTAAAAAAAAAATGACTGATTCTAAATTTTTGCCAGGTCCTACAATCTATTGAGTTGGCTATTTCTCATCTCATCTGTATAAATAAATGTGACCTAAATTTTATTTTACAGATAGCTATAGACACACGTTTTTAAGGTGTTATTTGTTTATGAATTTTATTGGTCTGCTTTGATGCCAAACACCACTTGTAAGTTTTTATCCGAAAGTCGAAGGAGGCTTAGGTTGATGGGAACCAAAATTGTTAGGTACATTGTCCTCCTCCCTTGCTTGTTCAAAACAACTTACATATTCCATCTAATTTAACCATAATCTCTTAATTTAATATTAATTAATTAAAGATATTAACAAATCAAAATTAAAATTTTATAAATGATTGAAATTATGTCATTTTTACCAATGAACTAACAAAGTTCAAACATTTCTCTCGTCTGTCTTTTCGCATGTTACAAAGTTTTTTTTTTTTCTATTTTTCCTTTAAGAAGTGGTACAGCCTTTACAGAAAATTATATAAAAATAAATTTATAAATTAACGTAATTTTATATAATCTATTAAATATATCTTATAATTTTATACATACGTTAAGATAAGTTTTACATTTTTTGTAATATTAAATTATTTTTTTAAAATATTAATTTGATTATATAAAATGAAATGAATCATTATAATTTTTTAAAATTTTTACGTAAAATCTTATAAATAATTTAATTTTTTAAATTTTAAAATTAAATTAATATTAAAAATATATATTATAATAATATTTTATTTAATTTTTAATAAAATATTTCATTTAAACCGTCGAACCAATCTTGGCTTGGCCAAAGAATTTTCAAATAAGAATTTTAAATTTTAAGATTAAATATTAAAATATTATATTTTAATATTATTATTATATTGAGATTTAAAAAAATTAAGAAAAAAATTAAATTATTTATTATATTTTATATGAGAATTTAAAAAAATTATAATAATAAAATAAAAATTTCTTGTGACCAAACACAATCTTAAATTTGCAAGTTAGAAATTTCCTTAAAACGGAGCAGAGAGGCCACGTCATCATCCACTGCCGCGAATTCAAGTTATTGTGCTGAGTCATTGCCAAAAGAACATGACAGACTACAGTTCTACTGGCCATCAGCGCGTTGGGGAAGCGAGTGCACGAACTTACTCCAAGCCTCGATGTACCAGACTGCGCCCGTGGTGCGCCCACTACCTCGCTGCAAAGGAAAAGGCGAAGACGAGAACTTCCGAAGAAACAGATAGACAGAGAAAGGGAAAGGCTAGAGAGAGTCGGAGGTTCAACACTGCAGTCGGCAACACTTCTCAAATTCCCTTTCTCTTCTCTAAGCAATTCTTTATCTTTTTATCTCAGTTTCAAGTAAACGATTCCTCAATCTCTGATCTGCTCCTCTTCGATTCTCGGGAATAACAGACTTGACTTCCTGAAGAAGACTTTGGGAATTAGATTCTAAGGTTGGCTTTTTTATTTTTGTCAAACTTGGGTTTGGAATTGATACGGACCGTTCAATCATGCTATCCAATCACCTGCAAAATGGGATCGAGACCGCGAAGATGGTTTGGTCTCGGATCCCGAACGCCGAGGAAGGTGACCACGAGCACGCCGGGCTCTTGCGGAAGAGCGATGGGAGCAGCGTCGAGAGCCTTGAGTACGAAGTCGTCGAGAATCACGCTTATTGGGAAGAGCAGGTGGGGTTTCTGAGTTAGTTCAGACGTTGTGATTCGGTTCGTTTTCCCGAGTTTATTTATGAGTTCAATTTGTGTGCTTTGCGATCTACAGGACCAACGAGGGAAGCTTTTTCTCGTATATTATGTGGTGGTGAAGTGGTTCTTTGCTTTGCTCATTGGCATTGGTTAGCTCTCAATTAAGTTTTTGGTTCTATCTACGTTTACTTGGATTGATTATAACGAGGATTGAATTCCGATCACTGGTCTAATTATTTTCGCGGTAGTTAATATATTATTGATTAAGTGTCACTGCGCTGGAGATTTCTGTTTTTAGTTTAATGATGGTGATTAAGGACCGAAGACACTTCGGATGAAACGCGTGTTACGATTGCAATTGGTGGTATCATGTAAATCGAGGCACTTCAGCTTGTAATCAGATTTCCATTGGTTCTAATAATATTTATAAATGACGTTTTTTCCCAACACTATTTTCCAATCAAAGTATCAGGCCGGTGCATCTGCTCGTTTTCTAGTTTTTGAGTTATCATTTCATTTTGGATTTTGGATTATCGTGAGGGTATTAAAGCCAAGTGTATAGTTTTAGTTACTAGTGATGAATACCATGTTTGTTTGTTTGTTTTTTGTTCTTTTAATGTTTGTACATTCACTAGTGCACAGCTATTCATATCTTTTGGCGTTCATCAGATATACTGGGCTATTTTTCTGATTTCCATTTTCATGTTCCAGGTACTGGATTAGCTGCCGTTTTCATAAATCTTTCTGTTGAGAACTTTGCTGGTTGGAAGTTTGCATTGACGTTCTCTATAATACAAAAATCATATGTGGCTGGGTTTATCGTCTATGTATTAATCAACCTAGTTTTAGTCTTGTCCTCTGTATATATCATTACGCATTTCGCACCAGCTGCAGCTGGATCTGGAATTCCCGAAATCAAAGGTTATTTGAACGGTAAGCTGGGCCTGGCCTGTCTCAATTTTCTTTTCTGAGATCTATTCATGAGTCAACCATCTCAATGTCATAAATGTTGACCATGCCATGTCATTCTAATGTACAGGAGTTGACATTCACGGGGTTCTTCTTTTCAGAACCTTGATTGGAAAGGTATGGTCTATCTTGGGATTCTCAGCTATTTGTTAAGGTTACACTTGATATATTTTTTGGTTGTGGCCTTCCCCTTGCAATTTACAGATATTTGGAAGCATTGGCTCAGTTGGAGGTGGTCTAGCTCTGGGCAAAGAAGGTCCTCTTGTTCATACTGGTGCTTGTATTGCTTCTTTGCTCGGACAAGTAAGCACATATTGCTGAGAATTAACTGCATGTTGTAATTGGGCAGAACATTTTTCATTTTTTAATTTCTTTTGTGCGAATGAGCTTTTCTCAGATTGCACTTACTCCTATAGGAATGGGATAAGGGGTGAAGTTGTCGTTAAGATTCATTGGTGCATTTGTGACTTACCCATAAGAAATATAAATAAGTTCTTATGTCCTCTCCCCACCCTACCCCTTTTTCAGAAAAAAATAGGGTTCTATAGTCTAAATAAAAGATTAAAATTAAAAATATAATGTAAAAATACCATGGGTTACATGGTTGTAATATCATTTGAAAATTATTTGCCCAAGGGCCTCACACGAAGAAGAAAACCAAATGTTTTTAATGGGCAGCTTATGGTCATTTTAAAATCATATCTAATACATGGCTCTTGATTTGGTTATCTGGGAGGAATTTCTCATGCCAACACCACACAGCTGTGGAATTAAGGCACCAAGTGATGGACTCTCGCTTCACTAGGAAGCTACATATGTTACCATATAACTGTTTTGACTTTTTCAAATCATGTGTTCATTTTCATTCTCCCTTATGAGTTTTAAATCCGTATCCAACTCCTAATTTTGTAGCAACTGCTTGAAGGTAAAATTTTTAGTTTGGAAATTATTTGTCTGAGTGGATAGTCCTTTTCATTGATACCAGTCATTTGGCTGACTCGTTGGTATCAATATTGTATTTAGGGTTTAATGGGTTGTCTTTACTGTTATGGTTACTCAACCTGGCTTTGCCAACATGAGTCTTGGTTGGTTTTATAAGAGCTGCTCTGCATGATTTTTGATATCTACTCCCAGACATATTTGCTTCTGCAACTTGTTGTAGAAGAAAGGAACATTTTTAAACACAACCATTTGTCATGTATAGTTCTCTTAAGCTTGTCGTTGTGTTGTGGTAAAAGATTGGCTTTTGGTATGCTTGAAACTTGTTTCCATTTCTTCTTCCTAAATAGGTGTTACCTCTTGTATATGCCTTCGTGTACTTGGGCTATGCCTATTCTTATAAATTAAAAAAAAAAAAAAAAGTGTATTGTTGGTCCTTAACAGTTAGTTCAGGAGTATGGGTAGATGAAAAAATTGCATTCTAATACTTTTGTGGTGGAGTATATTATCTTTCTATGGCTAATGCTAATAACCAAACGTGCCGGCTAGATTGACAAAAGGAAAAATCTTTCCTAATGCATCTTAAAATCATGTGTTACAGAAGCCTCCCCTCTTTTCCTTATGAGCTAAAATTTTCATTTTCTATGTTTTGTATAATTCAGGGTGGATCCACCAAGTATCATCTCAGTTCGAGATGGTTGCAAATTTTTAAGAGCGATCGAGATCGCCGTGATCTTGTGAGTGGCTTTCGCCTTTATTTTTGGTAGTCTGAACATCCATGCACGTCATTATTTCCAAATTCAATCGAGTCTCTGGTATAAATATCATGCATTGTTGTTGATGATAGAAGAAAAGGAATTTTATTTATTCTTCTCCATAGAGTAGGAGATAGTATCTTCTGGATTTATGCTCTCATCAGGGGTGTAATTTAACAATCTTTTTTCATACTTCTTTGTATTTTTGTCCAGTGATGCTATGCTTTGTCTAATTGCTTTTTGAGACAGCCATATTAATGATCTCAATGATTTATGTGAGTTTTATAGATATTATTGATATGCCTTTGGATATTGCACTCCGAAATGTATTTGGATTGGGTTTACGAAAAAGAGAGAGGTACTGCATGCCATAAGAAACATAAAACTTTTTCCTGTTCAAATTTCTCTAGATGTTTCCATTGTTAGGTTATCTCTGTGTAAATATTTATTACCATGGTTGTATCCTGCATAACACAGTAAGGTTTAGTGATGGTGGATTTCAGGGTCTTGCCAATGGAATGTGTATTTGGATTATTAGTTGTTAAAGGGGGTATTACTGGAGGTAGGGAAGTGACTCTTTTGAATAATTCTATTTCTCAATCTGGATTGTAACTCCAAAATGATGGTACAAACTTTGATACTTCTTATTTATTTCATTGCAATCCATCAGTTTGGATACATTATAGAATGTCAATTTTATAGCCCACTTCCCTCCCCCCAACCTTACAACCCTTAGGCAGAAATCCAGCCCATAAGAAACCTATTCTATCAAATGTAAAAGCTAGTCCTTTTTTAGAACTGATACATTATTACAATGTACTTTGGCTTCATATGGGTATATTCTACATGGTTTTCTGTGACAAACTGCTCCAAACGAATAATGATGTTGAAGTTTAACATTTTAACCGATAATCCTATTTTTCCTTTCTCATAATCAATTGTGGATATATTATTTGGCAGTACTGCAACCTCTGTTAGTTTTATGTTGACATGAAGACATTGTAACTCAATTGTCACCTTATTATTTCTCACTGTGATTTGATATTATCTGACTATAGAGATGGCATAGCTCTGTAGTTTGCTCATTTTATTTGTCTGATGTTTTGAAAAGGTTACGTGTGGGTGTGCAGCTGGAGTTGCTGCCGCTTTTAGGGCTCCAGTTGGTGGTGTATTATTTGCATTGGAAGAGGTTACATCTTGGTAAGAAGATCTTGTTCTTGATTGCATCATAAGTAATGTTAGCATAAGGATATGTGTGGGCAGGGGTGCCTGTTCAATTTCTCATCTATATCTTTGGACGCATTTTAAGTATGCTTCAGCACCTGCATTGGTTACCTTGGATTGTGCTTCCTTTTATGCTCTTGCATATTTCTTCTAGAAGTGGTTTGGTTTACACATTGATCTGTGAGAACTTCTCAATTCACTTGCGCCATACGATTGAAGGTGGAGGAGTCAACTCATGTGGCGTGTCTTTTTCACTTCTGCTATTGTGGCTGTCGTGGTGCGTACTGCAATGGGGTGGTGTAAGAATGGAAACTGTGGACATTTTGGCTCCGGTGGCTTCATTATATGGGACATATCAGGGTTAGGATCTAAGCTTCCTTCAGCTTCATATCTGCCTTGAGCTTTTGCTCCTTTTCTGACTGCTGCTTTTTTCAGTGGTCAAGAGGACTACTCTTTTGAGGAGTTGCTGCCAATGGCTATTATCGGAGTTATTGGAGGTCTACTGGGTAAGGTTTTGCACCATGCTTAATGCCCGAAATTTTTGCACTATGCTTGATACCCGAAATTTTCTTCATTAAATTTTGGGTTCAATGTTGGGTCTTCTTTTACAGGAGCGTTGTTTAATCAGCTTACTCTTTATATATCTTATTGGCGCCGAAATCATTTACACAAGAAAGGGAACCAAGTCAAGGTAGGCTTGTAAGTAACAGATATGGAACCTGCATGTTCAAAATGCACATGTTTGTTCTTCCAATGATGTACAGTTGTCTAACACTTGATTCGTACCATTCATCTCTCCCCAAAAAACATTGCAGATAATTGAAGCATGCCTTGTCTCCCTGATAACCTCCATTATTTCCTTTGGATTACCACTTCTAAGAAAATGCAGTCCATGCCCTGATTCAGATCCTGATTCCAGTTTAGAATGCCCAAGGCCTCCTGGAATGTATGGGAATTATGTAAATGTAAGATCTGAGGCTGGTTGTTACTATCGTTTTGGATTACTTTTCTTGTGTTGGTTATATTTTTTTCTTTTTTGCTTTTTTATCTGCCATGTAATTCCATTTGTGGAGTTCTATAGCGTACTAAGCATAAACTCCATTTCTCTATTTGATCCCACTGTTATAATCTCTCTACTGATGAAACCCGAAGTATCAAACTATTACCTTCGGCCATTTATTAATCTGAAAGTCTATTTGAAATTTTGACCTTAAGAAACCAGGCTGTGAATGTTGCTGACTAAATGCTTGTATAAATTTTTCACTTTCCCCTTTTTGGGGATACAAATGATTGCTCTCTTATTTTTTTTTTCCTAATACCACACCTGCCTCAACCAGTATTCTTTAATTGCTCTTTCTCACATGACCAATATTTTTCATGGAAGATAAAGAAAACATTTTGTTTTATTTCATAGATAGAATCTTCTTTTTTCAAGTTTTGAATACAAACCTTTTTTCCCCTCTTTTGTGGTGGTTTTGAGTTTTTATAGTTCAGATATATGTTGTGGAAACTTGACATTAGCAAATTATTATCTTAATTTATTCCTTTTTCAGTTTTATTGCAGCAAGGAAAAGGAATACAATGACCTTGCAACTATTTTCTTCAATACTCAGGTTTTGTTGCTGAAAACTTTTCCTCTTTAGCTTTACATGCTAGAGCCATGGCGCCTCTTTGGTTTCATATTTAAAGAAATATCTTTGTTTGGCAGGATGACGCCATAAGGAATTTGTTCAGTGCAAAAACCATTCATGAGTTCAGTGCCCAAAGTTTGTTGACCTTTTTGGTACTGCATTATCCTCCCAGCTTGTTGCATAGTCTTTTGGACAAATATACTGATCATGCACTGCCATTTGGACTTTCTTACTTCATAGCATCTTGTTGTGATTAACTATGTTTAATCCTTATGGTTATGAAGTCCCAGTCTTTAAATTTTGAAAGCCAAAGGTGTTTTCACCCAATCATTGGTTCAACAAATTTGAAGCACTTTTTTTGGCCGACCTAGTAGACAAGAAAATTTACTCCGAACCAAGGTGTTATGCATTTTCATATATGGGCAGTGTACGATAAATACAGCAGTAAAGTGTTGCATTACCGCTTGCTACCCTAAAGAAAGCTGACTTTACAAAACTTAAGAAAATAAACATACCTGTTGAAAGATATTAGAAAAGCATATGGTTTTCGACAAATTCTTTGATGGTGGGCCCTTTTCGCATGGCAGTTGAACCAGGACTTCTAATTAACATGAACCCAACTTTTAAAGTTCACATAATGCACTGAAATATTATTGCTACTTTTCTGCATGTGTTATATGTTTGTAGAATTTTCAGTTTTTGGTTTCTTTTAATCCATTGCAGGTTATGTTTTATACCTTAGCTGTGGTGACATTTGGTACTGCTGTTCCAGCTGGTCAATTTATACCTGGAATAATGATAGGATCAACATATGGGCGTCTAGTCGGCATGTTTGTTGTTAACTTTTACAAGAAGCTCAGCATCGAAGAGGGAACGTGAGTAATATCATTTTTCTATCCTATGGAAATTTTGTATCAGATTCATATTTTACCTATAAAAAAGTACCAGATTCATATAATTGTTATTCAAGCTTCAGAATTCTTCTTTGCTGAGTGGATGGGGACCTTAAATTTCTATTTGATTTAATCTTTCTTTCATATTCTTGTATTATTTAATTTTAGATGATAACTTTGGGCATTACTCATTGTATTTCATCCATGTACTTGGGCAATGCTCTCTCTCTCTGGTTTAGTTTGTTCTCTTTAGGAAATATTTTTTTTACTGGTAGTCAGAGAAAAAATCATTTTTATATACTATATAATTCCCTATTCGTTGGGGACTATAAAAGGTTTTTTGCTTGCCTTGTGTTTGTTTGTATACATGGGTTTGACCATGGGGACTATAAAAGGAACTTCTATTTACTTTCTGAATTTTCTAAAGACCAGTTTTAGCTATAGAAAACTGCCCTGAAGCACTGGGAAATGGGTTCCTTGTTTACCCATGATGAACTTTTGGATTGCTACTAATAAGTGGCAAGAAAGAGTACATACCTTTTGTCTAGTCATTTCTAACGCATAACTATGTGTCCTCTTTTTCATATCTTTCTATCTGCACCTTGCCTACACTTTTTACCTGTAAGAATAGTGGTTGCTATTGATATGGTGCATGTTGTTACATGCTCGGTGCACCTTGTTTCTGATGTGCTTTGTATAATTCTTTGTGGAGTTTCTAGATATGCTTTACTGGGAGCTGCTTCTTTTCTTGGAGGGTCAATGAGGATGACGGTGTCTCTATGCGTCATTATGGTTGAGATAACAAATAACTTGAAGCTTTTACCCCTTATCATGCTTGTTCTTCTTATTTCAAAGGTATTTTTTAATGCTTGTCATTTCAGTAATAATTGCTCTGTGAAAGTACTTAAAGAGTCTTTTCTCACGGCAGGCTGTTGGTGATGCTTTTAATGAAGGCCTATATGAAGAACAAGCACGACTTAAGGGCATTCCATTGCTGGAATCAAAACCCAAATATCAGATGCGGAAAATGACAGCGAAGGACGCTTGCAGACAACGGGTATGCCATTTTATTGCTTTGGTTTTTCCTATTTACAATGTGGATACATTTTTTTCGAATTTTGGACACGTTTTACATTGCAGAGCACGTTTGGACATGGGTGCCCTGTAGCATTCATGTCATATTTACATTGAAATTTCTATTCTGTTACTTGTGTTGTTCATGCCATCATGAACTTACTTGGCAATTGTTTTCCTACCTTTGAAGGTGGTGTCCTTCCCTCGCGTTGTTAAGGTTGCAGATATAGTTTCTATTTTACAGAGCAACAAACATAATGGTTTCCCTGTGAGCACTTGTACTTTGCTTTCTATTCCTGTCTTTTAAAATAATGTTTTGGCCCTTTCTCAACTGTTTTTCAAACTTTGACTGACCCAGGTGATTGATCACACAAGGACTGGGGAAACACTTGTCATTGGACTTATGCCTCGCAGGTATCTCATATTGAGTTTTTTTTCTTTTTATATAAATTGTATCATTTATTTCAGAAGAGGAAGCATGAGTTTTGTTGAAAACAAAATAACATTTTAATGGTTGGTTCATGATGCAGTCATTTGTTGGTACTTCTGCAGTCAAAGGTAGATTTCCAACATAGTCCTTTGCCCAGTGATCCTAGACCTGGATCCAGGCCTATCAGGTAGTTAGAGGTTTATCACAGTTTAGTTATGTCTTTTCTTCACTCTCTGTAAAGCTTTTGACAGCTCATCTAAACTCCAGGCACACCCCTAGTGAATTTGTCAAACCTGCTTCCAGTAAAGGAATATCTATAGAGGATATACATCTTAGTTCAGATGACTTGGAAATGTACATAGATCTTGCCCCATTTTTGAATCCTTCTCCATACATTGTCCCTGAAGATATGTCTCTGACAAAGGTGATAATTCCAACTCTTCTGCATATGATTGTTTTGCATGTACCTGTGCTACATCCATTTCTAATCTTATCAACCAAGTTTTGCATCTTCTTAATTGTGCAGGTATATAATCTTTTTCGCCAACTAGGTTTGAGACATCTATTTGTTGTCCCTCGGCCATCTCGTGTGATTGGTTTGATTACCCGAAAGGATTTGTTGATTGAGGTATTGCTACCGTGTTAGAACTTTTTATATTCTCCAATACATTAGGCATGTAATAATGGATATTGATGGATGCTAAAACAACTGATATTTGATGATTTGCATGGCAGGATAGCGAGGAATCAGATACAGTGGAGCTCCAATCGACTAGTGTAAGGTCTCTATGATACTTTACTCATGTTAGATAAACCAACTTTGATACCTGTGCGTTGGATAATCTAAAATTAATCCATAGGGCCCGCTTAGTATTTTTATGTGGAAGTACAATTAGACGCGAGTAAAAATTTTTGGAAGGTAACATATTGCCTATGAAAATGCGTTTAATTTCGGAGGTAATATTTACTCGTGTATGGTATATTAGATATCTAACAGCGTATGCTGTGGAAGCAAGTAAGAAGACAAGTTCTTTATGCTGTTCTTCTTTCATTTGTTCTGATGGGGTTATTTAACCTTCACCCCCTATGTAGATTTTACAGGACTAATAATATTTCCAACATAAATTTTTTTTCTGGGAAGCCGCCAGATAATTAGTCCTTTAAATGCTAGTATTAGATACCATTAGTGAGTTTGTCATTGATTTAATAGTATCAGGGGCTTGCACTTGTGGGCTTTCTTAAGCACATAGCGATGTGCCTGCATGAATGTTTCTTTGATGGGCATAACTCAGATACCTTAATTTGTATATCTGTTGCTGTTCCTTCCCTAAATTCAGATTCTATTTTTTGTGTTTTAGCGTATTCCATCTTAAACAAAGATACAGCTGCAGAAATGGATTGGAACAAGAAAATAAGTCTTCATGTTTGGTGTACTGCAAGTTTTCAAAATCTCTTACATTTAATGCTTCTGTTTGTAAACTGTTCATTTCAATGGTAGTGAAGCTACCAGCTTCTTTGAAAGTTTACATTTGGAGTGAATCTTCAGATCTCGTGCGTGTCAAATCATATTTTGCTTTCAAGCTTAATTGTCAATGACCAATTTATATATTGTTCAGTTAAATCCTCTCTAGTGGAACTTACTGTCTGGCCTTGCACATAACAATCTGGTACTTGACTTGGCCATTTTGTTCCAACCCGTGCTGTTATTCTACTACTTGTAGAACTTTTTATCTGTATTTTCAAATCTGAACAGCAGTCTGTTGCCATTTATTTTCAATATTCTTAATCCTGTCTGTAATCATCTGAATGCAGATCTCGGCATCGAGATAGAAGCATGTTGAGGAATGGAGATGCAGAAAGCCCACTTCTCAATGTTCTTGTCCAAGGTCATACATCCAGCTGATGTTGATGTCCAGTCTCCCATGAATGCAATTCTTTTAGCCTAGTCCATTCTTTCCTCCCGAAATCTTTTTTTTTCCTTCCATTTTGTCTTTAATCTATCGAACTTAGGCGTGAATTGTTAATTGAATATTACCCCCTTTGAGCGTGGGGGATCGGGTGTCACGCCATCTGAATTTTGTATTGCACACAACCAAGAAAAGGCATAATGACTAGACAGATTAGAAGAGGAGCAAGCTTGTTCACATCAATCAAGATAACAAACTAGTTGAGCTACTGTGGAACTGTAGAAGAAGATAAATTTGGCGCGATGAATATGAATATATGCACGACTAAAATCTATAAGGGTCCTGCCAGTCAGCAGCCCAGCTCTTACCTTTATGCGTGATCGCTAGTTCATTTTTCTTCTCTTTTTAACATTATAATCCATCGTCTTCCTCCGCCCCCTCCCTCCCCTCTCTTCATCTTCTCTTAGCTACTGTCATTTTATTTTACATTTCATTCCTATCTCCTCACCTATCCTCTTCCTTTTTCTTCCGTCTTTACATAAAATCTATTTCTAGTGGATTACCTATTGCATTAATTACCAATATCAACCTCTTGCTACTTTTACGACTCTAGCATGATCAAATGTGATGTTGTAATCCCAGATCTGAACTCTTCATATCCAAATTTTACATTTTTAGGTCTGAATCCTGCAAAATATACATGAACCTCTCTATTGCATGAAATTCTTAAAACAAATGAAGATGAGATCATCTACCTTTATAACCTATAAAGATGGAGTGGTGATTATTGAGCCGTAAATGACCTCAGGATTGGCACGATCAAGTTCGAGTTCAGTTTGATTCGTTTATTAAACGGGCACCTCTCTAAGTATTGTGGTTTTGATGCTTGACAATGTTGTAACTCATGATTAGTTGTGGACAGGATGACCTCATTCTTTTACTACTACTGTTGGATAATGCTGCTATATTGAACTAATAAATGAGAATTTTAAAGAGTTAGTCTAATTGCTGTAATTAGAAATTGAAAAATTCTTTACACCATATTATCATTTCACTCTTATCCTAAGATGTGACATATTTATTACTATTGGATAATATTTTATTTGTTGATTCTTTATCATCCAATGATAATAAATGTCTTATCTTACATAGTGAGATGAGAATAAGATGGGTTTAACTGACTATTTCGAAACATTTCGCAAAATTAAAATTTGTAAGCCATGTTTATATATGATATACCTAGCCAATGAATATCCTCCACCGCTATGCCCTAAATAATTCCCAAAAAAGCTCCAACACAACGTAATCCCCATAAATTCCACAAACAAAGAAGGGTTTAACTAAGAAGAAACCCTTGATTAAGCAGAGTCAGAAACCAAAAGAACAACCACAGCCATAGCCATTAACCCAAGCGAACCAAAGCCATCCTTCAAAGCACTGAACGTAACAGCCTTACTCGGAGAAGGAGTGGGAATACGAGCGGCAGGAACTAGAGGAGAGACCAATGCTGATGGAGTTGAAGCAGTAGTTGAAAGATTGCGAGGCACATTGATGTCGACCTTCTGGCCAGCTTGGCAGTGGCCGGGGACGCCGCAGAAAAAGAAGTGGTGACCGCGCCTAGTGATATGGATGGTGTCATTCCCAGTGGTGTAGGTGGCCAAAGGTGCTGACACATTGCAAGCCCTGTACATTTTATGCGTTACTCTCATCACGTTGTGGAATTGGGCGTTGTACTCAAAATCTGTCACAAAAAATATCAACCAAGAAAACACAACACTGTTAGTCACCAGTAATCCCTATTTCCAAGTATTTCTTTTTTGTTTTTTGCCCTTTTGTTTGTTAGTTCTGGTTAAGTGTCCAGATGAAGTTTTCAACCTTTACCAAACATTCTGAGTGGACGTGGTGCCCTACTTTGATGGATACCGTGCAAACGCGTTATTGAATGCAAAGTGAGTATAATCATGAAAGCGTGGATGTGATGGTAGGAAGGAATGTGTGCCAGTGGGGGCCAAATGCCCATGATGCAGCATGGCCGACCTAATCATGTAGCCTCCTTCCACATACGGATGGATTCTTTGTTATAGTGGCAGTTATCCATTCTTTGTTTTGAGAAGGGACGATTCTAATGCACTTCATACCAATGGCTTCTTACCCCACTTTCCTCCATTAGTTGTGTGAGAGCAGTAAGTAGACAGACATGCAATGTCTACACTGATAACTTGATAAGAAATTAAGGCAATGGCCGGCTGGGAAATTCATCTTGCGATGAAGACTGCAGTAGGTTGGTTCCTTGAAGAGCCCCAAAACACACTTTAGCCAGAAAGAGAAGAACAGGGAACTACAGATCGAGAAACCTCCCAGGCTTTTACGAGTATTTTATGCTCATCAAATCTATAACCCAAAACAAGATCCTTCTCTCGCCCAGAATGAGGCCAGGAGAGTAGAGCTACGGATTATGCTGGAAAACTTAAGACTCTATTTGTGCGCAAATTAATAAATGGTGAATTAATTACACAATCCGAGAAGAATGCTGCATAACCCAATACCCCAAAAACTGCAGACTACGCAGAATGAAAATGAAATCAAGTCAGCAACATTGAGATTATGAAATAAACTTACGGATAATATCACCAACTTGAAAGGTCTTAGTAGCGGCCCACTGCTTGTAGTTAATATTACCAATGGTGGTCCAACCTGCCGAGTCCCCAACCTTGTACACAGCCGCATTGGATATATGTACCGCCACCATCAACATGAGCAGAACGAAGCCTTTCCCCGCCAAAGCCATGGCCTGGAGCCCTGGAAGAGAGTGAACACGTTTGGTGTTGGGTGGGTGGTGACAATTTGGAGAACTTTCTGTCTACGATCGTTTATAAAATCTTTTGGACTGACTTGCTCTTAAGTGTTGGTGGTTGGAGCCTTAAGAAAGGGTGTTTGGTCCTCTAAATCAGTACTTTTTCTGTTAATTATACGCTAAGCACCCTTTGCATATCTTGATTTGAAATAACAGCTGTGAGAAAGAGAATATTATGAAAGCAGATTCTCAACAAAGTACTCCCTAATTAAGAAACGATCCCTTTATTTATTTTTCCCAAACTTCATGTTAAAAATGATTGAAATATAAGCAAAAAGGATTCATTCTTGATTGATTTTTTTCCCTTTAAAATTATGTTTGGAGGACTTGAATTAGAAGGGAAGAATGTTAAGGGCATGTTGGTGTGGTGGGTTGCTCATTCGTCTTTCATTAGAAATTTGGAAGTTCCATCATGACACTGCCTACCCTACAATTTTATTTTGGTTGGGTACTCATATTGCTTTGTACAGGGGAGAAGTAGAGGCTTAATCTTTACAATTTCCTAATGAAAGTCACAATTATCAAGCACGTGCGTTTCATTACCGGGTAACAAATTGGATTTTTTTTTTGAACTTTTTCTTTTATAGTACATTTGGCCATTCCTGTCTGATAGAAGTTGATCTCGCGCTTGCTTCTCAAGACAGTAATGTTCTCTGAACTATATCTCTGTGTACTGTGGGTTAATGGATAATTACTTTTTTAGTATTTGAGTATAATTGGCTTAGAGACCATGAGATGGACGAAAGGCCGTGAAATGAACATGTACAAGTCACACAAAACCTTGAAGAGTTTACCATAAAAATTTTGTATATTAGAGAATATGGACAATAATTCATCACCATGTGTTCCGGAAATAAAAATTTCACACGCATGGGGAGCTACAAAGTGAAGAAACACTCTCTTAAAGCTTTTACAATCATAACCTTCCAAAGGAACATAATCGACATGGATATTGGCAAAATGTATCTTTTGTACCTCTTCAATGTCCAGTGTGTAATGTTCTTATATAGCAAGTTCCTACTACACTTTCTCTAGTTCTTTGCTTTTTGGTGGGTAAGGAAAGTATACATTTCTAGTTTTACAGCTGATAAGAAGGATCAAATCCATTATTGTACCCAATTTTCTTTTCACCATCTTCTTGATGGTCATCCATAAATCTCTTCCAAAGCCAGTGCTGCTTCCAGACTCTCTCTGTCATCTCTTCAATTGGGATGTTCTTCGTCTCCGGGAGCAGAAACAGCACAAAGCATGACATGATGAGAACCCAGCCGGAGAAGAAGAGGAAGATACCATACTTGAAATGGCAGAGCATTGAAAGGAATGCCTGTGCTATAACAAAAGTGAAAAGCAAGTTGATACACACAGTCACACTCTGCCCTGCAGAGCGAGTCTCCAGTGGGAATGTCTCACTTGGGATCAGCCAACCTAGAGGCCCCCAAGACCATGCAAAAGCAGAAACAAAAGTGCACACCATGATAACAACTATAATTGCATAAGTTTTGTGGAGGTCTTCAGAGTGGTCCTTGACCTTGATTCCTAGAATGATTGCTATCACCACCTGAGAAAGGAACATCTGGACCCCAGCTTCCAATAAGAGCATTCGACGGCCAACTTTGTCCACCGAGTAGATGGATACAAGAGTGGAGAGGACATTCACAGCTCCTGTTATGACAGCTGAGTAGAGCGCAGCATCATTGCCAAATCCCACAGTATCGAAGAGAACTGGAGCATAAAACATGATTGCATTGATGCCAGTGAATTGTTGGAAGATCTGTTGCAGACATTCAATTCAAATTAGAGAACAATAGGATAATCAGATTTAACTTAAGTGTGTAGAAAACAACGAGAGATGCTGACCTGCAAGGATACGGCAATGACGAGCTGGGGCCTATTCCTGCGCTGAAGGAGATTCCTGAAGGGGTGCTTCACTTGTTTAGCCACACGGCTTGCCTCAACAAGCTCCAAGAACTCAGGCTCGATATTGTCAGTTCCCCGAATCTTTCTAAGCACAGCTTTTCCTTCGTCCAAGTGACCGCGCTCGATCAGACTGTTGGGAGTGTCCACCACGAGGAGAGCCCCCACTGTAAGAAGACCTGCAGGAATGCCAGCCAAACCCAAGGACAGCCTCCAACCCCATCCCCCATGGATTCTGCAGTTGCATAACAAAACATATATCAATGCCAGCTGGTTAATTAGCGACAAAGCCTACATCATGACTCGCAAACCAATTCTTGTAAGAGTTTTGCTACGTACCAGCAAAGTCGCGTACTAATTTATATACTGATATTTATTTATTCATATTTAAAATTTAAATTAATATTATTTTCAATAAAATCTACTTTTTGATCAATCACATCAAATTAATACACAAAATAGTACACAATTATGCTTACGATTATATTTTTCCTGTAATCATAGTTTTCGTTTGGACGTTAAGTTGACCTGAACTCTTTATAAATAGTAATGAGTAAAGTAAATAGAGCAAGTTATGTGAAATTTATCTAAAATAAGTTTAAATGTATTTTGATGTTAAGAGGAGTTTAGTATTATATATAAAAAATTGAAAACAAATTTGTGAGTCCATATATAAAGATGTGTTAAATTAAAAAAAAATTATAAGTCACATATGTAAGAAGATTTTAAATTAAGATGAGTTTAATAATTTTTAAAATTTAAATATTAGACTCAATTTAAAATTAAATTAAATTAAATTAATCTGATCTGAATCTTATAACTTAACGTGGTGAGTATACTCCCCTAAGTATAAAAGTCAAGGGTTTTGAATAAATCAATTTTAAAGGTATGTCATCTTCAAAAAAAAAAAAAAAAAAATCAATAGCTTTCACTTCCTAACTATATATTATGGTTGATATATTAGACAATGGTATTAATAGGATTGCTAAGTTATCAATAGTTGTTCAACAAATTGAACAGGTGTGCCCTCTTTGAGTTCAAAACAAACACGTGTTCATTACTAACTAATCTGTGCCTGTAGATCATGTTTTGACTATGGGGGTATTAATTTGCAGCCTAATCCTCCATGTACGTCAATCGTCAGGGGATCTCCAAGCTGCGACACGTACGTACGTTACCTTAATTAATTAAAACGGCAAGCAATTTAAAACAAAAACCTATATAGTACTCTGTGTCTGGAAATTGTTTTCTTTTGCAAGCTGCCAAAAACACGACTATTCTTGACATTTAATTTATATAAATATATAGCTTAAAAAATTGGAGGCAAGGAATAGAAAATGAAGAGTAGGAGCTTACTTATTACTGCCATAATTGACAAGGTTGGCGAACAAAATCCCAATGGTGACATTAAGTTGGAATAATATGTTTAATCCTCCGCGTATCCTCGTCGGAGCTATTTCCGAAAGGAATAATGGCACAGCCTGTCATCATAAAAAATTCCAACAAATTTTTTAAATATTATAAAAATAAATAGCCTTAATTTATATGTATATATATATTATATATATGACATGTATGCATATATGACAGTTATTCTATTTTCAAATTAATGCACAGAATATACTATTTATATTATTTAAATAATAAGATTTTATTTAAAAAAAATTATCTTTTAAATTAGATTATATCAGATAAGTTATTTACTGTGCAATACGCGGAGCCGTACCGCCCCCACAAAATCAAGTTGCATGGGATGTCTTTTGATTTTTATTTTTCCACACGATCGATCATAACTAATGAGTGAATTTGGGATGTCGCAGACTCATCATCTACAGTCTACACCTCCTCCATACATATATAGGCCAATGAAATTAAGGTCCAAGTAATAATTACAAAAGGATAAGATAAACTGTCCAATAATATAGAAGTAGTACGTGCCCCACACAAAGAGCAAAGTCAAGAAAGTAATTGAAAGGGAGGAAAAAAAAAAAAATCCAAAACATCACGTTATTCCACAAAAAGATGAGACTTTTTCAAAAGAAGAATGATTTAAAAGTAGATAGGCAAGATACAAAGGAGGTAGATTTTTAATCGGCTTTCTTTGTATGAGTCCAAGAAACTTTTATCAGGACATTATTTTGTCAAGCTAGCCAAGGCCTGGAAAGATACATGAGGCCAGTCTCTGTCACATCTAAGAATTTCATGTGCAAGAATATAAAAAAAAAACAAAATACGGTCCAAAAAAATTGTGAATGATTATGACGTTTGGTTAAAAAACTAAGCAGGTAACTCTCATGGCTTCCAATAGATAGTGATCTTGCGTTGCAGTTGCTTCCCAGTTCCTACCCTATGGTTCTTGGGTCATTATCCCCCACCAAAGCCTTTGGACTTCCTTCTCTCTCTTTGCTTTTGTATAATATTTCTGATCCTTCTCTTTGGGATATATTTTATTTATTTTTTCACATATTTCACCGAAATAAGAAGATAAATGCAAAGAAATTTTATAAAAATAAATCTAAAAATTAATATGAATATGTTAATTAACTTTATAATAAAAATAATTTTATAATTTAATATCTCATATCAAGCTATTTTTTCATAATGTCTAACCATTCAAACAAACCTGATTAGCGAAGCCAACCCCACAGCCAAGCATGATTCTACCAATAATGAGCATAGCAAGGTTTTGGGCAGCAGCGTTAAAAACAGTCCCAACGATGAAGAAAACACCAGCAATCAACATGGTTAGCCTTCGACCAAGCCTTCTAGTCGTGTAGGAAGCGAAGAAGGTGGAGGTTAAACCCGCCAGGTATAGCGATGATGTGAACAATTGTAGGCCCTGATTATCATATTTGCAGTAATTGCTATTGATGTTTGGATCCTGCGTTTTCCGATAAACCACCGGGAAGAATTTTTTCAAGAATGGGCGCATGGACGTAACACCACCTTCATCATGACCATCATCATCATCAAATCGATCAAACACCATTAAATTAATTAATTAATAAAAAAATTGTAAGTTCATGCATTTACATCATTTTCACATTACCAAACAAAAATATTGAAGAAATAAGCAAGGATCGATGAAATTAATTTTTAAATCGCCGATTTTTAGGGTAATATAATGGCATAATTCGTAGAAAAGTAAGTTCGCCGACATGGTGCACATGACTCGGACACCCGCTAGATTCTCTTGGTCATCACACTCAGCTGGAAAACCAAACAAAACCAGGGTTCGGTCTTCACGATGGGACGTAGTTAAAGGTAAGGTACTCCCTAAAGTACCCTTATCTCCTTAATGAAGAAAAAGAATACCCTTTTTTTTTTTTTTCCTTTTTGTTCATTTTCTTGAGAAAACAAACATGATATGAGAAATATGTCAAAACTACATAGGAAGAACGTTAAAAGAACGAAAGCTTTTAGCTATTTTCATGATAAGAAATATATTTTATGTACAGATATATGATCATGAAAAGTCATCATTGGAGCTTTCTTGCCAAATTTGGAGACACCGAAACCAAAGCAATTTCTGTGTCTCGAAAGAAAATAAGCTAAAAACATCTTAATATCATATGCACGTGCATACGAGAGACACAGACAGAGAGGGAGTGCGTCTGAAATATGAAATCACTTACCGGAAACACCAACATCGTAACCAAACATGAGACCTCCGGTGGCAGCCATAATACAGGAGATGATAACAATAGGCGTGATCTTGGCCTCGAACTCGATGCCTCCGCCGGACGGACCTGAGAACCCTCCCGCAGGCATGATTCCTACGTATGTGTAAAAAGCACTCTGATATATATATGCAACAGAACTGTGGTCAATATACAGGGAGAAGTTCAAGAAGAAGAAGAAGAAGAAGAAGAGAGTTTTGAATGATGTGTGTTCGGATTCGGGAGGGCTTTTTGTGTATATATAGAGAGAGGAGAACGATGGAGGAGGTGGTCTGTGAGAGATGAGTGGCAGAGCACGAGGGAAATATGAAAAATCGATGGGATCATGTTAAGTAGGAGTGGGGCATCACTGCCACATCTTTTCACGTACGTGTCTAGTATCTCTATGGTCGAATGCGTTCATACTTGACGGCTAGTCAACCGTGACCGCGCTATAACTTGAATTTTAACAAGTTGTCTCTTCCATTTTACTTTGTATTTTAGTTGGTGACTTTGATATAAATCCAAGACATTTTAATTAAGAAAAACAAGGGGAAAAATATCGTGCAAACGAAAGAGAACTCCACAGCCAGCATAGCTTAATATATAATTAGTTAAGAAATGCACAAAGTTGATGATATAAGCAAACTGACAGGCATGCTATTGCTGGCCAGTCGATCCACATTCTACTTATCATCATCTGCGGGTCTCTAAACCATACACTCAAGCAAATTGCGTGTAAGAATACGGCTTGCTTACAATGACATCAGGATCATGAGTTGAAGAACAAGTTAATTCTCACTTGGAGTTAAAAGAAAAGAGGGTACTTTGGTTTACTTTCTGTTAGAAGTTCAATCTTTCTTACTTATTATTCATTTTTCGAACAAGATCATGTACCCATGAATTCTATTTGTTGATAGTTGGAGAGATATTACAATTCTGAGAGTGGACATCACATAAATGGGTCATAAATATAAAATGAAGATGGTCAAAGTCATTGGACTAATTACAATCCACTCGGAAAATGGGAAGACATAATGAAGGGAGGCAGTCCATGATTTGATGAGGAAATTTAACTTAAAAGAAAGCAAAATCATGAGCAGTACTTTACAAGAAGTCATCAAAAGCAGCTTCTTATAAAATTAGAACCTGTAAAAGCCGTGCAAGTTTATAATTTACAGGGGATCGGATGAGAAAATGGGAAATAAATTGAGAGGTTTTGAAGAAATTAACAGCCAAATAATCATCAAAGTATGACCTTTTAATTAGCTAGCCTTTTTTTCAAATTCCCCACCACAAATTATTAAAGCAATTAAGCAGCCCAAAGTAGTGTTGATGCTCAGTATTGTTATAGGGGAGCGGCTAGTTTGCCGCCTGTATCATACTGCTAGGTGTACCGCTCAGTTTATTCTTTTTTTCAATTTTTTTTTTACATTTTTTTAATTATTAAATAAAAGAAAATATTTCAATACACTTAAAATTATTTTCTTAATTACTTAATAAAATAAAATAAAAATTTACCTGAGCAATACACTTTGTCGATACCGCTCAAGCGGCATGGGAGCATTTCCCTTGTTGTAGCTAGCATCACTAAAATTACTAATAATGACAATAATAATGAATGTTCTGTTCATTCAAAAAGAAAAAGAAAAAAAGTCATTACGTGTAAAATGCATTTGTTGAAAAGTGATTTAAATAAATAATTATTGGTTACTCAATTGAACATCCAAGATTTGAGAGTGATCAGTCGTGCTGATAGTATAATTATTTATAAATAAACAATATCTTCTCTTTTTTATTATTTATATAAAATAAATAAATAAATATTTGATGTGCACGTAAATCTGGAAAAAAAAAAAAAACCATTTTCCTCGTAAAATAAAAAATAAAAAAATGTAGCAGCAATCGAAAACTAATTTGAATGTTCCAACGTCGTCCAACGACGGTTTGAAATTCCAGATAGCTCGAAATTCTCAAACTTTTACCAAGATTCTTTTTTCTTTAACCACAAAAGCAACCGACTTATCTTCTTTATGTATAGCAAATTAAGCAATGACATCAGACAGACAGAGAGGCAGATGTTCACATGTAATTTAGGACTTTGGAGCCACCAAAATTGACTACGTAATTCCATGTCCAATTAAAACAAATTACAGTAGCTAGCTAGTATTGGAGTTTGAGTCCAGATCAATTCATTATTAATATGTTCTCTTTTTGGATAATATATATATATATATAAAAGATAACGTGATCCGTTCAATTAATATCTCTATGGATATATATATATATATATATATATATATATAAGATAACATGATCCGTTCAAGGTGGCCTTTGTTGGCGTTCACGAGAAAACAAAGTCGTTTAGTCATGAAAGGAAAAACAGAACAAGTGTTATATGCAGTCATACGATGTGCAAAGTTCAAACATCGCACATTTTTTAAAAAAAAAAATAGATAAATTTGATATCTTAATGAAAAATTATTTTTTAATAGTAAATTTTATTTTTTTAATTAAAAAGAATGGACGAATCTTGTACAGTAAAATATTGTATCTAACGTTACCATATTGGTTAAAAGGATTTTGAGAAATAACTTTATTATTCATCATCCTCACATACCATATTTATTTTTATTTTTTATAAATTTTTCTTACTTTTATCTTAAACTAATTGAATTTTTTTACTTATTATTTATACATCACATATTTGGTAAGAGGAAAAAAATTAAAAATTTATATATAGTGTGTGGTCATAGTATGGAAATGATAAATAGAATTTTTCTTAAAATGTTACAAGTGATATATGACCCTTTTCCCCAGAGAGAGAGCGCACTGATTCACAGCAGCGATAATTGAGTTGGAAAAGTTTGGTAAAGAGGAATGTTATAGCAATAAATGGGTTATATAAAAATAATATCATAAATTGACATGAATTTATGTGATCTGTCAGATTTATTTTTATTTTTATATAAAATTATATAAAACTATATCAGTTAATAAAATTATTTTTATATAATTATTATGTGGTAAGAATATTTCCCTTTATTAAAATATGCTTCGTGCATGCGGAAACGTATTTCAGCTCATTCCCACAATGGATTAGACTTTAGATGACTTTGGGCCTACGAGGCTGGATGGGGACTCAAGGAATGAGATGAGCCTCCCCGCCCCACATACAAAAAGGCTTTTACATGCAGCTTCTTCCGTTTGTTAGCTTGGGAAGCGACAATATCGATAAAATGTTTTTGTTAAATAATGTTAAATACACTTAAATAGAGTACGAAGACTTTTAAAAAATAGGACCTATTGTTGTAAATTAATTGTGAGAGAAGAAAAATTAAGAGAGTTTCAAGAGATTGAGAGAGAGCGATAGAGGCTTCTCTCTATTCTATGTCATATTATGATATCAATATATCTATATTTATAGGGTTACAAAAGTCTCAATTGACGACTACGACTTGGTCAATTACGATGACTAAATATGGTCATATAATACAAGATGATTCACAACATTTTCCCTTTGGATGACCATATTTAAAGAATATGCCTCGTTAAAACCTTGCCAAGGAAAAATCCCGCGGGAAAAAAAACTAATGGCGAAGGAAAAATAGTACAGTATTCATGTATACCGCCGAGTGCTTTAGGATTGTCTCATTAAAACCTTGCAAAGGAAAACCCAGTGGGATAAAACCTTAGCGAAGGAAAAAGAATACAATCAGCATAAGTCTTCAATATATTACTTCCCTTGAAAAGTGCATAATAATATGTCTTCAAGTCTCCGCATTCCAATGTTCTGCACAATCTTTTTAAATGTTGCAGTAATTAATGGTTGACATCAATTTCACATTTCTCTTCATGAATTGCAATGATCTCTTTATGTGGATCTGAAAGATAACCCGTATTTGTATATCCAACTAATTATGGACTTGATCCATGTTGATAAAATAATCACATATTCAATACTTCAATTGTATTGAGATAAGGTACTTCAGGATCAAGAATTTTTTCATTGTCTTCACAAGGACAAAATGGATCTTTTTGCTCATTAAATTATCGAGCAATCATTAGAGTACTCAGGGGATGAGTTTTGTCCATATAAAAGTGCTTCAAGACTTTATAGTGAAATTCACCATATTGATTCAAGATCATTTTAACATTAACTTCACTACTCTTTTAGAGTTGTGCTCTTCTGGAGTTCTTGTAAATAACACAGTTAGTAAAGGATTCATCAATATTAAACAGCTAACCTCATTTTTCAACGAAAACGGTGTCCAGCTTTTTAAATCAAACAAGTATCGCAAGCTTTTTCAACTCTTTTGTAGCTGTCAGGCGCTGCAGAGTTATGATGCTACATCTTCTTGTCGCTTGTAAAGAGATGCTTCATGAGAGATGTTGTGAAGCAATAAAGGTGCTTAGTCATAATTTTCTCTATAAAAGAGATATTCAGCTTATCTTCATTCGCATCTCATTTTCTTCATTTTTCTGTAATTATACTACATTCTTACTTTGCAATTTCTTTTTGCATTCTTACTTTGCAATGGCTCAACAATCTTCTCATGGCCAATATATGAGGTATTCTGCACCTCGTTCATCAGCTGTTCCTGCTTCTACCACAGGTGCTATAATGCAATATAATAATGATCTGACTCATAAATCAGATAATGAAGCTATCTATGAGCTTGTGAGTCTTGGTATCCAATACTCATCATCCATTGTCGCATTTTCTCAACGACTGCAATCTAGAACTTGTGAGGTTGACAAACTCCACGAGAATATTGTTATTCTTCAGCGACTTCTTCTGGAGTCCAACATGAAAAGAGGAGCAATACAGCAAGAGAATAAAAATTTAAAATCTTTACTTAAATCTTCTTTTCGATTGTCCACTCCTTTAGATAGGGATGTCATGCAGATTCTTGAAAAACAAGAGCGTTTGAAGAATGAGGTGAAGTGCCTCAAATTTCTGTAATTTTTGCTTCAAGATAATAAAATAATATTTCACAAAGATTCATATTTGTATTTCTATCTTCTGGTAGATGTTCTGTATACTCCATTTTATTTCTCCTTTCATAATGCACACTTCTTACAAAACCGTAATATGAATCTGAAATACTAATTGTATTTAAGAGATGATATTTCATAACTAATAATTTCATTCATCTCCCCCTTGAAGCCGCAAGGGTTTCAGATTTATATTTTAAATATGAGCAGTTTTCATGAGCTTTTCTGGAGCCTCAATGACATTTAAATCATATATATAAACTGCAATAATAGCTTGTTTCCATTTGCGTTTGGATTGCTTTAGATCATATAAGGATTTTTGAAACTTAATAGAATACATATTTATAGATGTATTCAGATTAGAAGTTTTAGACATTTTCTATCCTTTAGAAATTTTCATATATATATCATGATCCAATGATTCATATAAATATGCAGTTAATCATTTATATCCAAAACTCTCGGTAACTTTCAAGCTAATAAAAATCTTAATATGATTTCAATCACTTTAAAAGCATATCAATATTGTTTCTTCGAGAAACTAACTTGTGATTTCTATATCACATTTTCAGATTAAAAGTTTCAGGCATTTTATATCATGTATATAAATATCCACTGATATTTAACAAAAATCACCTCTTTAGGTGTTTAGACTTCAAGTCCATATTTTTCACATTTTACTAGTGATATCAATTCTGCAGGAGTTGTTTGTGAGAAACTGACTTGTGATTTATATATCACATTTTTATTTCCTTTTTATAAATACCCACTGATATTCAACAAGTATCACCTCTTTAGGTGTTTGGACTATAAGTCCCGATGCATCATATTTTACTAGTGAATCAATTCTGCAGGAATTGTTTCTTTCAAATTTGGCCAATATTTTACGTCGATATTTTTCGACGGTTCTTGATTCACTTTCATCATTACTTCTGGTAATGGCAATTGTCATCTCATATGAAAATACTTTGTCGACAACGATTTTATTTATATCCATAATTTCTCCATTAATCATGAAATGTATCGAGATCTCGTTATTTTCAGGTACCTGTCCCTCTTGAAGGGAAGATATTTTCATGAAAAACCTCTTTAGGAGGCACTCTTTAGGAGATTTATACTCTTCAAGAGTTTATATAGGAGAATTTTATACAGAAAATTTGGATGAACTTTATTACTTGTTTGTGAGTATGGCCTCTTCAGGAACACGAAATTATTTGTGTCTTTCTCTTTTGAAATGCTTTATCTTTTGTATCAGTAGGTCTCACATGTCTTTAGACATGTCTTAAGTTCATTAGACTGCTAAATTTCTTAATTGTCCTACAAGGACTTCAATCCTCACTGGGATTTTAACAGTTAGAATATGAGACATTTTTATCTTATTGCATCCAAAATTTAATTATCATCTGAACTTCCAGTTCACCTATGATAATCAAGATAACATCGACTTATTTCATTTTATTTGCTTCTATCAAATTTTTCTTTCCACTTCTGGTGGTATTTATAGTAAAAAAATCTTCTGATTCTTTTATGGACGTCCATATAAAAATCATTCGACTTATCGTAATTAATTTTGGATGATCAAGATAATCATAAAAGATACAAATATTTTAAATCATATCACTTTGATGCATCATAATATTTTATTCAATAATTTGTATAATATCATCTCAAAGAGAAAGTTAGTACCTTTTCCAATACGAGCTTCTGGCCCAAAATCATAAAAATATTATAAAGATATTCATTATCACGTCCAATCTCTTAGTTTTTTTGAATAAAATGCATCATTCTTTTCATTTCAGGGAATAAAATGATATGAATCCATTATCATTCATTTCAGGGAATGATGTAGAACTAGTAAGACGTGACTAATGATTTCTTATTAAAAACTCATTATTTTGCTCAGCCACTAGAAGACCAGATATAGATTTAGAATATATTGTGAACTTTTATACTCGATATTGCTACTTCAGGAGCATACTCAATATTGTTACTTCATGAGTATATTTGAGGCATTCATTATAAACATATATTCTTTAGTGGTTTTTCAATACACAATTTCAGTTATGTAACTTCAGGTGCATTAATCATAATGAGCTTTTGGTATACGTATCACTCATTTAAACTATGAAATACTCAATAAAATTATTGATTTAGAGCGATCCTTCAGGGATGCTCAATTTCTATTTCAATATGAAATTTAACATCAATAATTCATAACAAGTATAAAAAGAATAAATAAAACTTGTATATAAATTATAAGAATAAAAATTTACCACAAATATAACTTGAGATGTAAATTATGTAAATAAACATAGAATTTATCAAGTAATAATAATGAATATAATCATTAATATTCACCTTAAGAATCGTAAATAATATATTATAAAAACTTACTTGATGTCCAGCATCATATGAGTAGAAAAGCTGCTGATGAGAAGAAAAATTAATTCACCATCATCATCATCACGTCTCAAAGGGAAACCTATACCAAAAAGAAAAAGAAAATAAAGACTTTTCTTGCAATCAGATTTTGGTAATATATACTGTTTACGTTAAACCCCGATTAGGCCAAATAGTTAGAAGCAGTGGACAACCATTTTTGACTAAATGAGACAAATCACATGGTGGATGGTAAGTAGCCATTTTTTACTGGAGGATGGTAAGCAGCCCATTATTGATGACCACAAGGCTGTCCTCTTTTCAAGTTTCTCCATTCTCTTTCTTCCCGGACCCGCAGTCTGTGGTCATGCAAGAGAACTTCCCAATATTTTATACAAATCGGCAGCACCAGCCTGGGGCGTATGGGCTATATATGGAACTCCTCATATTGGCTAAGCTTTTCGTGATCCCCTTGAGGAGGGGTCATTGGGGGAACAAGATCTAGAAACCCATATAGTGCCGTGTAAGGTGGTAACCAGAAAGTACTCGATCCAGCACTCCGCAAAGATGCAGTCTCGAAAACGAGTTTTTATTCGTGGCCTTTGGGAAATTCGGTCGTCACTTCATTTCTGATGGGATTCCCATTATTCTGTTGTTGCGGCAGTGAACGTCGCAGCCAGATCCGCAAGTCCGGTATCGGAATTCAACTCTCCTTCTGTCCGGGCCTGAGATCAAAGCCTCAGCAAGATAAATGCGTAAAGAGAATTTGGGGAACAAGAATACTCTCTCTTCTTATGGAATTCGGATACACGCAAATGCGAGGAATATGCAGAGAGAGAGATATCTGGAATAGTACAGCAATTACTTTTTTTTTTCTATTTTGCTTTGAATTCACCCAAACACCGTCTCCATGCCCTGTGTGCAGGAAAACGACCTACCGCCGCCAGCGAAGAATACTGGGTGACGGACCAATGAGGATTGTAGCTTGTATATGAAGGAGTGGAGTCAAAGCTGAGTCACGATTCGCGAGTGGATCAGGTAAGGTAGGAGGGTTGGTGACGGGATCGCCTCCTCTTTAATTAAGATGCATATTTGTGTTTTAGGTTGGTTGTGGAATCGCTGATGCGATTCAAGTGCGTAAATAAAGCTTGGTACTTTCTTATTAGAAACCCTGATTTCATCGCCAAACACCTGCATGGGCCACTTCTGAAAAACGCCACCGTGGGCTCCTTCTCAACCGCGAACACGAGAATACCCGAACCCCCTGGGTCTCCCTCCACTCTAACGAAACCTTAGAGGTCTCCAGGTACGTGGATTTGTTACAGTTCTTCCCTCGGGATGTTGGGGAACTCGTGATCTTCGGTCCTTGCAATGGGATTCTCTGTCTCTTTGGTGTTCCTGCTAACCCCGTAACGGACCCAGAGATGGGCTAGTGTTATGGAACCCTGCGACGAGAGGATCAAAGGCGCTACCCATAATCCAACGCCCAGCAGAAATTATTGATTAGAGCGTCGTGCTGATAACGTGTTGTAAATTAATTGTGAGAGAGAAGAAAAACTAAGAGAGTTTCAAGAGATTGAGAGAGAGCGAGAGAGACTTCTCTCTATTCCATGTCATATTATGATATCAATATACCCATATTTATAGGGTTACAAAAGTCTTAATTGATGACTACGATTTAGTCAATTACGACGGCTAAATGTGGTCATTCAATACAAGATGGTTTACAACACCTATAATTTTATTTTTTATTTTTTATTTCATTGCTAGTGACTCACTTTTTTAAAGAACTTGCAGATGTTTGTGGATCTTGGGCCTGCACTAACCATTTTCCATTATTGTAATACCTTTTCATTTTGTTTGACTACATGCTTTCATCTATTATTTTAGAGAAATGTTATTCACTATCTTCTTAACTATCACCCTTATCTTCCAAACATTCGAGATCATAGAAAGGTTGACAAGAGAATAATAATAAAAGAGGATGGCAAATAGCATTCCTCGGTATATTTGTTGAAGATAAAATTTGCAACATAACCCAAATAACAAAAGACTCATCTTTTGAACCCAAATCTAAAGAATAAGGTGGCCGAATATAACAAACATGCGAGCAACAATCTTATGAGTTCTCATCATCCTGCCATAACATGTCCTGATGCTGGCAATCTAGGCGACCAACACCACTAGGGCAGGAGCATGCCTCTTCACCTTAGGCAAGTACCTTAATCTATTGGCAATATTAGAACGAAATGTTAGTCGGCATCACGTAAAATGATTAATTGATTTGAAACGAGTTATGAACAAAATTCAAGAAACGGAATAATAAATATAAAAGAGTGATCATATAAATAATTTAATCATGAATAAGATATAACATGCGAAGACATTAAAATGATATTGGAAAACATATCTCAGTTGTCTGCTTCAAAGTATAGGTGATCAAATACTAACTCTTCAAATAGAAAAACATTTAACACAACCATCTCAATATAAGGCATGACAAGGGATAACTCCCACTCGATCGACCCCACCACCAACAAATTGTGTATAAATATCACCACAACCACCAAGTAAATGGGAGTAACTAGTTTTGAAGAGCTTTTACCATGTATCACTTTAAAAAAGATATGACTTAATTTGTAGTGTGTCTCAAGCCAAGCCGGCCCAGCCCAATTGGGTTTGAAGGGCAGGTTCAGCCCAATTGAGTTTGAGGGCAAAGAAGAAACAATGATACTACAATCCTATATAGAATATAAAGATTTGGAGATAAAGTTTCTTCCTTTATCTCCAAATCTAAAGATGCACTGAACGTAAAAATCTTCCACTGTCGATATTGCATTGAAAGAGAAGTGGCCATGTTGGGTGTAATCCTTACTTCGTGTCTGAATTTCATCATCCTGCACATGCCTGACTCACAAATTTTTATAACAATTTGTCGGTATTGTGTACATATTTCCTTTCTGACTTCTATATGGAATAACTTTTGTTTTGTGATTTAAAAATAAATAAATAAATAATCTATAAATTATAAATTGGCAATCTAAGGGTTGATAGCTCGAAAGTCACACTTGTCACCATCCTACAACTCAACATCATGATTCATGGCCATATGAAATATCCATGCACGTGACCTGAACCTAACGGCATCGTACCACATCATTATTTCAAACAAAAAGGAAAATTTTGACACCGTACTTCACAATTATATATATACAAGTACCCATATCGAATGTATCCCATATATAGTATGTAGGGGGCCGATTTCCCAAAAGGTTTTATCTAATTCTATTTGTGAAAATTAGAGATGAAACAATTAAAATGTCATTAATTACCATTAGCATGTATTGGCCAAAAGAATGTTGGGTTTAGGAACAGATATGTACTAAAACCTTTTGATTTGTATCATTTTCATCTTTAAATTTATATTTTTTAATTAATAATTTATGATTTTTAATTTTAAATAATGTTGGATACAGTAATAGCATGTGCGAGTTTTGTCTACTTATTTTAAAAATAAATAAAATTTATTATTAAAAAATTATTTTTTTCATATAAATTTTGAATTTATCAACTTTTTTTAAAGGGAGGGCGCGAAATTTATATATCCTAAAACTTCAAATATAATTTCTTAAAGAGTAAACACATCGTGAAAATGTGTTAAAAATCAATTTTTTTTTTTTTTTAAGTATGATTCATTTCTTTTACAACGAGCATGTGCGAGAACTTATATTTTAGACTCTTTACTTGTATAAATATATTGATATACATTTGAATTTAAAGCAGACAAAATTTTGGTCTGACCAGTTAATATTGGTCATGTTGCCCTTCCATATAAGCCAGGGAATGCAAAGGCAGTCTTGCGAAGTGCAAGGCTGTATTACTACGACCTATGCATAGGAAAGGAATTAAGGAAGATAAAATTTCTGCCCCTACTGACTCCATTTTCGTACGACTCATACCTTGTAAATAAAATCATATGCCAAAGTAGCATTGATTTTTTTTTGTACACCTAGTCTATAATACATAGTCGCGGTCCAGTGTCTACATTCAACAATATGCGTGACCACTGAAATCCAGCCAAACAAATGGCATGAAATTGATCATTCTCTCCAAAAACATTAACCCCATTTTTTTAATTTTAAGTTTTAGGTATACTTTGATTTTTTATTATTATTTTATTACGAACTCGATATTTTTACTTTTATTTATGAACTTGCTTTATTTATTTATTTATTATTTTTTGAATATCTATCTAGGGATACTACTTTAATTGGTAATTTCTTACTTTTAAGGCATTGACAGGATAGATGGAAGTGGGTTCATCTTGCTTGAATGCAGAGTACGGACCATACAGGGCATGCACCAAATCCAGGATTAGACATCATGAACCATACACCATAGAATTGGGTCCCGTATACAACTCTAGTGGCATCATGATCTCCTATCTCATTTTCCCATCATGGCCATCATGATTATATCATCATGATCATTATACAACTTGTATTCCCATACCAATTTTACTCTTTAAACGAGTAACCTTATGGACCATAATTGCAACTTCTCCACAATTTTTTTTTTAAGAAAAATTGAAATTTAATAATATTTTTATATAAATTTTAGATTTACTCTTTTATTTTTTTAAAAAATTGTACGAGATTTACATATCTTAAAATTGTAAATATAAATTTTTCGACTACAATATTACAATCCATCTCAATCACCATATGTTGAACTGTAGTTCTTGGCCTGACCTGACTTTCTTGATGCAGTCTACTGTAGACTTGACCACAAGTAATTAATTGATCAGAATATCAACTAAACTAATTGGATGTTACCTTTTTTTTTTTTCATGTATGTCACTGAGTTATAAAATCATAATCTAAAATCATAAAAGCATAATCTGTATTTAGATTTGAAATTGGATTTGGATTTTAAAATCATCCATAATTTCAAAATCCAAGACTTTAAAAACAAGTTTCAAAACTTGCTTAGATTTGATACAAATTCAAATCCAAATTTTAATATATGACCCAAACAAGAAATTATGATATTGATGTCCCAAATCCAAATCACTCACCTAAATCCATTCATCTAAATGTATTATCACTTAACAACTTTTGGTAAAGTATTTAATTATTGTGAATTGTTAATATATATATATATATATAACTTTTATGTGTTATTATTTTGCATATTTTTTGTATGTTACATTATTATAATTGATTGTAATTTTTTAATATAAAAGAATTATTTTAACTAATCATATCAATAAAATATATAAAAAATATAAGTCTTATTTTTGTGAAATAAAATTGAATACTAAAATCATAATAAAATTATGGTAAAATACAGCCAATGACTGTTTGCCACTCGTCAGGCCAAGAATCTCTATTCTGACACGAGAGAATAAACCGCCCTAAATATTGCCACCTTGCACTTTTTCAAACGTCGCACGTGGAAACTTGTCCACGTGGCTTTAACACGCTTGGCCCCATTAAAATTTTATCGACCCGATAAATTTTATATATAAATAAAATAATTCTTTTGTCCATACTCATAGCAGTGGGTTGGATCTTGTGCTACTTCTGATACAAAGATAATCGTATTTTTTTACTCCCCCCCTTTTTTAATTAAGTATGGCAGAACTTGTCGTGAGCCAATACCACTAAATATGGGTTTTTAAATGAATAAAATAAGATAATCAATAAAAAAATATATATTTAAAAAGTTACATTAAAAAATTATTAACATGATTATGTCACGTCAAGAATAATCGAATTTCTAATAGAATAAACCTAACATGTCAATATATTTTAAAAAGCAAATGGATTTGTTTACATTTAAATTTCGTATTTATTATTATTTTTAAATAATATTTATAGTCATTGAATAAAAAAATAAATAAATAAGACAATTATATAAAAAATTATTTTTTTATTAATAAATCTTAATTTTTGTTAAAAAATTATGCATTACAAAACCGTATATATCATTATTATTATTTTTTAATATTTTAGGCCTGAAATCATTTAGCATATATACCAACTCTGATTATTAAAAAAGAGATAATTAATTAACAAGGTGGAGATTTAAAACAAGAAACCCTTTATTGTCCCACACTATAAACCTTTATCATTAATATTTTTTTTTTGGTAAATTTTTTTAATTAATATATAGATAAATAATTTGAGATATAGTCTTATAATGTACAAATCTCGTACATTTATTTCTAAAAATAATAAAATTTATTATTATAAAATAATATTTTCATGTAAAATTTAAATTTATCTATTCTTTTATCTACAGTGCATTTAACTTATATGCTTTAAAATTATACAAAACTTATTTTTAAAAATTCTATATATAATTATTTTTATATATTCTATTAATATAATTAGTTAAATATTAAAAAAATTAATACAGTTAATTATAAAAGTAAAATATATAAATAATACTAAAAAATGATTATATGTAATATTATTTAAATATATTTTTTATTTATTTTTAAATATTCTCATGCATTTCATCCATTGGGATTAAGGGTTTTGTTTGGGTTTGGAGTCCACGCAAATTGCTGCACGGCTTGTCACCACCGAATCATTCTTTATATAGAAAACACAGTACTACAAATCGACCTTTAGATTATAATATTTCTTAGATGGGTTCTTTATCTATATCTATCTGTAAATTTATTTAATATATATAAATGAATCAGGATGCTATAAAAGTAATACTTCTTAGCTGTACAACTATATCGTTTATTTAGTATTATCTTCCATTTAAGATATATTTTAGTAAATAAAATATGTTTTTTCACTTAATTTAATAATTTAGCACGATTCGAGCTACATAATTATTATCTAATTTAATTTAATTAATTAATTAATTAACTAGTTGGTGGGACTCAATTCTAGGCGAGAACAATGGATGGTACTGCTCCTGTTGACGGCTAGGGTTAGGTTCTACGGTGAGAATAAAAGCCACGGAAGCATGCGGTTGATACACGTGGCACTTCTTATGGATTTCGTGATAGCGAAGTGATTTTTTTTCTTCTTTTTTGTTTTTGTTGGGTCCTTTCTTTGCCATAAGTTGCGAGGGAGAATGAAAACCCTCCTTGCAAGCGACAAAGGGAGGCAAAAAAGCTTTATGGTGGGTCAACAATTTCCCCGTGGGCCACCTTCTCTGACGCAGACTCACTAGTCTCTCCCAAGTCTAGCCATTTTTTATTTTTTATTTTTTTTTAACTTTTAAATATTATAAAATTAATCAGGATGGAAAAATTAAAAATATATTTTCACCTTATGTTTTACCTGTTATTTATAAATAATATTTTTATTTATAAATTATCATCATGAAAAATCCATTGCAATTTTAGAATTGAGGGGTAATCTATTTTGTAATATATGAAAGAATATCCGATAATCTAAAAAGATTAAAAAATATATTTTACCGGTAACTTTTTTGAGTGGCATCGTAAAATTCCCTTTTCTCAGTAATAAAAGATATTTACTGGCTTGTGAGAGGAAAGTGGGAAGGGTAGGTAGCCAATCAGAAAAATCCAAGGTGAGGAATAAAGCAAGAGACCGGATTAAAACGTGTCTATTTCATGGGTTGACACGTAAAGAAAATGACGTTGCCACGCTGTACAACTTTATGGAGCCCAGTAGTACTACTAAAATACAAATGTGAACTCCGCCTTAAGCGCGTGGAGTAAAACCAGGAACACTAGAGGGACCCACACGTCTCGGAAGTTCCGTGACCGTGACTCGAGTTCTCTCCCAATCTGGGACGTCGATGTGATAAAGCCAACGGTTGGGATCAACAAGGAGGCCGCTTGGTTCGGTGCCAGCTCGGACTGTGCTCGATCGTTGGAATCTGGTCCCGGTGGTGGGTTTGTATGCTTATTAGGGTCTGTCTCCACGTAGGATAAATCGAACGGCAGATAGAACTCATGCCACAAAGTAATAGTTAATATGGTGCGTCCGATGGCAATTTGTATCTTTTGCAGGTGGTCCCACGAGTCAATTTCTGGAAATATTTTTGTGATTCAATAATAAATAAACATCCTTAATAATTGTGAACGGGGAACCGGAAAAAATAATTGGTTGGGGGGAACGATATTTTCTGCGGTCACCTAGATTCCTTGTGAACGTCATATTGCTTTTACCAAGGTCTCTCTGGAACCGGCGACAGCCGGTCACGACATCTCATGGGGAAATTCCAGCGCCTTCCCATAACACTGTTCCTCGCTCTAAATTTATTATTATTATTATTTTGTTTAAAATATTCATACCAAATCGGTAGTGAAGTTAAAGTAAAACATGGAAGCTTGGGGAGGAAGAAATGACACTGACACGTGGCAGTAATCGTGGAAAAGGTTTAGGCGCCTTCAGAGAGAAATTAGTTGGACGATGGAGATTATGCCATCTTGGCTTTAGCGACTTGGAACCGCTGGATATGTTGCGGAGTGAACGGCTAAGATGGAAGTATGTACTGCTGTGTGTGAATCCTGGTCGTCGACGGGGATCTGTAGTGGGTTTGGCTGAGAGTGAAATAGCGAGACGATGATATGAGACTAGACCACAAAGTGAAGACAGAAAGGTTGGGAAGAGAGAGAAGGAGAGGAGGGGCAACGAGAGTGGGAGCACAGAGCGAAAGAGTGAAAGGAGAAAGATAAACGAAAACTGAAATCTTTCTCTGCCTCCGCTAATACGTGGATGAGACAGATCTTCGATTCAAGTGAATAGGCTTGCCGCCGGAGACAGCTAGGTACCTGAAATTTCCACTGGCCGCGACTCCATTTTCGGAGAATTATGGTCGGGTTCTCTTGATGAGCTACCGGATTAATTTTTTGGATGTAGCTGATTTGACAAAAGCAGATCGAAGCAGAGATGGATAGGAATAGAGAACAGAGAAGGGCAACCATGGCGACGAATGGTTTATCCAGGCGTCGGCATAGAAGTAGCAGTCTCAGAGATTCCCCAGGTGTGTAAATTTCTATCAGATCTAAAGCTTCTCACCAATAACCACTTCTTCGACTTTGTTTTCGCTGATTTTTAGTGGCTTTTTTTCTTTTCTGGTGCACGTTTTGCAGAGGAAGACGGGCCGGTGGAGCTGCAAGAGACAGCGAGGCTAAGAGATCGAGGAAGCGGAAAGAAAGATCGTGATCGGGACCGCGACCGAGACCGCGATAGGGATAGGCTGAGCCGGAGCAAGAGGAGAAGAGGCGATAGATTATTGCACGGGACCAACAGAGATGATGGTGGCGAGGAGAGCTCGGAGGAGAGCGTGAATGACGAAGAAGAAGACGAGGATGACGACGGAGCCGCGTCCATCAGGATGCTTCCGCCGAACCCCGCACCGTTATCTTCGTCAACATCGATACCCAATCATCGGAAGAGCTTTCCTCCTCCGGCCAAAGTTTTTAGAGCAGCGCCGACTTGGAAGGCCGCCGACGAGATGATTGGCGTTTCGGTTCCCAGAAAAGCACGATCAGGTAGAGCAGTGGAGGAGAAGGATAGCGTTCTGGATTTACCGTCTTTTTGCTGAAAAATCTTCAACTTTGTGGATATCCGATTTTGATGTTTGTTTTGTTTTGTTCTGATTTTTTTTTTTTTTTCCTTCCAGCATCTACGAAGAGGTCGCACGAATGTTGGGCTGGTAGTGGCAATGTTGGAGGAGAGCAAATTAACCGGCAGGCTTCAACATCGCCGGTGAGAGCGGGCCTAGTTTCAATGGCTGCGGCTGCGTCGCCACCTCCGGCCTCGCCGTCTTCTTCCAATGCTTCGGGGCGGAAGAAGATGGTGAGTCCTGGTTTTACAATCTTTAATTTAATTTTCATGTGTTTGTTTTCCTTTAATTTTGTGGTTAACGAGGTTCGCTGCCGTTGTAGAAGGCCAATGGACCGAAACTGCGGCCGCCGAAATTATCTTCCAAGCCTTCGTCGTCAGCTCAGGATGAGATCGAGATAGAGATAGCCGAGGTGTTGTTCGAAATGGGGAGGCAGCCCCAGGGCCATCCCAAGCAGGAAATCTTGGCTACCGATTCTCTAAAGTTCGAACCCAGAGACGCCAATAGATCTTTCTGTGACGCCAAACCAATGGTCTCATCGCCGATTTCGAGCTCAACGTCTGCTGTACCTCAGTCATCGTCCATTTTGCCTCAGAATTCTAGCTCTTCTATCACTCCAATGTCCACCGTCGGTGGGTAGTATGGACCTTTAGGGCTCACTTATATTGTATTTCTTCAGTACTAATTTTCCTTTTTTTGCAAAGCTGAAATTCTGTTCTTCGTCGACTGACAAAATTGGTGTCTTTGACTCGTAACAGTAGCGCCAAAGAGGAAAAAACCGCGACAGGTCAAGTACGACGACGAGAACTCTTCGATTTTCACGGTCAGGAGCTGTCCCATTTCGTCCACCACGAAAGCCGAGACTGATAAGCCGACGAAAATTGAAACTTCATCATCCTCGAACTTGGAGAAGAACTTGGGATCCACAGCTGAAAATGGTGGACTTTTGTACGATTTAGCCAATCCCGAAGCCGTTCCGGCCTCATCGGAGGCACAACGGGAGTTGACTGTTAAGCAGGAAAGCAATTATACATCGGATTCGAAGCTTTTGACGGAAGAGTCGGAGGATAAGGATGTGAGGGTGAGTAAGGAGGAACCTAGTCAGACGCCCAGGAAGGAATCTCCTGTGCTTAGGTTGGATGATAATCGAGAAGATGCGATGGCGAATAAAGCGTGAGCATCTCAGATTTTTCTTCTTCTTTAGAACTTGTCAATTAAGCTGTGAAATGATATCTGATTGATTTTGGGGGGTTTGTGCAGGAATTCGACGATCTCTGAGACTGAGGGCCACAAAGAAAAGTTGCAGATAGATCTGATGGTAATGATCTTGTTGACGGCCTCTCCTTGAGTCTTCACCAAAATTTTAATCCCATTTTTTATTTTTTATTTTCTTTTACCGAGTTGGGTTGGATTTGCAGGCTCCTCCCCCACCTCCGTTGAGAGCATCACCGGAAAGAGACAGTGAGACTGAGTTTGTGGCCGTAGATCCTAAATCTATGGTCACAAATGCGGATACGGTGAGTGGGCCAGCCGGTGTCGCTTTTATCATTTTCCTCTCTCTCTCTCTCTCTCTCTCTCTCTCTCTCTCTCTCTCTCTCTCTCTCTCTGTGGTATTGATTGTTTCGGTCTGAGTTTCATATAGTAACGTTTTGATCTAATTGGATGCGCAGGAAATTAAGATGGAAAATGAGAAGGCGGTTAAATTAGGAAAGGACGAGGCCGTGAATGTAGAAAACGAAA
Source organism: Carya illinoinensis (assembly GCF_018687715.1). Taxonomy (NCBI): domain Eukaryota; kingdom Viridiplantae; phylum Streptophyta; class Magnoliopsida; order Fagales; family Juglandaceae; genus Carya; species Carya illinoinensis. The sequence continues at coordinate 26,057,128 of NC_056753.1, forward strand.
GGGCGAAAACTGTGGCAGCGGAAGAAACTGAATCTCAAAAGCCGGTTGTTGGACATGAGAGGATCATCGACCTCCAGCTCGACTTGGAGAAGACCGATAGAGATAGCGGCACAGCTAGTGTAAGCGGCAACAACAAGTTACACCATCATGTTCAGAAACATCACCACCAGCAGTCACAGCACGCTAGCACTGAAAGATCTGGTACTTCACCTTATATATTTTCTCTTTGCTTTACTGTTCTCCTGGAACATCCTCATGGCCTAATGGGGATTCTGATTTTAAATTATTTTTGTCTGGCAGCCCAAACGAGCTCTCTACCTTTGCCAATGCCTGTTCCTGGTTGGCCGGGCGGTCTTCCTCCCATGGGGTACGCTCGGGTTAATTTGTTTGTGGTCCTTGATCTTTCGGTTATTCGCGGTATGCCAGTGCTTTTGATAATCTTCTCCGGGGAAATGACACTTTTCTCTTCAGCAGATATATGGCACCTCTGCAGGGAGTTCTATCCGTGGATGGGAGCACCGTATCTCCTGCTGCTATGCAAGTAAGTCTGTACTTCTTGGGTTATGTTTTTGGATATTCAATTCCTTCTTTTTTTTTGCTAATGAAGTTTCCAACTTTTGCAGCCACCACAGTTGCTTTTTGCTCAACCTAGGCCTAAGAGGTGTGCAACGCATTATTACATTGCTCGGAATATACAATATCACCAGCAACTTGCGAGGATGAATCCTTACTGGCCTGCAGCAGCTGGTTCTGCATCACTTTATGGCGCTAAGCCCGGCAATCTTAATTTGGCGCCTTCAGCAGAATTGCATGGAAACATTCCTGGTAGGGGTTTGAACTCCACACAAGACAAGGGGCAGGGTATATCTGTGTATCCTGGTCATACCGGCAAGGATAAAGGTTCGCAAGCAGCAGCCAACATTGTGGATGCTGCCCAGAGAAAGCAAATTTTGATCCAGCAAGCTATGCCTCCTGGAGCACCAAGTAATATCTTGGTACGTTTATGTTTTCTATGTAATTGCTACACAATTGTTTTTGCAACTTTTGTTGATAGTTTCTGAGTTTGTTGTGAATTGAATTGCAGCATACCCCTGCTTTCATTTTCCCCCTGACCCAGCAGCAGCCTGCAGCGGCAGCTGCTTCTGTTCGATCTGGCCCTGTAAAGTCTCCTGTTGCCGGTAGTGTTGCTTCGTCAAGTGCATCTAGTTCTGCTCCAGTGAGTGCCCCAGCAACTGCGGCTGCTCCAGCAATGAGCTTCAACTACCCAAGTATGCCTGGAAACGAAACTCAGTATTTGGCTATTTTGCAGAACAATGCTTATCCGTTTCCACTTCCTGCTCATGTTGGAGCACCGCCAGCTTATAGAGGAACCCATGCACAGGCAATGCCATTCTTCAATGGGTCCTTCTATTCTTCTCAAATGCTCCATCCTCAAATTCATCATCATCAGCAGCAGCAACAACAGCAACCACCTGCTCAGTCACAGCAAAGCCTACAACAAACTCATCAGAATGCAATGCTTTCCTCGACTTCTCAGAAGCACTTGCAGAATCAGCAGCAGAGAGCACATGCGAATGGCGTCAATGGTGGCAGTGGAACTTTGCAAGGGTTTCCTGCCCCCAAAAACCAATCTTCACAGCTGCAGCAGCAGCGGCAACATGTACCTCACCAGGCTCGCCAACTTGAGTCTGAGATGGGTGGGGAAGACAGCCCGTCGACTGCTGATAGCCGTTTTACTCGTGCAAACATTGCTGATAGCCGTCTTTATGGCCAGAATTTTGCAGTACCGATGCACCCTCCAAACTTTGCTTTAATGACTCCTGCAGCAATGGGCAGTGCTGGTGTTACAAGCGGTGGCAGTACTGAAAAAAAACAGCAGCAGCAGCCACAACAGCCCGGCTCAAAGGCGGGAGTGGAACCTCTACCTTCTCAAGCTTTTGCAATGTCTTTTGCTTCCATTAATGGTGCTACTAGCACTCCTGCACTGGGCATTACATCGATTGCCCAGAGTCAAGCTTTTCAACAGGGCCTTGGATGGCAGCCATCCTCGGGGAGGGGAGACTCACCCTCCCCTGAGATGTCAAGGCAAGGTTATCAGATTATGCCTGCCGCTGCTCAAGCGGCACAGCAGAAGAAAAATTTCCGTGCTTCTGAAGAAGGGAAAACTGGAGGCGGTGATTCTTCTAACGTGGAAGAAGAAAGAAAGGCCATGCCGGGAAAGGTTCCAGTGCCAGTTGGACAGTCTATTGCCTTCTCCAGGCAGGATTTGACTGATACCTCAGTTAACACCGTAAAGGGTAACAATGTTGTTGATAGTTCAGCTCGAGCTCTTAATCTTGGGTCTGCTTCTGGCAGGAGTTCTGGTCTTGTTATGCCTGCTGCTATCAGCACCGTCAATGCTCCTGGTTCCCAACAGCAACTGCACCGGAATCAGCAGCAGCAGATGATACAACATCAGAAGCAGAATCAATTCACTGTAGCAGCAGCAGCCACTGCTGCTCGAAGCAAAACTCCAGCGAGTAATGGAAGTGTTTATTCGGATCACCTCCCTTCACCATCTTCTATGGCCGCTAAGTTTACTAACGCACTCTCTTCTTTTCCCCAAAACCTTGTCCAAACGAGCAACAACACCCCAGCTCAGTCTCAGTGGAAGAGTCCTATACGTACAACCACTTCACAAGTTCCTTCTCCGTCTGTATCCTCGTCAACCTCCTCATCCCTTAAAAACCTTACTCAACAACAGCAAGGTAGAAATCAACAAAGCCACACGCAAATTTCTTTTGGAGCTAGTGCAAAACCATCAACAATAGCACAAGGGCAACAACCTTCCAACGGCAACCAGTGTGCATCTCCTCAGGTAATGGTTGGTTCCCCCACAACTTCCTCGATGTCAAAGGGTGCTGGTGGAAGCCCAAGGACTACTACGTCCTCTTCCACAGCCAACAAAGCTGGCCCAGGTTCTATGCTGTCATCAACGCAAGCCAAGGATTCACCATCGGTGCCCATGCGAAAGTCATCGCCAGTTGGGGGGAGGAATGTTCCTTCAATCCTTGGAAATTCCCATGTTGCCTCTACCTCGGGCAATTCAACTAGGCCTCAATTGCTACCACAGCAGCCACCAAAGCAAGCAATACAGCCAGCCCAGTTTTTCTTCCCTAATTCCTACATGCAAGCACTAACCGGCACAACCTCTGCATCAGCTGCTGGTGGCTATTATCTTCAAAGAAACCGCCGTGAGCAACAGCAGCAGTCACAGGGGTCATCGGGTACATCCTCAACTGGGATGTTGTCTTTGTGCCCTCCAGTTACGCTGGCCAACACTAACACCTCTGATCCTGCAAAGGCAGTTGCTGCTGCTACAGCTGCTAGCCACATGAAAGGTGGCGGCTTACCCTCGCAGGGTATCCTCCACGTTACCCAGTTTGGTGCTGCACAGTCCTCCGGGAATCAGCATCAGCTTTTACCCTCTGGCTTCTATGTTCCTATTTCCACACCGGTTCAGGTGAAGCCAGCAGAGCAGAAGCAACCCGCTGGTGAGTGAAACTTCCCTTGGTGCTTTACATTTCAACGCTCCATATGGGAAGTGAGCGTGATTTATGAAAAAATATTCAATCTGAGGCTTAGTTTGTGCGAAGGAGGTTTCTTGCCTAAAAGTTCAATTTGCATACCCTCTATCAGCCTGAGAAATAATGGAAGAAGGTAAAATTCGAGGAATCGCGGCTGTGGAAGGCATGCTCAGAGTCGAACCCACAATTTTGGGTAGTTGAGCCGAGTGGGGAAAGATGGTTCCATGTTGCATTTGCTCGGGATGTATGTCTATTCATGTGTGCACAATTGTTCATATTTTGACGGGGTTGATCCTGGATTATAATTAGAAATTTATATTTGATTCTGATTGGGATGACATTGGAGGATGCTGGGGAAAAGGAGGTGGATTGATGTTTCATTTCGTTGGAAAGACGAGAAGGAGAAATGGAGGGAGAAATGGCGTGGAAGATGGAGAGGAAGGCAAGACCAACTCTCTCTCTTCTTTTGGGGCTGTAATGGAGTTCCTTTTTGCTTTGGGATTATTTCCGTTTGTTTCTCGGGTCTTAGTTTTCCAGGGAAACACGCAAAACAATCTTTTTGACATAAATATTGTGCAATGGAGGGAGTACGTGTATATATGTCTAGCACATAAAACAGTAGTCCTCAATTTTTTATTTAAATCTTTGAGCCAATCTTTGTTGTCTTGCCTGTTATGATGATGCTGTTACTATATATCCGAAACCTTTATTCCCTTTATGCGATCACGACGATGCTATTTTTCTCAACGCATGTGCGCGTGAGAGAAACAGACACGTCTATAGGCGGAGCTGTCAACAATGGAAAGAAGATGCCGATAGATTTGTGACCTTTGGTGCTGGCTTTGTTATATATATATATATATGTATGTATATATTAAAAAAGAAGAAGATATGTGCAGAGTGAAAAAGTTGTTTCGTATTTGAATGAATGAATCCATTTTGGAGTCTTGCTTGGCTTTATATGGAGAGTAGGCGTGGGCAATACTCGTCTTTCCAGTCTGCATAGTGTATTTGGATAACTACTATACTGATTTCCCAAAATTTCAATAGCACGAACACCCTTTGAAAAATAAGTAGGTTGTTGGAAAAGGACTTCTCTTTATTGTCAGCATCGTACACGTGGCTCGTACCCATTTTTGCAGATGTAATATGACTTTATCTAAGATTTTTTGGATTGAGTATTGAATATTATACCCTAATTATTTTACAGACTAATTAAAATATAAAACCTTGGCCTAAACTCAAAAGTCCACTTCCAATTTTGCTGTTCCTGGTGTTGGTCCAACGTCAAAGTTACAGTTCTCAGATTTTGGTCCCCACTCTCCTCCCTAACTCAGATCGGTATGGACTTGTACCTTCCAGAACACTTCTCAAAGTAAAGGACATGTAGTCCTGAACTTCTGACATCCTGTTGCCTTTATCGTAGAGTCCTTTGATCATTTGTAAATAAATTTATTTATGCTGTGTAAACGTGTAATAAAAGGTGTTCTGCTTAAGCGTAATCTTCAACCACACGCGTTTGCCCTCTCCTCTTTCCATTTACTGTCCAGTGGTTGAAGAAAAAGGGCAGCAGCCTCAGTTCAACCCGCACCTTTAATGAAACAATTAAAATTTGAAACGTAAAAAGTTGCATAGAATCATTGGTCCAAGAAAATTAAATTGCTGAACTTGATGGAATATGGAGGAAATGAGAATATTGGGACGGTTCCAGCTTCCAAGTCACAGATCTTCCACTTTGATTTCGATTTCTCTCTCTTTCGCTTTTGATGATCAGAAAGACAAAATGTATATATATATTTTTTCTTTCTTTATGTTGCTTTTCGTTTTCTTTTTCCCTATCTTTTTCGTGAGGATGGACCCACAAACGGAATCGGATTTGTACGAAATGGGCATGGCTTTGTCAACACCATTAGTCTAATATTGCAGCAATTCAAAAATGGAGGAATAGGGTATGAACCATGAACACATCTAAAGTCAGGTTATATCACTAGCTGTTGGACCCCACAATCACCGCCTATGGCCCCAACATGCCAACAAAACCCATACCCACCTCCATTTTTCCTGTTCCCATCGCTTAAACCACCTACCATATTGCTGGTGGTCCAGGCCGTCACTCCAATAATGTTTTGAGGATTCATATATATCTCCTGAGTTTGATACTTCGGATAAAACTTCTTTTAATTTATAGTTATAACATCACTAATCTACTTGCAAATATGTTTAATGAAACATCAATTACCAAGATAAACAAATATTTGTATTTATCAAATTTTCTGATGACCGACGGGGTTCTAGAGTCTATATGTGACCTAATTGGAGGGCCCCCGGGGGATTCAGTGATCATTAGGCAAATCTGTCCAGGTATGGGAGGTGACATTTGTTCCCGGTGGACAATTGATCAAATGATGCGATTGGAGAAGGAAACACGGGAGCAAAAGGCTTGCCAACAGTGTTGCAACAAAGTTTTTTTTTTCATGAAAACGAAAGGCCACGTTAGGAGCTGCGTGCAGCATGAGCAATATGTCAATTTTTGTTTTTTTGTTTTTAGTTTTTGTGGGTCTCCTGATTTATATTGTGGCTCCCCCTTTCAAGTCATGAAAGTTCCCTTACAACCGATCAATGGCGATTTATGATTCGCAAACTGGCCTTTTCAAATGAAATTATCTAATAAAAATTGAATGGGGGAGAACCTGATCATCAGCAAAATTCATCACTTTGTTCATCAAACAAATGGCAAAAAAATAAAAAAACCCTCGAGCATTCTAAAAGAGAAGATCAACAAGAGCTAAAAACGACATGTCTTCACTGTTCAAAAAATCTTAATTCGAACTCAGTTCATCGAAGAACATACCATCAAAAGTAGAGAAAACGCATAGTAAATAGAGGAAGTAGTGTAGTATTGCCGGTCATATATCCATGCATGCATGCATCCTCAATACCTAACGCTGCCATTGCCAAGCATTGCATTTTTTCATCATCGATGTCATTCCATTCATCGATCCTCCTCTGCCTTCTTTCTGACCCTAAGTACTCTTGATCGATGTCGTAAATAGAACTCAACAGGATTGCACTCTGTTGTTTAACTTCGCTGGTCGGAACGAGGTTGCCTGGGGGTGACCGGAAGTGGCTGGCAGCTAGCAGAGTCTGAGGAACAAGCTCTGCCTACACCCTTTCCTGGCTAGACGACGACTGAATGCCTCAAATTCCTCAAAAGTAAATGGCTCCATAGGCAGGGGATTATTGTTGCGTGAGGTCCATCTACTCCTTTAATTAACTGATGAAATCCGGTAAACATCTTGTCAATGTCAAGAGGTTTTAATTCTTCTTTTTTTAAAAAAAAAAAAAAATAATAATTAAACTAAAAAATCATTTAAATTATACCACATTATTAAATTATACCACATTTTTTTAAAAATACTATATTTTTATCAGCATTGAGCTTGACATTGAGCCTTGATGGCAATTTATTTTCTTTTTTTCTTTTAGAATTTTTAGGTGATAGCACTTGACTTTGACTTTATCTTTTTTGGGCTTTTCGGGCCCAACCATTATTCAAGAGTAGGAAGTGGAAGGGACCCAACCCGCCACCTAACTTGGTTTTAAATCAAAAGAATTGCACTTCAATGTGTCTTTTCAAACTTAAATTAGAAAGGCGGGAAACTTTTGTTTGGTTTCCTTAATCCTTGTCTAAGTTCAACTAATGCGGTCAATAAATTAGACAGCGGCAATGATTCCCAGGTTGTTGCCAATTATTTACTCGTATTTTATTTTATTTTTAACTTATAGGAATAAAACACATAAATAAATAAAATAATATTAGAGATAATTTAAGTTGTGCAATTTTTATTTAATCATTTCTTAAAAAATTACTGTTAAAAAATATTTTATTATGAATAAATAAATATCATGTAATCGTTTTAAAAAATATATAATTTATTATTAAAAAATAAATTTAATTTAATATTTATTTATTTTTTAAAATAATTACGTGAAGTCTACATTCACTGTTATAAGCATTATTTTTTTTTATAAGCTTAAATTATTATTTTTTTAACCGGAGTAGGCATAATTTATCTTGTAAATATAATAAAAAAAAATCTATTTTTTTACCACCGTCGAAGCATTTACTAGCCAAAAAGTCCAAATGGGGAGAAGCGTTGGTGGGGGAAAAGGTCGTTGGGCCCACTGTTACATAACTGTGTTCAGAAAGCTGACAACAATGTTAGAAACAATATCACAACCAGAAGATTGGGGTCCACCCCCATTACCCACGTCAATTTTGTCGGCCCTTTCCAAAATCCCACGAGCCCCTTCGCCACGCCGACATGTGTCTTTACATCTGCCACGTTTTCCTTTCACTTTGGCTTGGATGTGCAAGCCCCAGTTAATGATTTACGAACGATATTTTTATAATATTTTATATAATCATATTTTAAATTAAAAATATTTTTATAAAATAACATTATTTTATATAAATAAAAAAATATATTATTATATAAAAATAAAGAGCCAGAAATTACTTTTACATCTTATGCCATTGACAGAATATCGTAAAAACAAAATCCATATAAACATATTTCCGAAAAAACTTATCTCTATGAATAAATCATAAGATTGATTACATTTTACATAATTTTAATTTATGTTTTTATTATTCTTAAAAATATATGTCGGCGCCGCCCACTATTTAAGATGGGCCTACTACCACGTTGTTGGATGATTAGCTGTCGCGGTATGAGCCTATGAAGCACCCGATCTTGGGAATTTGGACTCATATGTGTCAAAATCCAACCCGAAAATCTATCGAATTTATCCGATGTGACAGGCGGGTAAGTTTCGGAGGGACAGTAGAAGCTACACTAGACTAATCTCAATCTGCTTTGAAATTGTACGCTTTATATATGATTTGTATTTTCTAATAATAAATCATGTAATAAATAAATTCAATTTTAGATCCAACTAATTTCAAGTGATTTGTCTTATAGTCTTCTTTATTTATAGACTTTGTATTATCTCTATATAAAATAAAAATTAAAAAAATCAAATCCAATGCGGTTTCCATATTTCAACATAAAATCAAAAGTTTTTTTATTATTATTTCTATGATAAAATATATTTAATTTAAATATTTTCTATAATTATTATGGTACTTATAATCTCGTTTGGTTATGCAATTCAGATAATATTTTATTGAAAATTAAATAAAATATTGTTATAATATAAATTTTTATTTTAAAATTTAAAAAAATTAAATTATTTATTATATTTTATGTAGAAGTTTAAAAAATTATAATGATTATATAATATGAGATAATTTAATTCTATATAACCAAACCATCTCTAATTGATAAGATATTCACCGCTTAACCTGTTCTTTTGTAGATGAATATTAATAGTAAAATACTCGTATTACTCTCAAAGTGGACCTTGTGTATAGTTAAGAAAATTATTATTAATAAATTTGTATTTAAAGATATTTAAAAAATATTTTTTTTAAAAATTATTGTACTAGAGGACACATTTGGGAGGCATTGTAACGTTGTCGGTGATTCCTTAAAATCCGATGATATTTGATGAGTGATCATGTATATGTTGTTTATATTCAATGTCGTAATAATATCCTTTATTTTTAATGCATTTTTTGGTAGTACATGAGTCACAATGTTTGCTTACCTGTTGATGTGTTGAACAGAGCAGCATTCGAACTTTGCTAGCCTTCACCACTTGGAGAGCATCTTCCTCTAAAATAACATTTCTAATTAAGTCCCAAGTCAGTTTCAAAAAGTGGCTTGAAATGCAGAAAAAGTGACTGGCTAGGGCCTAGGATCCGTTCATCTGGATATAAATCCCAATATTAAGATTGATGTTACCTCCACCATATTCGAAATATCAGAATCTTTTAGGGAAACACCAACTTGTCTTACTTGTCCCTCTCTTTCTTTCCCTTTTTTAACTTCTACGTGGGTGGATCTACAACCTAACAAAAAATATAAATAAATAACTAACGCATGTATACCACACGTATTCACTAATAAATGTGGCACAAAGTTACAAACGCGACAATTTCCTTGAAAAATAATTCGTAAATTTTCTTTTTTCTAAAGTTTCTCGAGAAAAGGGTAATGAATATCTCTATGAAAATGTGGGTGGGATATTCACATCCTTGCCCTTGGGTTGGGCCTTGGTAGGATATTGAAAACTATCTTGGCCCGAATTGCTCCCCTCCGATGGGCCCAAGAATCACCAATAAAACTTGGTCCACTAATTGTACCAAAGGAGACGGGATAGCCTTGCGCAGGAAACAAGTTTTGGGGTGGGGGGGGGGGGGGGAGGCGGACCCTGATACCCTCCTACGATACCTAGCATTTAAAGATGTAATCCGACAAGTGAATGGAGATTATAGAAAGTAACTGCATCGATTGTTTGCCATTGAGACGTCATTCAAGGAGCCACATTGCATTAAAGACTATGGCTTAGCAATTGTGAGCATGACACTGACCCTGACATAGGGTATATAATATTCTCTCGATACTTTGTGTAAAAACAGACCCCAAATACAAATAATTTCTGTAATTTTTGGAAACACTCTAATTTTACTATAATTCTCCTAGAAAGAAAATTGACTTTAGCATTAGAGACTTACCAGACTACCACCAAACCCACCATTGTCTCTGTGGTTTCGAGTAGAAGGATCTCAGTTCAAATTGCTGGAACTTGGCCTAGGTATACGAAACATGTCATCAACATGATGTTTCCAAACTACAAACTATGGTACACCTTGAATTGATCGGGGTCTCCAATTATAGCTTCTCAATCAGCCATACAAACTACATCAAAACAGCACGTTTGGTGGTGGTCACCTCTATGGTTAATAAAAAAATATGGATGAAGGGCAATTCATTGAACCCGTATCGTTAATTTTTTCTCTTTTTCACAAAATAAACGTTTATTGCAAACTTAGAATAGAATGTGGAACTCTCCACTCCCTTATTTTATATAAATGAATTCTTTTAGGTAGTGATAAATTACAAAAAGGGGGTCCACATTCACAACGTACCACAAGGACCACAACATTATATGGAAGGAAGGTGCGTGTGATGATTTTTCCTTGATGAGTCGACAAAATAGTTTATTACTACATCTACCTTAAGATTAGACAATCATGTTCGTATTTTGTAGATTTCCACACCTCCCGAGGCATTATAACTTAAGAGGTGTGCACGAGGCATTTTATCGATTAGGCCAAATGATTTATTTATTTAATATATATAATTAATTAATTAATTAATTATTTTTTTATTTATCTAAGACATCATCATAAGCTTACGTTACTTTGAAACCATCTCCTTATTTTATTCTGCACTATTCATTTCTTTAATCAGTTGTAATCTTCTCTTTCTCGATTTTACTCATAATTATTGAGAGGGCCATTCGATTCTTTTCATTCGTGGCCACGATGAAGTGAAACCATCAGTGCATTATTCTATTTCATATGTTTGAGTTTTATATATTTGATAAAATTAGAGAAATATTATAATTATAAAGAAATTTTATAAAAATAAATTTATAGACTAACGCATGATTTTATGTAATAAATTATATTTATTTTATAATAAAAATATTTTTATAATAATGCACCACGTCATATTACGTCAATTTATGTGTTTATTTTTATAAAATTTCTTTTTAAACAAAACATTTATCTAAATCTAGAATTATATAAAATGGAAAATGTTTATTTAAGTTGATTTCCTGAAGATGACGAACATTTTATGTCCCATCAGAAACTTATATTTTGAGTTGGCAGAATATTTAGCTCGCAAAGTCAAAACCAGAATCAAACCTCGAACTTAGCAGGACACATACTGCAATGCACCATGAAGATAAGTTATTAGGGTTCAATGCACCACTTTTACTTAAATATGTTTCTAGATGCCATTATGCATTCACTAGCAACTTGTTTAGTGGAGAATCCTTGACTGAATCCTCATTTTTCTTGTACCGAGTAATCTTTTAAGCAACTTGTATGGGGGTAAAGGTGGAAAACAAAAACATCATGATCTTATAATAGAGGTGGGGATTTGGATAAGAAAAAGTCTATTTGCAGGCATGAAGGGGAAGGCCCCATGCACGCCCCCCCCTCCTCCCTTTTCTCTCTCTCTTTGGGAGTAAGGGTGTAAAAAAAAACCGGCAAACCGGAAAACCGGCCGGGACCAAACTGGACCAGACCGGTTGTGCCGGTTTTGGATCGGTTCGGTCCGAAACCGGTTTTCATAAATGAAAAACCAGCCGAAACCGGTCCGGTTTTGATTTCGGTTAGTTTTGAACCGGACCAAACCGGACCGGACCGGTACTATTTATATTAATATTATATATAATATATTTTATATTATATATAATTTTTAATCACATAAAAAATAATCACATATATACTAATACTAATATTCTAATATAGATTATAGTTATACTCATACTAATATAGTTATACTAAATCATCAAAACTAACACTAACATATAGCTATACTAATAGTCTAATATTAATAATATTATATTGTCTAATATATTATATAGCTATAACTAATACTGATATATATATATACTAATATTAATCGTCTAATATAGGATTATAGCAGATTTTTTTTTTTACACTAGATTTCTTATTTTAGTTTTTGTTTTATATCAGTTTTTTATATAGGAAATTTTGTTTATATAACAGATTTTTTTTATAAAACATATTTTTTATATCAGAATTTTTTATATAGGAGATTTTTTTTTTTTTATAAACCAGATTTTTGATAGCAGAATTTTTTTACATAACAGATTTTTTTTGCAAAGCAGATTTTTGTAAATAGTAAACAGAATTTTTTAAATCAGTTTTTTCTTTTAAACAGAACTTTTATAAAAAATTTGTATTTTATTAAAACCGGAAAACCGGACTAAACCGGACCGGAAACCGGTAAAACCGGAATACCGGTTTAGGAGGAAAATCGGTGCGTAATCGGTTTTGAAAAGTACAAAACCGGTGCTTAACGGTTCGGTCCTAGATTTTGTACAAAACCGGACCGAACCGGACCGGTTACACCCCTATCTGGGAGTTAGTAAAAGTTGTAAGGTTCACAAAAACGTGGACTGAGCAAAAGTTGCGGCATGGGCATACTCAGCCCTTGCCAATCTATATTCAGCTTTGAGAGATCATGGAAGAATGCTGCTGAAATTAGAAAATCAATGAAAGATAGAGGAGTAAAGAAAGCTCAAGGATTCAGTTTGCTTCAAATACAGAACAGAGTCCATGTCTTTGAGAGAGAATATGGGCTTCTCCCACAAAAGGATGCTATATACGATATGATACCAAATATCTGGAAAGACGTAAAAAAGATGGATTTCATTCCTGACATCGAATCAGATATTAAATAATGCTTAATTTATCTTGATTTCTATGTATGTATGTGGTTTAACCATATGAGTTGAACAATTGTGCTCAAGTTTTCCTGGATATTTCAACATTTTATTTGACTACTGAAATTATTTTCTTGCTTTTCCATATTTCTAATTCTCTTTTCGAAAGAAACCATGTGAGAAAAATGCAACGAGATTTCTAACATGATCATCATGTTGGTATATTCTATAATTTATGATAGATGAAAATGTAAAAGAAATGAAATGATGAAATGATGGACGAAACTGCAAACGAAATGAAAGCAAGAGAGAAACCAGTCCAAAACTCTGCTTTTTCAAATTTAAGAGAGACAAAAACAAGAGGGAAAGGAAAAAGGTTGTTTTTCCTCTCTTCGTACTCCATTTTGCTTTTTATTTATTTATTTATTTATTTTTTTAATTTTTTTTATTTATTTATTTTAAACAAAATAAATACTGACTGACATGTCGTACAGGAGTACGCATACAGGCACAATTTTGTGCCTGTATTAGCAGAACTGAATCTTGGCTCTATCAAACATACAGGGAATTGGAGGTAGCATTCCACCAATGTTAAGTCATGTGGGTATGGGGCACGAATGATCTCACACTGGTTCGTACTAATCATAAACTGATTGGTGGGATGTGTTTCAAACAAAATAATTTTGCCTTGGGGAGAGTACTTCTTCCATGAGCATCTTTAAACTACCTTTTAAATAATAAACCACTTCAGAGGACAGCCAAGATCACTGTAGGGGAATGGTGTGAGTGTCAAGATATAACAGAGATGTTATAAAACCTCAATTGTTTATGAGCTTTATATAATCTGTGCTTGCATTGCAAAAGAATAATAAGATTCCAGTTTCTAATTTCATCAGAAGTCCACAATGGGCTAAAAATTACCCAAAACAATGCTTCCCCCAGCTCAAAACAAGGGAAATAAACCTGCAGATTTTACGTGTTGTCCATTGTTTTCCTAATTCTATACAGGCTTCAAATAGGGGCTTCCGATGCCAGAGTTTTTGCGTGGACGTCACATATAGCCTTGCTTAAAATTCCATTAGTTCTACTTGTAGGGACACCAAGGCTGCTGCCACTTCATCTAGTATTAAGTGATGGATTCAATTTGAATGTGCTGATGTAGATGACCTGTTTGCCGATGCAGCTACCTCATTTTCCTGTTGTTTCTTCAGATAACTTTGGGCAGTTGCCGTCACAAACTTGACCAAGAAGTTCATGAGCATGAGCCACACAACGGTATTCCAGATGGAAGCAAGTGAGAAGTCCCATTTCTTTACCTGGGAAGGTTTTACAAGAAATTATACAGAAAAATGAGGTTAGATGTCTTTACAGAATGATGATGTGAGGCTCTGAAGTCAAAACCTTGCCAAATTTAGATGGATTCCTCATATGCCATGGCTGAATACCTTAATATTTGAGGCCACAGGAGGAGGTGCAGTCAGATACTTGGCTTTGACAGCATTGAGTTTGACAACAAGGCCAGGCAAGACAGAAGAAAAACCAGGAATAAGGCTCAGTAACCATATCAATTCGTTTTCAATCCAGTTAAGGAGTTGATTATTGCAAACTGAGATGACAAAAACCGTCTGCAGAAAAGATAAAAAAGAAAGAAAGCCAAAATAGATTAGGGCTTATGAAACTAACACCACACACATATATTCTGATGATGATGAACCCTGGAGACTCTGCAAATGATACGTGTTTTTTACCCGGTTCAACTCTGGACCCACGCAATGCACTCACACCATACGGAAACAGATTTGGGCTTCTGAAATTAACACCACACTCACACATATTCTGATGATGATGAACCCTGCAGACCATGCAAATGATAATGATTAACTCTGGACCCATGCAATGCACTCACACCATACGGAAACAGATTTGGGCTTCTGAAATTAACACCACACACACATATTCTGATGATGATGAACCCTGGAGACCACGCAAATGATAATGGTTAACTCGGGACCCATGCAATGCACCCACACCATACGGATTAGGTAAATCATCGACTTTTCAACGATGGGATGTGACCCTTGGATATAGTTTGCACCCAAGAGTTCAAACCTTAGATCTGGTGGGATATGATCCCCAAAACCAATGCCCTTACGACTTGAGCCAACCCCTAGGTATATGTATGTGTGAAAAAATGCATGCAAGCATGAGATATATTTTCCTCTGCCACACTTCATTAACAGATTGATATATCTATGCATATATATGTTTTAAATGGCAGTATGATTATCCAACTCTTGTAAACGATGTGAACAACGCAATTGGCAAGGCCATAGGAAAATACTAAAAGCAAAATGAAAATAATTACAAAATAAAACTAAGAATATGATCAGCAGAATTTGAGAATTCACAAACCTGTATGTGAGTTTTAATAATTGCCTTTCCAATCAATGTGGCAAGAAAAAACTTCCAAAATGAAATTCCAAATTGTCCACACATAATTCCAGCAAGGTCAAATAGAGGATTGGGCACCTGAAAAATACTAGAGTTAATTGGCAGCATACATAATAAAAAACGACACTGTTGCCATTGAAGAATGCACATCATATGAAAAGTTACGAGAACCGGAACTGTCAAAATTAGAGAAAACTGTTTAAAATAAGCATTGCCAATGACATATAATGTGTTATATTATTTAAGATACAAGAAAAATATAATTTCAAATTGAACTTGGGAGCTCGTAAAAATTTACAAATGAAAGTAATTGTCAGCACAGAACATACAGGTTCAGGTTTTACAAATTCAGGGCCTGTTGAGGTATTAAAGGGTTTACATTCCACAAGGGTTGAGGGTCCACTATCTATTCAAAATTCTTTTAAGGGATTCTTAGTGGAAAAAAAGGAAGAAAGCAAATTATCATACAGTGGTGCGTATTAAAAGGTTCCAATAAGGTGATTTATAAAGTATTTGAGTAACAAAGTCAGAGGAACTCCAAACTAACCGATGCGAGAACTAAAATTGTAAAGAAGTTCAAGTGCTGCGAGTGTGATAAAAGCCAGTGTTTGATTTGATTTAGTCGAGTAGCAATGAATCCTTTGCCTTCAGTTGGGGAGGCATCCAATTCTTGCATAGCCTCCAATTTACCTGATATGCTTGCTGCATTAAGTGGTATATTAGTAAGAGGTAGATTAGTATATGTGCAAAGTAATATCATCAATCAGAAGTATAGTGTTATCCTACAAATGCTAATGTTGATCCTTAACAACACACCAAGCATGATTGGCATATTTGTTTAGGTTGCTAGGGAAGTGCTGATGATTTTGCCAAGCCAAGGAAGATACTAAGCAGTATGATCATGCCCTTGATGTTCAACTTAAAACATTAAATTTCACTCAGATGAATTTCAATTTATATACTATCTTACTGACCTTTCCTTAGTTTGGATGTTTTGGGGATCTTATATTCCTTATTTTGAGGTTTAATAAAGTGAATAGTTGCGTTGGAAGTTTACAATGTTATAGAACTATTATTAGCTGGTGCTGTAGTGTATGAGAATGTAACATGCATAAACTTATAAAAAAGGGTGTGTACAATATCCTACCCATGTAATGCTGTTATATTTTTATTTTAAGTAACTAGCAATAAAATGCATCATTATAAGGCCCAGTGAAACTGAAAAGGAAAAAAAGCCCGTGGGCTGCTCAATAAGTACAATCAAAGTTTTAACTTTGGCTCAAAATTACCCTAGGGGTTGGCTCAATTGATTAAGGCCTTGGGCTTGGGGATATGCTCCCCCCACGTCTCGGTTTAAGGCTCAAATCCTCTTGAGTGCAAACAAACTCTAGAGGCCATCGGACTGAGATATTCCCCTTGAATTAATAGACGTGCAGCTGCGGAAAACTCCTTGCCGAGGGCTTGTGCACCCCCGGGATTAGTTGGGACACTATTCCCGGACACCCGGTGCCAATAAAAAAAACTATCCTTTCTTCACTAATATTTCACTTTAATAAGAAGAATATACAGATATATGCAGAAGATAACAAATGAGCATCAGGTTAGGTATACTTTATTAGTAGTCAAACTACAATCCTTCCACTGCAATCTTATCCATGTACTTAGGTTTTATAGGGGTTTACAAAAGTTATATAGGCTTAAGAGAATCCTAGGACATAAATAACATCGACATCCTCATGTTCACAATAATTTTTTTCATCTCGGCAATCCTCATTTTCACAATAAGTCAATAATACATCTGCCTCAACACAAAATGAATAAACCCCCCTCTCCCTCTCTCTCATGAGGTCCGACCCACAGAAATTATAATTAGTCCCAAAAGTATTACTTAAGTAGGAAAATATATTAGCTCAAAACAAAGTAGGGAGATATATTAGTCTCAGAAATCTCAGTTCAGTAGGAAAGTATAACACAAGCTATATTCCTCATACCTGCCCTTGAGATGAAGTATGGAGGAAGCTCTCCAATAGCAGTCCCAAGACCCCATAGAACAGCCTCAATCTGAACCTGTGGCAATATGCTGCTAAGTGGAACACGTAAACCATCTAATGATGGGAACAATGGGGGCCCGAATTCAGAGCAATCCTTATCAAGCCATGAAGGACCGTTTTTCAACTGAATAGTATCATAAGGGGCACTTTTTAAATCCACGCGTCCACACTGCATTGCTTTTATGGTGAACAGTGCAATATGGGGCCCCAAATAAAGGACAAAAGTATGCAAACCAGATCCTGAAGAAAAACAAACGGAATGAACATTGATTTTACAATTTCAGGGTTCATACATTACACAGGACTGGTCGAGACATTTCAAACTGAGATGTTTCTAGAAATAATAATGGAAAAATACTTCCTCAAGTTATATACTACCTACATATTTTCAAACAAATATTAAGAAACCAATTCATTTTTTCCTACTTCATAACATAATACCCATGATAACTAACAAAATTTGCCTCCTAAGATCAATTATTTACATGAGCACAAAACTCATCTGACCACTAACACACACGACCTTCAAAATTTTTTTTTCCCTTACCAAGCCCAATCGAAGATGCGACTCCAAGAGAAATCCACCATAGTCCAAACCGGATATATTTAGAAAGCTCCTCAACGTGCTGCACATGAGTCAACATCAATTTATCTGAGTGACAAAACAACATGAAGACAAATGCCAAGAAAAGTATAAAAGCCAAATAATCAACAATAAAATGCTAAAATTGAACTCAAATGAAATCCACCTTTGCAGAAAGCAATAATCTAACCTTATTACAACCAAAAACCTTAAAATGGCGCTAGGAAACTGATTCCAGGTCATAACTATAATAATTATATGCAATTTAGGTTGGTAATGAGACATTTAGAACTAATCACACATACAGGATGGTGTTAGGAACTCAACGTTTTAATCGCAACAGGGAGCTTTATAGTTTCCTGGGATACAAGTGAGTCAGATATTCGCAAATGGGATATGAACCACATTTAGGTGGTCTTTTTGACATAAACATATTTTATGGGGAACTTTTTTCTTTTTGATAAGTAAAATCAAAGTATATTAATAAAAAGAATAGGCAAAAGCCATGTTCAGTACAATGAATGCCCTACTACGTAGGCTCAATGGATACAAGAAAATCATAAAGATTTTGGCCATTAAAATTAACGGTAGTGGCCCAAGTACAAAGAGTTCTAAAAAAGAAAGCTTTTAGTTCCTCCATAGATCTCTCTTTTTCCTCGAAAGTCCGTTCATTATGCTCTTGCCACACACACCACATGATGCAAATAGGGATCATCTTCCACATAGCCTTGATCTGTTGGGTGCTTGTCAAATCTGTCCAACAAGCCAAAACCGCCACCACTGTCTCGGGCATAACCCAGCCCAAGTCTAGTCTACTGAATATCTCATTCCATAACTCTCGAGCTACCTCACAGTGTAGTAAAAGATGGTCTACAGATTCCCCCCCATTCCTACACATGCAACACCAATCTGTGATGATCACCCTTCTTTTCCTCAAGTTGTCCGTTGTGAGAATCTTACCCAAGGAAGCGGTCTACACAAAAAACGCTGCTTTGAGAGGCGCCTTATGTCTCCAAAGCCTTTTCCAAGGAAACTGAATGGGGGACTCTTGTGAAAGAGATTTATAAAACGAGCAAACAGAGAACAATCCTTTACTTGTAGGAATCCACCATAATAAATCAGCAAGCTGATTGCTCCTTTTGAGAGAGAATACAAGAGGCTGAAAAAGGCTGCAAAATTGTCCATTTCCCAATCGTGTGCTGCTCGGCTGAAGTTGATGTTCCATTGGATTTGTTCCCCAACCATCACTATGACATCCGCCACTAAAACCTCCTTCTCACTTGCTACCCTGAAGAGAGCAAGAAATTGGTCCTTTAGAGCACCGTTTCCACACCAAGTATCATGCCAGAATTTAATCTTAACCCCATCTCCCATACGAAGACTTGTGTGGCGGGAGAAAACCTCCCATTCTCCTCTTATATATTTCCACAGCCCCACTCCATATGCCCCTCTCACCTCGTTGGTACACCATCCCCCCCAAAAGGCTACCATATTTACTCTCAATTACCAACTTCCATAACGCATCCAGTTCTTTGTGGTATCACCACAGCCATTTTCCTAGTAACGCCCGATTAAAAGTTCTCAAATTTCTAATGCCCAAACCACCATTAGAGAGAAGACTACACACTTTCTCCCACCTAACTAGGTGGAATTTGAACTCCTCACCTAGTCCTCCCCACAAAAACCCCCCCTGTAGTTTCTCAATACGAAGCGCCACACTTACTGGAATAGGGAACAAGGACAAGAAATAGGTCGGTAGGTTAGATAGGGTACTCTTGATCAAGGAAGTCCTACCCCCTTTTGACAAGTACATTCTCTTCCACCCTGCTAATCTACGCTCTACCTTCTCAATCAATGTATCCCATAATGAAGTCGCTCTCAAGGCGGCCCCCAACGGAAGACCAAGATATGTCATAGGAAGTGCGGAGATTTTACACCCCAGAGTATTTGCCAAATGTCTTAAACGTTGCACATTTCCAATAGGCATCATCTCTGATTTATCCAAGTTCATTTTCAACCCCGAAGCTGCTTCAAAACAAAGTAAGAGGGCCTTCAAGACTCGGGCCTGATTTTGGTTAGCCTCGCAGAAAATAAGAGTATCATTTGCAAAAAGTAAATGAGAAATATCTAAAAAGTCCCCCACCCGGGGATCCAACCGGGAAACCGGTCACATGCCTGTTGTCAACCAGGGCTGAGATCATTCTGCTCAAAGCCTCCATCACCATGACGAAGAGTAATGGGGACAACAGGTCTCCTTGTCTTAGGCCACGTGTGCTACTAAAAAATCCAGTTGGGCTTCCATTTATCAAAACTGAATATTTCACCGTAGATATACACCAATGGATCCAAGATCTCCATCTTTCACCAAAACCACACCTCCCAAGAATGTCAAGTAAGAACTTCCAATTAACGTGGTCGTACGCCTTTTCCATGTTTAACTTGCAAAGGATCCCTGCATTGCCCGCTTTCTATCTACTGTCTAGACATGCATTTGCAACAAGAACCGCATCTAAGATCTGTCTATCCTTTACAAAAGCATTTTGGGGCTTTGAGATTACTTTTCCCACTACCTCACTAAAGCGGTTGGCAAGAACCTTAGAAAGAATCTTGTACACCCCATTTACTAGGCTAATAGGTCGGAAATCCTTAATCTCCACTGCCTGATACTTGGTTTAAGCATAAAGTATTGGCAACAGAAAGTGATTTCCAAATCAAAGAAAGTTAACCCATTGTGGGTGCAACATGACTTCCTGAAACAGCAAAAAACTTCTTTTCCTTGGTCCATCTCTTTCCCTCCAAACTCGCCATATGGGGGCTGAGTCATCACAATGCACTGGAAGGTGACAAGGCTGACCATGTTCTTTGGTCTGTGTAGATTGCGTTCATGCACTCACACACAAGAACATACTAGTCTCTCAACTCCTTGGTCAGCACACTGACTTCAGTCTAGTCTTAGACGCGAGTGCAGTGGCAACATTCAACTGGATTTCCCCAATCAGGTCATCACTGTAGCCAGCAGAGAGCAGCTCCTCATTGACAGGGAGAGATTATGCGTGGAGGAAAAGGCAGTTTCCTACAGAAAGGTGGAGCTGCTGCTTGGTGGCTCAGTTTCTAGTGGCCTTCTTGCTCTGAGATAAGGAAGATTCATCCTCATAGTTGTTTTTGTTGCTATGGCTGATTTCTTGACATCAAAGAAATGAGAGGATAAGAAGGTGGACAAGAGAGGGTTACAGAAGGTTGTATTTGTGTCAGAGTTAGGAGTGCAGGTGGAGAAGAATGATCTTCTGCATGGTACGAAAGTGTTTTTGATGTCATTTCCAATATTTTTAAAACATTTATAAACCAGCGATTTTCCCCAAAAATAGTTTCATTTTTGGGGCGGGAAACCTTCTGAGCAAAACAAGCAGAGCCTTATAAATCCCTGCTTATTTTCTTGTAATTTTTGCCTACTAAAAAAAGGGGTATAGCCTATCCACTCACAAACAATAACGTGCTGCTGAAAATGGAGCCACTAAGATAAAGAAAAACCAACAGTAAAGCACAGGCAGTGCCCATTACACTCTCCCACTTCTGGAAAAGCTTTTCCCCCCAAAACTCCTCCCCTGCCCCCAACTCTCCGGACGAAGGGAAAACCCTCCTCCCCCCTCGTTGAATCCAAAATCCCCTCCTTCCTCTTCCCCTTTCTCATCTATCTTTGGTCCTTCTCTCCCATTTTTTCCATTTTCCCCCCCTTTCTCCTGAGGTTTTTGCAAGCTAGATCTACTACTTTTAGACCAGCACCAACCATTCAACCAATGCACCCCATACTGAAGGAACCGTTGCCTCTCCACCTCCAAGCTCCATTGATTTGCGGTCCCTTTCAATTGATGTGTGGCTGTCGCATGCCGTTGCTAATGCGTGTGCCTATCGGCATGCGACTATCACACACTACCTTTGTACCTCTGTTTATGACATTCTCAGCCTCTTTAAGACTAGGTTTTGGAACCCAAGCCGTTTTGGCTGATCATTGGTTTCTTTTCCAACACTTTTCCTTTATTTATTTTTCTTTTTTACTCCATTTTCCTACCCCTTTTATCCAGAAGGAAAAAAACCCCTAATTTCCTGGGTACAGCATGCAACTCGACCTAGCAGCACCCCAAAGGAACTTCTGTTCCTTTGAGAAGTTCCTTTGAGAGACAGCTTTATGTAATCTGTTTGCAAGAAGAAGAAATTTGTTCTTCCTTTTTTTCCTGTGATAGTGAGGATAAGGGCGTGGAAAACTCTACCAGATGGTCTGAAGCAGTCAAATCCAACGCAACATTAGTTGTTGTTGCGGTTATACACAGCACAGAAAACTCAGTAGGATTGCATAAAAAACCACCCTTTATGAAAGTTCCATCCTTGGTTCTGTTGAGAAACACGGATCTGGGAAAATTTTTTGGCTCTATTGCCCTTCTTGTATTTTTAATTTGATGTACTGTACTTGTTGTATAGGAAGTTTTTTAGGACTCTACCTCCTCGTTTTGTATACTTATTTTTAATAAATTCAATGTTACTCATTAAAAAAACAACGGTAATGCAAAAGCTAGATACCTTCTCATGAGGGCCATCAATGGCTATAACAAGAATTCCGATAGCCACTGCCACTGTGCTCAAAAGCATTAGCCATCCACCTTTTGCCAACAGATATAATAGTGACCGCTTAACATATTGAACAATAGCCAAAATGAAAAACTTCAAAGTTTTTATAGGTTGTGCACTGAGTGTCAGATTTTCAACTTCCTGTTGATGCTGCATCTCAAGGAGTTCTGCAAAATTCAACAACTCTATCAGCTAATAAATTCATAATAAATACCGATATTGGTCTTAGAAAATGCCAAAGCAATCTCTACTCTAAGAACAACAATGGATTGGCTGGTGTTGTGGGGCCCCGGGGGAAGGGTTGTGTACAACAAATCCATCCCCGTAACTAATTTCACCCCTAAGGAATAACTCGTTCCAAGGCATGGTAGATATACAACACATGGATCTCCAACATGGAAACTTTAATTGAAAAAAGTCCGCAGAGAATCTCTCCTATATAATTTGACAAAATAGTTCCTAACACCATACCATTGCATATTACATACTCGTGAACCGGAAACCCACTGAAACGAGGATTTCCAAAGCGATGGAATTGCTTTTTGTTCACCATCACGGAAAATAAGAAGAAAAAAGATTGAAAAAAAAAACATAAAAGTAATATAAATTTTGAGCAGTTGGGTAAGAAAGTCCAAGTCACCTTTTGATCTAGGAATCAGCTGGAAACCTCTTCTGGGTATCACCCACTAATATTTACGCTAATTTGAAGAGCCAAAATTCTTACGGATCCAAAAAATTTCAAACCAGAGTTTTTACAGCAAAATCTCCGACCTAACCCACATAAAGAAATTGAATAAAAGAAAACAAAATAGTTTTTTTTTTTTTGTTTGGTAAAATCAACAGGCTAGAATATATGAAAGCAATGATTCGAAATACATCAAAAAATTCAAATATACAGATAACAAATAAAAGTTTCAAATCCAAAGAAGGAAACTTTAGAGAAAATCCAGTAGAAAAGATAGCAATCGGCAATGAGAAAAATAAGAATCAGAATCGCCTGCCTGAGATCGCCACGTCGTCAAGTCGAGAGGGAGGAGGAGGAGCTGATCGTCTGCGTGAACCCATTACTCTGACATTACAGAATCGAAACTCCCGAGTCGGCTATATTAATATCTGAAAAGGGTGAAATAATTTCTGCAGGGGCGAAGCTTTTATACTTTTTGTGCGTATGTGTATGACTGGTCGGAAAAAATTGGGGACATGAATCAATTGCCGGAATTCGAAATGCCAGACATATCGGTTTAGAAGTTTTTTCTCTCTCTTTCTTTCTGGTATCTGAATTATGATAAACAAAATCAGGCAGAAGTCTAGAGGAACTAAAAGAACAGAGAGGACTCTTTCCCTTGGAGTTTCCTTGGAGATCCGTCTCTGTAGATTTTATCCTCTGTCTTTCCCACTCGCCCGTCGCTTACAACGAAAACCAAAAACGAAATATAAATTTATATTTAAGAACGGGTTATAAAACTAGTAATTTACCTTTTTTTCCCATAAAAGTGAGACTAAATTACATTAACACCCCTAAGCTTATGAATAATTTCAGTTAATATTTTTTTCTTGAAAAATGCTAATGGACTTTAAAAAATTTATATCTCCTCTAACTTTTCACAATTTTTTTTAATGTTTTATTCTGTTTAATGAAAGTGAGTATGTATGTAATTTTTTTGTGAGTATAATTAGTAAAAAAATAAAATTTAATTGTGATAAAATAAACAATTATTTTTCCTTCAATTTGAGGCAAGACACATCTTTTATTTATTTATTTATTTATTTTTTGTAGAGGTAAATGTATCACTACAAACCATGATATACATTATTCCGTTATAAATAAGCGTTATTAATAAAATTGAAATATCATCATCTTTTTAAAATTTTATTTAAAAAAAAAATCTATCAGTACAAATCCATATATACAGCATAGCATTCTCTGGGATTTTTATTAAGTACGTTCTTTGGCATTACTAGAAATTAAAATTGTCTTCCAAACATCATCTCGAGACATCAATACCATTACAAGTCAAAGAGGGGGAGTAAGAGACAGACATGTCACCTTCCTAGAAGACGTCCTTTTGGTACTTCAAAAGGATATTTGGAGTTAGGGTTTATGCATCTATCGAAAACGGAATCAACACATTTTTAAAAAATTAAATAATTAATGTCTTAATAATTTAAATGAATTAGTATCGATACGATACGTAGTGTTGTTGAAACAATATAAGTTTTTCTTTAGATAAGAGAACAATTTACAATGTTAATATCAGAAATATATATATATATATATATATATATATAATGTAAAGATGAAGTTATCCTTCATTTAAATGAGGGTCCAAATAAATTATTTTAGTTTTGCGAAGATACAAATGTATTTTACCCTAGTACTTTTAAGATAGGACATGGTGTGTTGAAACATGATTTTTTTTTTTTTTATAAAATTTTTTATCCGCAAAAATTTTTTATAAAATAATCCATAACTTAATATAATACGTAAGATTGTAAAGTTAATTTTATTATAAAATAGATATAATGAATCATATAAAATTACATTAATTTATAAATTTAATTTTATAAAATCTCCTTATAATTATAACACATGATCTCTTTTATTTATTTTATATAGGAGAACAATTAAGGATGTCAATACTAACTTTCATTAAACAAAATAGATGAAATTACCCTTCATTTAATTGCAAGTCGTGTTTTGAATTATTAAGGGTACTCCAAATTATCATTTGATGGTACGTAGTTTCGAGGGAGAGAGAGAGAAAAAAAAAATTACATTTTCCCCTAATTTCTTAGATGGGACATCTATCTATCAATCAAGTCACGTAATAGATAAAGCAAAGGGATTCCTTGTAAGTTATTATTTAGGAACATTTTTATATGTGGTTTTGAAAGCAAGATGGCCGATCATCGAGCTAATAATAAGATGCCGGCTTGTAACATGGGATCACAAGAGGCAACGGGAACAGAATATGCTTAATTCCAACGTCCTACTCAACCAAACAAAATATCTAACGTTGACAACAAGTTCCCCACCTTAAAGCTGTAGGTAGGGTTGATTTGAAGACACGCTTTCTCACATGTTCTTTTTCACGGAAAGCTCATAGACTGGACATCATACACTACAAATAATTTTATAATTTTTTATTTAAGACAAAACCAATCGACAGTGCCGTGATGATTAATGATTAGCAACTTGCATGGGTTGGGCATGCAGCTTACCAACTGCAACTTCTTATTATTTTTTCATATATACAGGATTTATGCCACTTTTTTCGACTAACTACATGGATGCGAGACATGCGCACGTATGTGTTTTTCTTTCTGTTAATTCGGTAACATTTTTTTGTTTTTTTGTTATGTGTCATAATTTTCAGCTGCTTTGCTTGTAAGTCAACAGCGTTTAACTTTGATTGCAAATGCGTAGAGTATGGGTTAAATCCCGCTTGACATGATGACTCATGACGTTATAGATAAATAATAATAAGTAATATATATGTAAGACCCATCTCACGTCTCTATATTTTTTTATTATAATTCTAAAACACAGACAAAAGCAACGCTTCTTTCGATATTATTGAGCAATAAGAAATATTGCAGCTTGTTCTTCACATGCATGTATAAATCATACATAAAAAAGTTTTCAAACTGGTGTGTTAATTTAATCATGAAATCCAAAATATTTTTACCATAAAGTATATTTAATATATTACATTAAACCATATCAGTGTATAAATTAAGTTTTTGTTTAATAATATCTATGAATGTATACCTAGCATCACTTCTCACTATAAGAAATTTTCTTTTTAGGGACGATTTCATCCCTAAAGATACTTTTCAAAGATGAAATTTAAATTTCGTCTCAAAATAGGGAAAACCTTATAAATCCGTTTGAACTAATAAAATTTAATTCGAATAGATAATTAATCTATTCGAATGCAATATAATCTATTCGAATTAGTATTAATTCGTTCGAACGGTATTAGTTAATTGAAAATATATATTGTTAAAATTGTAATAATACATATTTTTTCTATTAATTTTTTATCATTTTCAAATTAAATAAAAATTTCTATATAATATATATTATGATTTACAATGAATTAAAATATTTATGAACTCATAAATTAATTTTATGTAATTATTTTAAAAATATTTTAGTTAAATAAATATTACTTTAAAGATAGTGTCATTTTTTCAATTAGCGTGAACATTAAGTATAATGATAAGAAAATATAATTAATAATAAAGAGGCTAGCAAACACTAAAAATAAAAATTATACATTAATCACATCCCAAAAAGAGTTAAACGTTCTATACAACATAAAAAAAGTAAAATAATAATTAACAATATCTATTTATTAAGTAAATCAAAATCGTCCTGTAAGGTTCGTAAACGTCCTTCTATGTCCTTAAACTTATCCATAATGGGCTGAATGAAGTCTCTGAATATAATTTGGCGATGCTCTGCCAATATAGTTTGTATCTTATCCGGAGTAGCCCCAGCAGGCTGTCTCTCAATAGGCGCAGCAGTAGTAGAAATTAGATCAGTAGGCGGAGGCTAATCCTGATCCTGTACTGCATGAGTCCTCAGCAAGTGACCCCTGCTCTTGCTGAATGTGATCTTATTAACGGGCCCCATCTGTGGTGTCCTCCGTTCAGTCGAAGTCACTTGAACCCCCGATTGGAGAGGAGGTTAAATATCAACAGTGCAAATGGTAGACTACCTCCACCCGAATAGCGTGACTCTGATCGAATGCGGAGAAAGAAATATAATGCCAGATCAATCGGCTCCCCCCGTGCTAACCGTAACAAAAATCTGGCCCGCTCGATCCTGAAATTAGTCTTGTGTTTTTTCAGATCAATATTATATCCGACAATCAGATTAAGCATTTTGAAAAATGCTATACAGTCAGCCTGTTGAATCACTTTACTGCCATCATATGGAGGAGCTAAAGGCTCTCGCACAATGTCACGAATCTGATCGTCTGTGAGACCAACATCAGGTACCTCAACTCGGCTCTCACTATCATCCGAGTCGATATCTAGCTCTGCAGTCTGTACATCCGGTGCTGGCGATGAGGATGAGACTCGTGTGTCCTCTCCAGATGGTGCAGTCGCTGCTCTCTCTGGTGTTGGTGCTGCAGGATATGTACCGGGCTCCCGCCACAGATCAAGAAACTCAGCAATAACGCGGGGAGAGAAGATAATACTCACTTCCCGGACTACTAAATTGTAGCACAGAGCATCACCAGACTGCTCTTCCATGGCATGGTAAAACTCACCAACCATCTCAAGATATGTTGCGCCCCTCTGCCGACAGATCGGGGTCCATCCACGATCGATGATGATGTCATGTATGCTCCATCCCTCTCAAGTGAGATCACGGAAGTCATCCAGAATGATCTCCCGCCCAACAAGTATAGGCCGCACGACAAGCTGAGAATGAGCTGCTTCGCTACTTTGGCCTGTCTGGGGTCGGGAACGTTTTCTTCCGCTGCTGCTTGCCATCAGTATACTGTTGATATACAAAATAATTATGTAATTTAACTAAAGTGAATATTGTCTACTGATGATGTTGTCCTGCAGTGTTTGGCAAGTCTTTATTCGAATGGATTAAAATTCATTCGAATAAGGGCTGCCAAATATCATGTTTAGTTCGAATGATTAAAATTCAATTCGAATGGTCTCGATTTTCATTCGGATGAAGTAAAAGTCCATTCGAATGGAATTTAACGTCATTTGAATGACCATAAAATTAATTCGAATGAACTTCTTTTCTATTCGAATGAGCATAAATTCCATTCGAATTGAAATAAATTTCATTCAAACAGAATATAAGCTCATTCAAACGGGACTGAGCCAAACAGACATGGCTGAGTCGACTCAATCTCGAATCTACAAATTCTTTATGCTCAATGTACCAATATTTTAATTGGTAGAAATGATTGAGGAGTAAAGCCTCATCATTTCTACCGATCACTTTTGTGTCATTTAACTCCAAAACAACAAAATGGGGTCGGATTGATTTAAAATCCGAACCCCCCCAAAGCCAATGATATAATCGGTTAAAACTCATGGAATTTAACCCATACCTCTTGTTGTAGGGGATTTGAGGATTTGGTCGGAGTTTGCGGCGGCATTGGGGCTACGAACGGCGGAGGATTTAATTGGACGGTTCGAATGAGAGGATGCACGAATGGCTGGAGAAGAAACTGTGTCGCGGCTTAAATAACGTAAATTCGTTCGAACGGAAAGGGTATAAGTTCGAACGGAAAAAGTATATGTTCGAATGAATATTGTAATAATTCTAAAATAATTTGATATATATAAGTACAATAGGTAAAACAATATATACTAGTATTAGTACTAATACTTAAATTATGCATTAGATGAGTATAAAATAGTTTCAGGTAAAGGATTGCATTATATTGTAATATACTAAGTCTATAGTAAAACAATGCATTAAATATAAGTATAAAATACATATATCTAATATTTTAGTTTGTGTATTAGTAATTAATAAACCAAGTACTTAGAATATATTAGAAAGTATTATAGTACTATTAGTTTTCAAATATTTATGCTATCTATACTATAATAGATAGTATTATATTATTAGTGATACTTAGTGTTATACTTATAGTGATACTAATTATAAGTATAACACTATTAGTGATACTAAATAAAATATTAGTCTACTAGTAATACATAATATTATAGCTTGATAAGAAACTTAGTATTATGTTATTAGTGACATTTAGTATTATAACGTGTATTGTATTTTATTATATACTAATAATAATATAATAAGTATATTTATATATTTTTATTATTATATGTTCGAACGCATATTAAGTTGTTCGAATAGATATAAATTTTTTTCGAACGAAATTTTTTTATTAGGAGGGAAAATTCGCGCCAAATTATCGATATATGTTGGAGAATATTCTTTTTTTTTTAACTGAAATATTATTAATTCAAATGGAAAAATATTGTGGGAAAAATTCTCGATTTTTTTTATTTTCGCGTTCGAACTTGTAAAAAATTTGTTCGAACGTAAATTCACATATTATTAACCTGGTCATTTCACTTCATTTTCACTCGGATTGAAGTTTAAGAAAGGAAGAGAGAGCGTGGCAGAGGCTACTAAAGAGTGTTGTGGAGAGAGAGAGAGCTTCAAAGAAGTGAGAGAGAAGAGATTCTTGAGAGAGAAGAAAGAAGGAGAAGAGGTAAATAGTTTTTTTTTTTTATTATTTTTCATTTCGATTTTCGTTTACAAGTACAATTTCATTTCTTGTATTTATTTGTTGGGATAGAATAGCTGTTTAATGTGTTTTATGCATATATAGGTATTGTGAATTGATATTTTTATTGAATTGCAAAAATTAGAGGTAAGTTTTTATAGTTTTCTAAGTTATTTAATAATCATATTTAGGGATAATCATATAGTTTCCAATGTATCGTATTGAAATATGCCATTATGTATGTGAAAATTGTGTTTTACGATTCAATTTTTTGCTCCTTTTCGTGACTGGTTTCTGGCTTTGTCCCATTCGAGCACTCTAAATACCGTTCGAATTGAATGTAATCAGTTCGAACAGAATCAAATGATGGCTTTATTCTATTCGAACATATTGAGTGTTTGTTCGAACAATATCAATTAGATGATAGTTATAATGTAATTATAAAATGTAATTATAATGTATAACTGTAAATATTTAAGTACTGTATTGTAATATTCGAAAACTTAAAATATAATTATTTGATATTTAATAAAAGAAGTTTAATGTATTAGTGAAAATATTTAATAGATTAATACTAAAAAAAAACCATAAAATATAAGTTATAAAAAATTATAATTAAATATTTGAAAATATTTAAGTACTCTAAATAAGATAATTAATACTCTAAATATTCTTATCGTACTTAATTAAAGAATTATGATGTATAATTAATTTTATTTAAGTACTCTAATTAATAGATTAATACTTCAATTATAATTATAAAATATAATTTATAAAAAATTATAATTAAATATGCAGAATTATTTAAACTCTCTAATTAAGATGATTAATACTCTAAATATTCTTATTGTACTTAATTAAAAAATTATAATGCATAATTAATTCTATTTAAGTACTCTAATTAATATATTAATACTTAAATTATAATTATAAAATATAAGGTATAAAAAATTTTGGCCGACGAGAGGATCGACTAACGATTGAGGAATTGATGTCGAATGCATTCCGAAGGTACAAAGGTCGATGCCATACACACTATCAGAAGTTCAGTACAACGACAGAGGCGCGTCAAAATCCATTCCAAGTAATGCCACCAAACGAATGGGAGAAAGTTTGTGATCTGTTTGAAGATTCTGCTTATCAGGTAATTTCGCTTCTATCTTTTTTTAATATGATAGATGTATTAAATATAAAATTATAATACTTTTTTTTAGCAATGAAGTACGGTGAACAAAGCAAATAGATCAAATTTAACGATACACCATTATGCAGGTTCTTGATCTTTTCATTGCTTGTAAAAAAAAAATGGTTAGTTATTTTATTTTTCATTAAATATTAATACATACACTTTTCTGGTTTAAATTCTGATATTAATTTTCATTTTACAGCAAGAAGAAAATCTTGCTGATTATGATCTGACCCAATTGTATGCTAAAGTACATAAAAATCGTGATGGTATTTGGAGCAATCCTGAAGCAGAGGCAAATTATGTAAGTTTAAATTTATTTAATTCATTGTCTAGATATATTTTTGTTACCTATACTAATTTTAATGTTTTTCTTTTTGTAGGACAAGATGAAATCTCTTAAAGACACTACTGCGGATCCATCTGATGAATCATCTGTCAAAGATGCTCAAATCTTTTCTCAAGTTCTTGGATCACGTTCTGGATATTTGAGGGGCTTAGGACGTTGCGTGAAGCCATCCTCAACATCGTCATCCTCTTCTAAAGCCAGATCAAATGACGACCAGACTAAGACGTTAGAGAAAGCTACACTTGAGATAGAACGATTGAGGTCGGAGGAAAAATAGTTGCTGACCCGATTAGATCAAGCAGCAGATTTAGAGGTAAAATTAGAAGAGATGTTACAATTAAATAATCAAAAAATGTTTGAGCAATTCCAGTCAGTGATGTCTCAAAATCCAATGTCATCAGTACCACCACAATCATAGTTCATTTAATTTTTTTAATTACCTTTATTTATGATGTTTGTAAACATTTAAACAATTGATGTATATAGATTACAATTTGTATTACTATTATCATTTTAATTAAATTTTATTCTGTTTGATCAATACCGTTCAAACTTTAAATAATGCGTTCGAATGGTAAATTACCATTTATGCATACATTCGAACAAAACATATCTATTCGAACATAAAAAAACTCATTCGAATGTATCGAAAAATACAATCAGTGCCTTTGTTCGAACAATTAAATATTCATTTGAATAATGATGTTTTCAAAACTTCGTTCGAACAAAATATTTCCGTAAATATATTGTCTGTTCGAACAGTTAAAATTTTTTTTCGAACAAAAGTCACTTCAAACTGTGTTGTTCAAATGGATTCGGTCAAATATGGTTGTTGGTTCGAATTATCATTTCCTGTTGTTCGAACAGTAATTTTTTCATTCGAACTTCATTCTGAGATGAAATTAAAAAAATTTCTCATTCGAACGGTTTCGACTGGTTCTACCCAATTTCGTCTATAAAAGCACTTTTTGGAGACGAAATTCAATTTTTGTCTCTGAAAACCTTCTGAGACGGTCTTTTTGAAACAAAATAGAGACAAAAAATTTTCGACTCCAAAAACTTCTAGGGACAAAAATTCTTATTTTTTGAGACAAATTTTTTTGTCTCCAAAAATCAATTCTCTTGTAGTGTCTCCTATATAATATCTTAGCTTAAGTGCCGTCCCCAAACATTGGGAAAGTCCCAGACAGTTTACGGGCATTCAAATGAAATCCTAAACCAAACTATAGTTCCGCGTGCAAGTCAAGGTTTACGGTACCCTTAATCTGTAGAGCATCTAAAGCAACAAGCTGATTTGTTATTAATATCGTAAGACATGAGGTGAATGTGTAGTTTGGATAGTAAATTGAGATGAAATGAATTAATATAAATTGAGATGAAATGAATTAATATGAAAGTTAAAAGTTTAATAAAATATTATTATAATACTATTTTTTAATATTATTTTTATTTTAAAATTTTAAAAAATTAAATTATTTATTATATTTTATATAAATTATAATAATTAAATAAGATAAAATGAAATGAAACGAAATGAAACATAAAAATAAGAAGAGCAAAAAGCAACCAATTTCCTTTGAAAGTTAAAACCCCATCTTGGGTGGAAAGTTGGGGCAGGCACAGAGGGGCAGGCATAATCTTATAAATCTGACTTGCAAAATAGTCTGAAGAGTGTTGCAGGACGACCAGGGTTCAGTTGTCCCGTGGCGTTGCGCACCATTGATTTGACATCTTTTTTTTTTTCTCTTCTGACTTTGCATAATCATTTTTTTTCTTTTAATTTTTTAAATAAAAAAATAAAATAACTTTAAAATAAGAAAAACTCTACTTACAGTTGTTTGGAGGAGTCGTTGTGCAGTTGTGTCTGACGTGGCACACAAATGAAACGGCGCGTTTAATATTTGCTAAAATGAAACGGCGCGTTCAAATGAAACTTTTGGGCGATTTCAAAGAACACACCCTACAAATGTCTTCTTCTCTTGTGATCTTCCCCTGTGAATTGGGCGATTTCAGAGATAGCAAAACAAAACTGCTCAGAGTCATGTGAACCTCCACTTTCCTTTCGATTTGTAGCCGAGATGGAGGCTTGAAATGTTGGATTTTGCCGACATCAAATAGCTCATCAACCGGCAAAGAGCTCCTCTCTAATTCTTCAAAAACATTAAACGTGAATTCTCCCGCTGCCTCCTCCCTCGTGCCACCAACTCTGTTTTCATTCCTCATCAGAAACTCATCCGAGTAAAACTCGAAGACCCCACACGACAGGCTGGTCATAGCAATAAAATATAACTCACCAAAACATTTAGGAGTAGAAGGAGCACTCAATTAAAGCAACAAAGGACACAAACTGTTGTTGTTGACTTGAAATCCATGGTAGGCGGTAGAATCACAAAGCCCAAAATTTTTTTTTTTTCAGTAATTTTTTTTGGTGCGGGGGGGGGGGGGGGTGGTTTGAGAAGCTAAGATCGTTTGAGAAGTGTAACTGAAGATTGAAACAACATACCAAACTTAGGATAAGAGATTGTTGACCTCTTGAGATTGCGAAGCGCTATATATATTGAACTACGCTGCTTTTTTTTTTTTTCTTAAGTTTGCTAACGTGGCACACGCCACATCATTCGACTGCACGACGACTACAATATGAAGACTATATCTAGAAGAACTGTTAAAATAAAACAGCCCTATACTCTATAAGAGCATCCATCCTAATGTCTAAAATTCCTAATTCTCTAAATTTTAGCCCCAAAAAAAAAAAAATTATCTAATAAAAATCTCTCTTCTTCCTGTTTTCTATTTTAGAGAAAGATTTTAAAATGTAAACATAACTCCCTAAATATATTATATGGAGAGTTACTATTCATCTTTAAATCATTTGTTATAAATATTTTATTCTAACAAATAAAAGAAATTATTCTTTTAATAATTTACACTTTCTCTCATATTTATATTTATTATAGTTTTAGTAATAATTTTAAAAATAATTTAAATAATTAAAAAAATGTCAAAAAAAAATTATCGTACCTGGAAAAAAATAATTTAAATTTTTTTAAAATATTCACTAGAGAGTAATAGTTTAAAATATAAGAAAAAATATAAAATAATAAGTAGTTAAGTTTGTAAATGAAAATGAGAGAAAAAAGTAATAAAAAAAATAGAAATGATAGAAAATAATATGTATGAAATTTTTAAAAGTTGAGTAAAATTTAAATTTCTTTTTAAAAAAGTGTACGTTTTTATCTAAATTTTAGAAAAATTTATAGAGAACTCAATGTAGCGCCAATTGCACAAGTGAACACCATGACAAAATCTTATTCCATTATCTAAGTTCAGCAAAAACAAATGACACAACATAGAAGGAGTGCAAAGATACAGAACAGATGGCAACCTCCACCAATAGGGGTAACCAAAATCAATTGAGATGCAAGTCTGAATGAAGATATATAGGGGAAGAACAGGTTTTGGGTTAGTGGCTCGTGATCATACAGGCAGTATTTTAGCTACCAAAAAACTGTTAAAACCATGTCTAATGGATCCTCTACTAGCTGAAAGTATAGGTTGTCTATATGCAGCAGATATGGCTTATGAATTGGATTGCAGATCAATTATATTAGAAGGGAACTTTCTAACCATTGTACAAGGAATAAGAAAACAAATAGATAGATGAGATAGAGTTGGAATGATCCTTAGTGATATAAAACATAGGCTTGTATCCTTAACTAGTTGGAGGGTCTCACATGTCAAAAGATGTGGCAATGTTTATGCCCATAATCTTGCCAAAGAAGCTGTATTAAGTCCAGATGATGTAGTGGAAAGTGTAGTCTATTCAGCCAACTTGGCTCCTGTAAACACTTGATAAGTTAATGCAAGTATAAGTTTCATTTAAAAAAAAAAAAAAAAAACTGTACCATAAAAAGTTAGAGAATTGCCTCGTTGCCTCATCTTTTGCTCTTTCTTTCGAAAAGGCCCTGAGTTGATCTCCAATATGGACGTCATTTTTTATTTCAAATTTAACATTTTTAAAGTCAACATTAGGTGCACCTTGAGGCTAACGCACTCAGCCGTTCTCCAAAGTTATTCCAATAAGATTGGCACTTTGGCACCGTCCTCAGTTTTCGCATGATAATCTCAATATTCCTTTTTGGGTGCTGATTTTTATGATATTTTAAAATTATCTTTAGATACTTGAAATCGTTGACATATTTTAACACACAAAAACACACACACACACACATATATATAATATCATGATATCCATTGAGTCCCCGGCTCGACTTCAAAAATATAATCTCATCTTTATCTTATTCAAACTTATCATTACATACAAATATTCTTGATATGACAAATACATCGGAAAAGAATTTTATACAAACTCTATATATTGTAAGGTTAGATACAAATCTCAGACATTTTGCAATGAATGGCACGATGAAACATGGATGCAATGGCATAAATCCAGATTCACTGCAAGTCTGCAGATCCCTAACAGTCAGAATCCTAGAAATATCAACAATCAAGCTACCATATTCAACCTTGCTCAATGCAGCAGGACCTACAAATTTACTATAGAATTTTACCCACTCCACAGATGGTGGCACTCAAATAGCGTTGAAAAAATGGGCGCAGGAGAAAGTCTATACAAAAATATCTCATGACCGCAAATATTGACTTTGCTCCATAATCCGGTATGAGTGAAACAACCAGAAATGTCAAGATTCTAATCCGGTTGTGTTGAGGGAAGTTATAGCCGCTGCTACTCTCTTCCTTAGAGCATCCAGGGACTCAGTGAGATGATATACTTTGGTTTTATCCACCTCTAGCAACATCGCAGCAGTCTGTCCTGCATGATTGTGCTCCGAACGCTCCAAAAAGGGTGATAGCCCTTAACCCAGAATCTGTCATTTTGAACAACGTAAGTAAAACAATACAGAAACAGCAGACAACAGTTTGGCCTAGAGAGAGGGGGAACATATCTTGTTAATTTTGGTAGAATTCCTACGTGTCTTATTATTATTTGGGGTGTAAAATGAAGACCTTCACCCATACAACTGCTAGCCGCTCCCATTATATATACCATGTCAATTTACAAATTAAATAAATTATAAAAGAGTAACACCTTGCAGAAATTAAAAGGCTTAATTCATACAATTATAACTTATGGAATAAACTTAAGAGGACTTCAAGGTCATCATGTAAGGTCAAGGTCAAGCACCTTTATATATATATACATGTCACATGGGGCACATGCATGTCACAGTGACAAATATCCAATATTTTTGTCCCTCTCATTTCTGTCCCTCTCCTAAAACATATACATACATACATATATATACATACATACATACATACATATATATATATATATATATATATAAGCGGTGAGATATTATAAAGCAAAACCGACAGTTAAATTAGTTGTTATCATATTGATGCATGTGCCAGGCACAACAGGCGAGACAACTAAACAGTTTTCTTCGAAATTTCTTGTTACCTTTCAAAAACAAAACAAAGGTCTGTCCTATCACGTTTTTTCTTCAAAACATATTAGTAATCACCAAGTATTTAATCGTCTTGATATGCGAAACCCACACAAACAAACAAACAAACGGAAAAGGGCGGTTTAGAAGAGATAAGTAACTGTCAACAACTGCATTGAACCTTGCTTTGGCATATTAATATAATATCAGACATGTATAACTTAATAATTTAGCCACCGTCAATAGTAGTGGAAAGCTTTGGTTGCTGAGATTTTATAATGTATAATTAATTGTAGAGGGAATTAGAAGCACATGAGTTGTTGTGGAGCTCATGTATCTTACATGAGACATGACATTTTTCAATTCTGGCGTGAATTTAATTTTTTCTCATGTACAACATTTATAAATATTGATAAGGTTTAAAAAACATGTTTGTCTCTATCTGAATTATAGAAATTCTTAACACAAAACATGGTATAGAAACTCATTGATGGCTAATCGAGATGGTAATTCTTACCTTTAAATTTAAGGTCTCAAATTTCAAAAGGTAAGACAAAGAACAGATGATCATAAACATAAATCATGTTTCATATCATACCTAGTTAACAACTTTGAGACGCCAAGCAGCATCGACATCATGAAATAGCATATTTGACGTGAGAATATGCCAAGGGGTCCACATTTTTTGAGACATGTTTTGATTTGTTCCCGGGTCCATATCTAATTTATATAATACCAACTTTTTCTATGATAAAAGAGAGTATCATTCCTTGTATTTTCTAATTACATAATTAACACTATTGATAAAGTTAAAAATGGTGTCGGGCCTTGTGGTGTTAATGCTAGATTAATTGTTCATATCCAGCGCCACTGATCCTTATTAACAGATAGAGCGGAGATTGCATACATGACTAAATAATATATTTATATATATATAGTAATAAAAAGAGTTATTTTATTATCAAGTCGGCGTATAAAATATACTATTCATATAATTTAAATAGCAATATTTAATTTTTTAAATCTTATAAAAATTATGAATCTAAGCATGAAATTTCATGTTGGGCCTTGTGAGTTGGGCTGGGCCACCAATCAGCATCAACAACAAATCTTTCCCGGACTAGAGTGGGAATAATTTTCTCTCTCTCTCTCTTAATGGCCGATAATGGGATTAGGATACTAACGAAGTAAATGATTATTTTGAATAACATATTTTTCCATACTTCTATGTAAAATAGAAAATCAAAATCTCTTTATTCTATTTTAATTAACCACTTTTTAAGAACACCATCCAGCAATTTATATTGATAGCAGGAAGAAGAGTGAGAAACAATAAAGAAAGAAAGAGAGAGCTTTATATATATAAAAAAATAATTATGAATTCATGTATAATCTCAATTCACCTTAGGGTTGGTGCTGTAGCATAAATTTATTTCACATTTTCTTTCCACTCTCTGACGGGGATAATTTTGTTAAGTATTACTAAGCTATTATAGTTTTAAAGATGAGCAATATTATATACAGTCGTAGAATTGCAAATACCGCGCAATCGTTTTGAAAAGGAGTGGAGTCCACGATTAAAAAGTTAGTTTTTTTTTATGTGGATCTCATATTAATTCATTTTTTTCAAAGCGACTGCACGCCGCTTGCACAACTACGACTACAAATATCATTTCTCTTTAAAGATATAGATACAAAGTGCACAATCCATTAATGATAATGTTTTGCTTGGTAATGGGACATGGCCTGAGCCAATAGATATTATGGGTTTGTTTGAGAACATAATTGTTTGAGAACATAATTGTTCTCAGATATCTTCAGATTACTTCAGTACTACTATTTACAGACTGTTAATTACTAATATTCTTAAACTAAGCAGTACCGATCTCGGATCATGATGTCCATGTCCCACACGTCGCCCAGCATCTACATAAGGAAGTACCCCACCTGTTTTTCCAAGAGCTAGCTAGTGATTGAGTCTTCAGCAGTACTAATTAAGGTCCTTTTCGATTTGCTGTTGCTTATTCAATGAAGCTTAATTTGGATGATTTTTCTTTCATAAGAAGGAAAGAAAAGTCTGGCTGGCCGGCTTGTGTTTCACAATATTGCGTATGGAAAATAATTGTCATTACTGTCGTGTGATTCAACGAAAGGTACTGGAAAGATCATGAGGAGCTAAATCGATCAATCCTGTCCAGAAATTTCTTATAATGTAACGTTCCTGTATCATCAGTGTGATGCGTGCAATTCATATATATTCATAGATTTCATGCTAAGGATATTGTCTTTTGTATATATAATTATATTTTTAAATATTCTCGTACTACTTCAGTGCTTCACAACTGCACAACTGTTATCCTTGGAAATCCTAAAATTAATTGTTGTTTGTTTTATTCCGAGGTATTTTCGAAACACGGTTTGTTTGCCTAATAGAATCATAAATGAAGTGGTCCTTCCCCATTTTGATCCCGCTAGACCTATCGATTCTAGTTGATAATTTTTTTTTACAGTAATGGTAGATGGTTTTAAAGGGTAACGATCGGAAATTCCCTGTAGGATCCCACGGTACAGTTGGCATCATCAATTTTTGAGTCTTGCACAAGTCAATAACTCAGAGAGAGAGAGAGAGAGAGAGATAGATAGATTACAACCATAAAAACAGAGCTGTGAATGTTTTCCCTCCTAGCCAAATCTTCCTCTATATGTGTACTGAATATATCTGGTCCCCTCTTATATTCTAGATCGCATTAAGCTTCCCTGTCAACTCTCAAGCTCTCTGTCCTTTTTTTTTTAAAAATTCTTGTGATATTGTGTTTGATGACGTTTTGTCCCAGTTCAGAGATCATATAGCAAACAATGGAGAAGCTCTGTGGCAAGAACAAAAAGAAGCAGAACCACAAGGTGGATCACAGCAAGAAGGTTAAAGGAACAGTAGTGTTATTGAAGAAAAACGTGTTGGACTTCAAAGATGTGAAAGCCTCATTGCTTGATCGGATTCATGAATTGTTGGGCAAGTGTGTCTCCCTGCAGCTCATCAGTTCTGCTCGTCCCAATCCAGGTCACCCGAAATCTCTCTCTCTCTCTCTCTCTCTCTCTCTCTCTCTCTCTCTACTTTGTTTTATTTTACTGTCCGAGTGCATTAACTAGGTTTGTCTTTGGCAGAGGATAAAAGCACTCGCATTTAAATCAAAGCATCAAATGCCTTCTTCTCAAAAGTATCCTTCCCCATCCATTGTGATTTATTTCTGGCTAGTCTTCAACTTTAATATCATAAGAATACAAGTTATCAATATGTAAAAACGAGATAGGTGATCATCAAGATACCCACATGGCCGAAGCCAGATATTTTAAAAAATGGATCATGTAGCCAAGTTCAATTAGTGGGATCAACACTTGGTTCATGATTATGGTTTCGTGCTTTTTAATTTTTTTTATTTGAGAAACCAACTAACTGGAAGTTAATAAACTGCAATGTAAATCTTTCAATCAAGTAGCTTTATGAACAACTTTCAAGCATTGCTGCTTTTATGTTTCTGGGGAAGTTGCAGTGATAGAGGTTGAAGGAGCTGAGAAACTTAAATATATTGTTGCCTACTTGTTTAGAGGATGGATTAAGAGGGAAGCTCGGAAAGGTGGCATACTTGGAGAAATGGGTTAGAACAATTACCCATTTTCGAGCGGGAGAAACTGTATTCCCCGTTACATTCGAGTGGGACGACTCCATGGGTGCTCCTGGAGCTTTAATTGTAAAAAATCACCACCGCAGCCAGTTTTATCTGAAGACAGTAACCTTGGAAGATGTTCCTGGGCATGGTCATATGGTTTTCGTCTGCAATTCTTGGGTTTACCCTGCACATCGTTACAAATACAACCGTGTGTTCTTCTCAAACAAGGTGATTTTGAGTTTGATTTAATGCAATAGATCTGACAGATGGTTTGTCCCTCTTGAAATCTCAGTTGTGATCTTACGTGGGCCACTCTGGATTATTAAGAGGCAGGTCTGCTTCTCTTCGATAATTTATGGTTATTTAGATAGTGGCCTCAATATCATATTCATAAGTGTTTTTAGACCCCGTAATTCAAAATTTTTGAAGATGGTTGCTAGCATGAGATGTTGCCCATCTGGCCATCTGTGTTGTGCTTTCTTGTTCTCGATTATTCTGTTTAAAGTAACAATGATCAAATAGGGTAAAAAGTTAATTTTGTGCAAAATGGTTAATGGATGCTTTGCCACAAGGAATATTATTATGAAATTCCACTAACAACTTATAAATTTTAATGCTAGACCTACCTTCCATGTCAAACCCCCGAGTTGTTAAGGAAGTACAGGGAAGAAGAGCTAGTAAATCTGCGGGGCAATGGATCAGAGGAGCTCAAGGAATGGGACAGAGTTTATGATTATGCTTACTACAATGATTTGGGAAGTCCAGACAAAGGTCCAGACTATGCACGCCCTGTTCTTGGTGGATCAAAGGAGTATCCCTATCCCAGAAGAGGAAGAACTGGTCGAAAACCTACAAAAACTGGTTAGAGAAATAAACGGATTCCTTTTTCAAGATGTTTAAAGCAAGTCTTAAATTTTTTTGTTCTCTTTAATTTCGAATGGCATAAAGCATGTAAACATTAGATCCTTTTGAGCTAGGAACTTGATATTCTCATTGTAACAGACCCCAATTCTGAGAGCAGATTGCCACTTCTAAGCCTCGACATTTATGTTCCAAGAGATGAGCGGTTTGGCCATGTGAAGTTCTCGGATTTTCTTGCCTATGCTCTGAAGTCCCTAGTTCAGATATTGCTCCCAGAGCTGGCATCTTTATGTGATAAAACTATTAATGAGTTTGACACCATTAAAGATATACTTAATCTCTATGAACGGGGTATTAAGCTACCAACTGGACCTACACTTAGTAAAATTAGAGAGTGCATTCCTTGGGAGCTTTTGAGGGAACTCGTTCGTAATGATGGCGAACGATTCCTCAAATTTCCAATGCCTGATGTGATCAAGGGTATGTGTAAATTTTCTCCCCATTTCTCATGGCATTAGATAGTTCAAAATCTTAGATACTTCAAAACTTTTATGATTTTTAAGCTCTTTTAACACCTAATGCTTTTTTGGCATAATTGCAGAGGACAGGTCTGCTTGGAGGACAGATGAAGAGTTTGCACGAGAAATGCTTGCTGGAGTGAACCCTGTTATCATCAGCCGCCTCGAAGTAAAATAAAACTGACTAAATAACATGATTGATAATGTTAAATAGTCCCTTAGCGTTAACATACTGAAGTGCCTGTCTGCAGAAATTTCCCCCAACCAGCGAGCTGGACCCTAAAGTCTATGGGAATCAAAATAGTACAATAAGAGAAGAGCACATTGAGAAGAACCTGAAAGGGCTTACCGTTGATCGAGTATGCCTCATGCTTCATATGTTTCCGACTATAGCTACATTATCAAACCAACATGATATCCATTATCTGTTGCTACACTTTTTTCTAGATAGGTAACTGATTTTCTATTTGTCTGTTATAGGCAATAAAAAACAACAGGCTATTCATATTAGATCATCATGATGCACTGATGCCATACCTGACTAGAATAAACTCGACAACCACAAAAACATATGCCACAAGAACGCTCCTTTTGCTGCGAGATGATGGGACATTGAAGCCGTTGGCTATCGAGTTAAGCTTGCCACATCCACAAGGGGAGGCTCATGGTGCGGTCAGCATGGTTTTCACTCCAGCAGAGGAAGGTGTTGAAGGTTCGTTGTGGCAGCTGGCCAAAGCCTATGCCGCTGTTAACGATTCTGGCTACCATCAGCTCATTAGCCACTGGTATGATACCTAAGAAAAATAGAAGATCTGACTCTGATCCAAAATGCATACCAAAATGCTTCTGATCATGTTTGCAGGTTGAACACGCATGCGGTAATAGAGCCGTTTGTGATTGCAACAAACAGACAGCTGAGTGTGCTTCACCCAATATATAAGCTTTTGCATACACATTTCCGCGACACGATGCATATAAATGCCTTGGCACGGCAGATCCTCATCAATGCTGGTGGGGTGCTTGAGAGAACAGTCTTCCCAGCCAAGTTCGCCATGGAAATGTCTGCTTTTGTATATAAGAACTGGGAGTTCACAGAACAGGCATTACCTGCTGATTTGCTCAAGAGGTCAGCCAACTTTGTTAAATAATAATTTCAACAGTTCTGATCTTCAACATTGAATTTTGATCCAGTTTTTGCTTCGTTTTAGAGGAATCGCAGTTCCAGACTCAAGCTACCCCCATGGCCTCAGACTTCTTATAGAGGATTATCCCTATGCTGTGGATGGGCTAGCGATCTGGTCAGCAATTGAGAATTGGGTTAGAGAATACTGCTCTTTTTACTATCCAACTGATGACACGGTCCAAGACGATTCTGAACTCCAATCATGGTGGATGGAGATCCGTAATAAGGGTCATGGTGACAAGAAAGATGAACCATGGTGGCCTGAGATGCATACAAGGGCAGAGCTTGTCCAAGTCTGCACCATTATAATTTGGGTGGCTTCTGCCCTCCATGCGGCTGTCAATTTTGGGCAATACCCTTATGCTGGCTTCCTTCCAAATCGACCAACGGTAAGCCGCCGCTTCATACCTGAGCCAGGCACCTCCGAGTATGCGGAGCTTCTGTCAAACCCTGACTTAGCCTTCCTGAAAACAATAACAGCCCAGTTCCAAACCCTCCTCGGTGTATCCCTGATAGAAATGTTATCCCGGCATTCAACTGATGAGACTTATCTTGGGCAGAGAGATAATCCTGATTGGACCTCAGATGCTGAACCAATAGCAGCATTTGAAAGGTTTAGAAACAAGCTGATAGAAATAGAAAACAGAGTTATGGAAATGAACAATGATAGGAGATGGAAAAACCGGGTCGGGCCAGTCAAGGTGCCTTACACCCTGCTCTATCCAAACACCTCAGATTACTCTAGAATGGGCGGCCTCACTGGAAAGGGAATTCCCAACAGCATCTCAATCTAGAATTTTCTGGTTTGATAGTAAGAGATTGTCAGATAAGTTCTAGTGTCCTCATTTTTCTTATTGATCTAAGATTATAGCCAAGTGGTCGTGCATTATCTAGATAAATTTACAATGACGTGATGTACCTATTTTCCTATTTTCTTATGTGTGAAATATATACCGAAAAATCGTTACATTTAAATAACAATGGCATCTCCACCATTTAATATCAGCTCTGGCACC
Organism: Carya illinoinensis; assembly: GCF_018687715.1. NCBI lineage: Eukaryota > Viridiplantae > Streptophyta > Magnoliopsida > Fagales > Juglandaceae > Carya > Carya illinoinensis. The sequence continues at coordinate 26,101,294 of NC_056753.1, forward strand.
AGGGGAGATCCAACAGTTCTGCAGAAGCAAGCAAAAGTCTGGACACCGATGACACTACCTCAAATAAGAGAGACGACTGCTAAAAACCACGAGGATTGTGCTGTTGAGGTGCCTAGAACATGCAATTGGCAATTGCAGTTGAAAACTTGATACAGTCTCCTTTGCCTCACACAGCTCGACCAAATCTGCTTGTCTCAGGATGTGTCCCATAAAAGAGCTGCAGTTGACCAGCCACCACGTTTCATATAAACAACGATATGAAAACAATTTTTGCGTAGTAAAGCATTTAACATGAACAAATCAAAGACTCTAGAGAGCTACTTCGACTATATTTCCTAATTCCACGACTCCCTCTATTGAAGTTCACAAGGAACCGTACGAACGACCTAAATCCTTGGCCAAGACAGTCTTCATTATTTCCATCACAAAGGTTCCGTTGTTTACCAACCAAAATTAATGCTTACGCTGTAGCTTAAATTACAACAAAATTTGATGGGTTCGCCGAATTTTTTAATGTTCCACCACAAACGACATTAGTCGAACTTATTTTGCCGAGCGCTTCACTATTCGTTGTTTGATAAAAAAATTAAGACCGGTCCCTGATCCGGGCGGCCCACGATCCGTCAGGCTCTCTTTGGATTTTTAAACAACTTGGCTTCCGTGAGGTGAAATTAGATGATCTATAAATAGTAATAAAATATTTATAAATAATAATAAAATAGTTTGAGTTAATAGATTTTATAAGATTTTAAGAAAGGAGAGAAAATATTGTATTAAAATATTATAAAATTAAAATAATATTATAATATAATTTTTTAATAATATATATTTTTTGAATTTGAAAAAATTGAATTATTTTTTGTGTTTTGTTTTAAAGCTTGGATAAGTTATAATGATTAGATAAAAAAGTTAAAAATTTAAAATTAAATTTTTTTTGTATTTGTGATGTTTATATTTTAATATAAGATGAGATAAGTTAAAATGAGTTGAGATGAGTCGAGGTAAGAGCATCTTGCAATCTAGATGAGACTTTAAAAGTGCTAGGTGTCATCATAAACTTGTCCATGATACAACAACTAAAAAGCATTGAACGAAAATAATAAGCAATCAACAAACTAAGAGAATTTGAGCACCTATTATCAAGGTGGTAGCCCAATCAATACAAGCTAGTATTTCATGGTTTCGAGGTTAGAAGTTTAAGTCAAGATATAAGTTGAAATCACTTGTGGTAGTAAAATCTGACCCTTGGGTCATAGGATAGGTTTTGGACTAATTGGATACTTTTGAAGTGTTGTGATGACGGGCTCGCCCTTAGAACAATAGTTATGGCTCAAATTGGACACTTTGCAGTGGGGAGGGGCTCTTATAGTCATGCCCTGTAAGAGTTGCTACGTTAGTTGCCCCCACCTCTTCTTTTTGCGAATTATAAAAATAAAAAAGGAGAGAATCTAGGAACTAACTCGTATCACAATCACACATCCTATTGGTCCAAAGCCATATCACCTTATCCAAATCCACATCCCCACCAGTCCGTCCACCCATCCAAAAATCCCAGAAACTTCCCCACACTAGACATTCTCAACAAGATTGAATCCCCATGCAACCATAGACAATGGTTGCACCAATCCTCATTCCCATATCTCCTCAACCCATTGATGGCCATGGCAACCCAAGCCTCTCTCTTCACCCAACCTCTCTTCACCTCAAAGCCCGGTGTGATTGTGTCACCGTCCTATGGAAACAATCACCAACCTTATCTTTCATGCGTCCCAAGCCATGCAAATCTTTTTCAAGACAGCGTACAATCAAGACAGCTGCTACGGATGGCAAAGTCGAGGCACCCATTAAGGAGGCTCCTGTGGGATTCACCTAGCCCTAGTTGGATCCCTGCACCCCCTCACAGATTTTCACATGTAGCACCCAAGTCGAAGAGTTCTATGTGATCACATGGGACTCTCCAAAGGAACAAATCTTTGAGATGCTCCTCGGAGGAGCAGCCATTATGAGGCAAGGTCTGAACCTACTCAAATTGGCTAGGAAAGAGCAATGCTTGGCTTTGGGACGAGGTTGAGATCTAGGTATAAGATCAAGTACTAGTTTTACAGGTTGCTCCCCAATGGAGAGGTCTAATATTTGCACCCCAAGGATGGTGTCCACCAGGAGAAGGTGAACCCTAGCCGTCAAGGAGTCGGACTAAACTTCAGGTCAGTCGGAAAGAATGTGAACCCGATTGAGGTCAAGTTCACCAGCAAGCAAGTATACGACTTGTGAGGTGTACGATGATATGTAATGTATCATCTATGCTCAACTTTTTTTTTCTTGACAAGATGACATTGGAAGAACAATATGATATATGATGACATTGATGGAAGCGGTTGATTGGAAATATAATTTAAACTGGATTTTTATTTTTTAATTTGTTCACCAAGGTCAACTATAGGCTATGAACGATCAATTCTGTCATCTTTAACTATCGAAAAATGTTTTAATCATAAAAAATTCTATAAAAATAAAATATTTATACAATTGACTTGTCTTGATATAATATATTATATTATAAAATTATTTTTATTGTAAAATAAATTTAACGCATTATATAAAATCACGTCAGTCTATAAATTTATTTTTATAATATCTTTTTATAGCCGTAGCGGGCAACTAGTACAGTAGCATGCAATCCACGAATGTAAATGAAAAAGATCCAATATTGTTTTTAATAACGATTTCGAGTATGAGAAATGCTATACATCATCCCACACCACACACTTTATATATTAAAATATTATTTTTTATTTTATTTTATTCTTATTAAACTAATTAAATTATTCTATTTATCATCCACACACTACATATTTATTATAAAAAAAATGAAAAAAAAAATTAAAATAAGTGTGGTGTGTGAAGTGTGAGGATGACAAGAAAATTTTTCTTTCAAGTATTTTATAAAGTGTAACTATAATTATATCGTTATTTTATAAAAGTACTGTTAAAAAAGTTATTATAGCTCTACCATTTTTCTACAAGTATAATAAACCGCTAATGTCTTTTTATTATTTAAAAATTAATAATAATAATAGTTACAATCATGAGTGTGTAAGTATCACATAATTATTTTAAAAAAATAAATAAATACGAGACTCACATATACACACATACACACACACATATATATATATATATATACATTCAAATGTGATTGATAGAATAGCATTACAAGAGAAACAGATTTTTGTGACCAAAATAACTATTTCCGATGAAAACTATCGGAAATAGTCAATTTGGTCAAAAACTTTTAGTGTTTTAGTCGGAAATAGTCTTTTTGGTTACAAAAATCCGTTTCTCTTGTAGTGTTATAGTTTTGTAAGGATTTTGATGCAGGAGGATCCGAGTCAGATGATGCTGAGTTGTCAGATTATACATTGATGGCACTGAAATACAAGAGAAACGAATTTTTGTGACCAAAATGACTATTTCCGACGAAAACTATCGGAAATAGTCATTTTGGTCACAAAATTTTGATGTTTTTGTAAAAAATAGTCATTTTGGTTACAAAAATTCGTTTCTCTTGTAGTGTTATAGTTTTGTGAGGATTTTGATGCAGGAGGATCCGAGTCAGATGATGTTGAGTTGTCAAATTGTACATTGATGACACTGAAATACAAGAGAAACAAATTTTTGTGACTAAAATGACTATTTCCGACGAAAACCATTGAAAATAGTCATTTTGGTCACAAAATTCTGGTGTTTTTATTGGAAATAGTCATTTTGGTTACAAAAACCCATTTATCTTGTAGTGTAGTTTTGTGAGAATTTTGATGCAGGAGAATCTGAGTCAGATGATGCTGAGTTGTCAGATTGTACATTGATGGAACTAAAATACCTTGAGGTGGTAGATTAGCGCAAAGATAGTAGAAAACCATGATCTTTTCTTAATTGAGACAGTTTTGGGTGCGTTTTGGTATTTTAACCATAACTTTGGTTATAGGTATTGGAACCACACATATGACCCAAATTCGGAAATCTCTTTTTGGCATGTACGTCGTGGTCATCCAGCTATGCTTAGTGTGCATCTTTTTTTTAGGATAAAATCCACTATTTTTCCCTCTGAATCCCCATTTTTAGTTTTTTTTTTCCTTTTATGATAATATTTTGTTTATTATTTAGGAAGTGATTCTGAATTTGATTTGGGCAAGATTTTTGGTAAATTATTTCTTTTATTATGTATTTATTTTTTGAGTAATTATTGAGGTTTTGCTACTTTTTTAAAAATTCTAATATGGACGATTTTTAGCTATTAGTATATTAAAGCAAGGCTTGTGGGTGGGTTTTCATTATTCTCGAATTTGGTAATTTTGAATTGAATATCAGCTTGTGTTTTGGGCAATTCTCTTGTCTTCTTCTTCTTCTTCTTTTTTATTTTTATTTTTATTATTTTTTCTGTAAATTATTTGTTGAAATTAGTATGTGGAATAATCATTATTATGTTCGGCGTGAAATTTTCATTGAATAGGCACATCGAGAATACTGTTCAGACACTATCCACACATTAAAGTGATTGTAAGCCGCATGCAGTTGTTTTTGTTTTTTCAATGAACAGGTCTTGGCCATTCTTTTCATAAGATGTACAAACTAATCGGAATGGTGAAGGTAAATGGAATTGTGTTTTTGCCACAATAATTTTTTCAAGCATTATTCATAAAACAAAGCACTACTTTAGCGAAGTGGCTCCCGATGAAGTAAGTAGTTGGTGATTAGAATATAAGTTGCTCAAACTTCCGAAAAGTGAAGCACAAAGCAAAGACCAACCATTACCATTATACCATACCTTTCAAGTAAAAGTACATGAAATGCAGAAAGAAAGAAAGAGAGAAAAGTTAAATAGATAATATAAACCCAATGTAGTGTTCTACTTGCAGTCTCATGTTTCCTTGTGCTTTGGCAGGAGCGGTGTTCTGAATTCATTTCTCATTCTTGAGTGTTTCTGTGGGCACTACCATGGCCGTATATGAACCTTGCTGTTCCCTCTGTGTACACATGAGTCTCATTATCCAGCCTGCCAATGCTCCTCTCAAATCAGTTGCTGCTCAACATTCAGAAAAGGAAATTACAAACGTGCATGCAAAGGTAAACAAGATCAGCGCCTTACGTGTTCCGAACGGCTTTACTCAAGGTTGAAGCCGATGAAAATGTCTTCCCATCAAGGTATCTGTTCTCCCCTTTGATCCTCTGTTTCATCCTGAGGTCCAACTCATCGGCACTCAGCGCAAATGGAGTATCAGAAGCCTGCCAGTGCCGTTTTCAACAGTTTTTAGTCTTCCAAATTAATTTCACTGTGAGATAAACAAGGCATATATAAAGTAGCCTACTTTCTTCAAAATATGAACTGTCTTTCATTAGAAAATATTTTGCTTTAAAGATCAGAGCTTGGAATAAGATTTTGCACATGGGACAACCAATAATAGAAAGTTCTTGATTTATCATTTCTCATACCATGACCCATCCCCAAGTATCTGCGAAAGAAGGGACATGAGCTGAGTAAGGCACCACATCTGCACACGAAAAAAGGAAGTTGAACCGCGTGATCATTTTTACAGTATGTTCGGAAGTGCAAAATATCTTCATTAAATCCAATCTTACTTACGCTTGAAAACCTGCCTTAGAGTGTTGTAAATGCAAGAGAATACCTCTGTATGGCTGAATATTCCAGCTGGTCCTGCCTAAGAAGAGTAGGTTGGGAAATGGTTACTTTTTTTGTTTTTCCTCCGAGTCATGTACTTCCACTTTTATCACACTATAATGATGTAATATTATCTATTAACTATTAAATCCATTCTTATTATTGAAAATAACAAATTTAAAAGTTAATGACGTCATTATAATAAGATAAGAGTGAGATGAAAGTATAGTGCTTGATATTTTCCTTTTCCTTTTCCTCTTCTCTCTCTCCATACCCACACACACAGAGACAAACCTGTGTGACAAATAAGCCACCCTGATTAAGTCTAGGTTTGACAGTAGACTCATAGAAGGATTTGGTGTAAAGTTTATAACATGGGCCTCCCTCAATCGGGTCAGCCAAGTCGCCTATGATCACATCATAACACTCTTCTCTGCTTTCTAGCTCAGCCCTGCAGCAAACCACGAGGTTCTTAGTCGTTACAATAACAGCAACGTACAACGATAATGAGGAGAATGACATGACATGACAGCCATGCATGTGATGCAAGTAGATAGTGGAACCTGGCGTCATTGATAATAAGCTCAAGTCTTGGATCACAGAAAGCATCCCTGTTCACTATTAAGTATGACTTGCAAAACTCCACCACCTCCTGCATATATGCCCCATGGAAAGATTGATGGAGAAAGAAGAAAAACATAATTGCACGTTCACATCACATTGGAAAATTGCAAAATAAACAATATGATGAGGGTCATTTGACTTGGAGAGGATCTTAAGATAATAATCCGAAAGACACAGATAATATCAAGGGAAAAACACATGACCTCGTGAAACAAAAAACGCCTAGTTTAGGGGAAACAAGAACTCAAAGAAAATATTGACCAAAATATGATGGAGATTTTACCTCATCAATGTCACACATCACAACCATCTCAACTGTATTATGTCTAAGAATCTCTCTTGCTGTGGAACCCTCACCTCCTCCCATAATAAAGATGGTCCTTGGACTAGGATCAATCACAAATTTTAGCTTGAAATATTTGGCCTTTACACACTGTTATACAAAACTATAAGAAAACGAGAGGAACAGAGAAGAAATTAAGTAGAAAGAGGAAAAGTTACTTGGGATGATGAAGAAGTGCTGGATGAACAAGAGATTCATGGTAGATGAATTCGTCTGTCTCTGCACTTTGAAGCTTTCCATCAATGACCAGAGCCTATTAACAAAACAAATATTTAGCGCAAAAGAAGTCGGAACTGTTGCATTAGAAACGTAACATTTTCTCTTCCAAATTAGACTTTCTTTAATACAAAAACCTTTCCAAAGGGTTTTGTGTCCAAAAGCGCAATGTCCTGGTACGGCGTAGCTCCTGTATGCAATATACTGCATAAATAAATAAATAAAAATCAATGTTCAATATATATTTCAGAAAATGAAGGCGCTGAACTCAATAATTATAAGAATAATTTTTTTGTACAATTTTAAATAATCTTGTCTGGCCTTTTCACGACCTTCTTATCGAGCTGATGATCAAAGACTTGTGGTACAACAACAACTTTTGAACTCAAGAAAAAGCTTTGCTAATGATTTTAACTAATTAAATAGTTCCCATATCCCAAAAGAAAATTAAAAGGAAAAAAAAAAGCTACTTAGTAAACAATTTCCTGCTTTGTACCTTTCATTTCTATATAGTATCCATTGTATTTATAAAAAGAAAAAGAAAAAAACAAACAAACAGGCTGCCAGAGAAGGAAAATGAGAGGAAAAAAAAAAAAAAAAAATCTAAGCGTACATATATAGTACCTGCAGGAATGTTTTATTTGATTTTAAACTAAAATATAATTTAACTACAAGTATAGATTAACTGTGACATCCGACTGGCTAGAATATACCTATTGAGAGAAAAGGACCATCTCAGATTCTCTTCAATCTCTTCCTCGTACCAACAGCTCTTCCTATACCCATTTAGTACAAAGCCTTTTCCATGAACTCCATTTCCACTGGAATAAGAAATATCTGCCATTTTCCTATTAGTGCTGAAAGAATCGAGAGAAAGATCAGAACCAAGCAGTGAAGGGGAGGAGAGAAGTTTAGCTTGGTTGTGCACTATATAAATAGGCCGAGATCTCAGGGTGGGTTTAGGGGAAATCGAAAATGTACTATGATTTTGTGTTTGGTATGGACGAATGTGAGATTTTATAGAATTAAGTGCATGGGTGTGCTTATATATAGTGTGAATTAGGAGACAAAATCCACGTGGATTAATTTTCGTGAAGGAAAAGAACACTTTGCGTGCGTGATTCTAAGGTTGATTTGCTCGCGTGGTTTTAGTATATCGGTGATGATCTTTGCCATGTGCATGCGCAGTAGCCATGGAACCGATCGAAGAAAATGCGAAGAAAGTGATTTTATATGTTTTATTTGGTAGGGCTAAAGATTGTCTAGCTACTTTTAGCTATGCACTTGGATCCACGGGACCTACGTGAATTTCCCAATATCGTTCATTTGAAAATTGAGATACTGATATTGTGACTGCAAACATGGACATATGGTCGTGAGACGGCATTAACGCATGATATGTATAGAGAATTTTATTAGTGGAAGGAAAAGATAAAAAGGATGATCATGATTGAAAGGATGACAATTTACCTAAGAATTTGGTTATTCCTTTCTGCAGAAGTGTGTGCAAATCTTGGCTGGAGAGAGAGAGAGAGATCAGCGTGCAGAAGAAACCATCATCATATTCTCTTTGTTTGCCTCAAAAGATTGAGGAAGAGCGTGCTGTTCCAGGCGCACTCATAATCACCATCACCAATTCACCATCAAAGACATCAATCCTCTCCACCCCCACCATGATAAAAAACAAAAGAATAACAATCCTTAATTTACGTGTATATACCTGAAAAATACTTTAGCTACAAAAAAAATTAAATTAAAATAAACTCACACTTATGTAGTTTGATGTAATACGTCAGATTATAAAATTATTTTTATTACAAAATATATCTAATGAATTCTACGAAGGCACATCAATTTCTAGGTTTGTTTTATATAATTTATTTATATATATAACATTTTTCTATATGTTTGAGTTCAACTTTTCTTATCATGCTTTTTTTTTGGCCACGTGTCAGATGGTAATCCCCTCATGCAAGAATCTTGTGATCCACTTTCATGTAGCTAAGTTCGGAGTTTAATTTAATTACCAAATGTTTCAAAAATTTAAGTTGATATGTTTTATATTTAATTAAATAAGGTGGAGTGTACATTAAACTCAATTATTTAAATTATATCTTAACAGATAAGGATATGCGGAGAGACCTAGTTCAACTTGTGATGTAAGAGATTAACATCGGCATCATGATGTGTCCCTCGGACCATTGGCGGACAAGGAGGGTTCACTGGAAGAGTGTTGTGAGTAATGCTATATACAGTTGTAGAATGTGCAAACACCACATAATCATTTTAAAAAAAGTAGAGTTTATGATTAAAAAATTATTTTTTTTATTTTTATTTTTTATATGAATTCTATATTAATTCATTTTTTTTAAAGAGACTGTACGATATTTACACAATTACGATTATAAATATTATTTCTCTTTCTTCGATGCACGCCAACTATAAACACAAAGTAATCGTCCTTGTCGGGTTCGGGGGGGTGACAATCGATTACAGGATAGAGATGATATTATATATATATATATATATATGGTACGTACCAAAGACCTCAAAGCGAATCATTATGATCTTTGCTTGCTTCACTGTTTTGTGCCCATAGGATCTTTTACTTCCTCTCTGCCCCTCATGGTGATGACCTGTAAAAATAATCACAAATGGAAATCTTTTAAGTTCCCAAATAACGTTAATTTTAGTTTGATGACTCATATTTATTAGACGTCACTCTTTAAACGTATCATTCGATCTCTGTTTTCCTGGTCTTCCTTTATTTTGTTACACCTTGGATGGAAAGCTTCAATTTGTACAAAGTTAATGGAAAGAACGTGATTAATTATTTTGACTGTTTTCGCTAAGTTTGCAGTCAGATTGCAATGCTTTCAATTGAAGATCAGCTATACATGCCTAGAAATTAAACTTATCAGGAGGCCTGAAGATCAGAAAACTAAGAACTTAACTGAGGCTGCTAGGCTGATTCCCTAATATTTGGGCCATTAATTTCCACTCTGGTGAGAGTTTGGGACAACTCCCGGCCAGTACTCGAACATTCAGCATGCATGGCATGCACTGCTTTGCATTCGGGAAGCTCACAAGGGTTATCTTTCGGTTTAAAAAGTTGAAAAAAAGCCTCTTACAGCTAGCATGAACTATGAGCACTGAATTGGGTCACCCAAAACACTAACCAGAAATATAATTTCTAAGGGGTTTTAGGGTTGAGCATAAGGTTTGCCTTCTTACCCACTCGTCCCGAAAAAAGACCAATCCACCTCATCCATGTGCTTCAGGACGAAGGGCAGGGGACAACCGAAATGCAACCTAGACTGGTCAAGGCCCAGGCAATATTCTCTAGGCTTCTCTCTCCCCCCCATTGAGGCCAGTTTGTCAGGATAGAATTCTTTTAAGGAATTTGGTTAAGGAATTCTAGGATTTAGAATAAGAACTTGATAGACACGATAAGTGAGTCGCATGGTATTTTTTATGAAGTATTTAATGTTATCAAATTACCGTTTGTCTTAAAAATTTAATAAAAAAAATATAGATTTTATTATTTATTTTTATATTTTAATATTGCCCCTCACGTGTAGACTAACCTACTTCTTAATGAGTAGTCCAACAAGTGAAATATTTAATTAAATATGATAAATTATAGAGTCAAGATTCGAATTCAGAATCTCTATTCCAATACCATATAAAATCATCGCTCTCGTCTAAAAAGTTAAGTTAATAAGAAAAGATAAATTTTATTATTAATTTTATATTTTAACAAATGTTACCTAGGCAAATTTACTCAGACAACCATAGGTCCTGTAAGATGTATGTTATGTATCTATTTATCTTTTCTCAAGAATTTGATCAACAACTATTGAAAAAAAATAAATAAATAAATAAAAACCGGCTTACCACATAATTCTAGAAGAAAGAATGAATAAACACTCACTTGACTATTAACCCAAACCAGAAAGAAAAATGTCATCCTTGCGCCCTCAGCGCTTCACTAAATTGACACAGATTTGAAAATCGCTTCAGTTCTTTCTTTGTAGCAGACGTGAGTAATGTTAGGTGTTGATCATATCTTTTAATAAATAATATTTATTAATAACGTTTCCTTTTAGTACCTTTGTGAAACGTCAACTTTTTGTCAATTTATTTTTTCCATTGATTGCACAATTGCAAGATGAAAAAGGACTATTAATTTTTATTGTAATCTTTATTATATTATTGTGTATTTCATAGTTTTATATAAATATTTTATAAAAATATGGATTCAATAAAAAAAAAAGAAATTTTCACATTTTTCCATGATTAGATCCATTTTTTTTTATTAAGGAATTATATAAAATTTATGTATTTCATGAGATTTATATATATTATTTCTCTCGTGCCAAATGAGGATGGAGATTGGTCATTGGAGAGCCGTTAAAAGTTTTAGTGTGTTATATATGCAGGCTACACATGCAGTTTCCGATATCCGGAGAAGGGCATATGTGTTTCCGACGATTAGTGGATCGATTTGAGAATAGTAAAAGAGAAAAATATAAGAATTAATTTAAAAAATTACACAAGACAGTACATAAATTTTAGTAGTTCGATTTAAATAAAGCCTATATATATATATATATATCTATTATCACAAAAAAATATACTGATTGTTAAAATAAATACAAATAATTAAATTAATTTACTTTTTTTCAAAAGTTTAAAATAGACAAAAAATATAAATTTAATCATTTATATTTATCTTAATACATATTACATGATAATAAATTACTCTAAACTAAAGCCTCAATACACTCAACTCTTGCCTCAATACAGTTACTCTCACTTTACCCATATCTCTTTGGAAAATGCTAGTTGAACCGATAAAAGTAGCAAATTGAATTTTTTATTTTTTTAATTTATTTTTTTATTTAATGGTTAAGTAAGTGAATATTAGTGAATTGATTTTTTTTTATTTTTTAAAAATATTTAAAATTGTGTGAAAAATTATTAAAAGAAAAGAAGAAAAAAAATAAAAATGTGCATTTTGCTGTCATAGGTTCACTTCATCGGTTATATATCGGTTCATGTTGCACAACGCTATCTCTTTAGTATATATGCGGGCTAACATATAAAACAAAGGGGAGAAAAAGAAAGAGTGTTAAATTGGCTAAATTTTACACACTTAGAGCATTGGTATTGGATTCATCAAAAGCCTAGCAAAATGTAAAATATGATGAATTTGATCAAAATGGAGATGCATTGGATTAGCTAAAGGGATGGGTGAGAAGTTGTCATAGTAAATCTTATGATTCCTTTAAATTTGAAGAATTACTGTTCAATTTTTATTTTTAAATTTACTGTTCAAATTTATTTTTATTCAATTTTAAATATTTTTTCTTTTACCTTAGTTTAAAGGTTACAGAATAGAAAAAAAAAAATAAAAGCTACATTTAGTTGAAGGTTGATACTTTGTAGATTCAAGATACACTATGGGAAGATTAATGCTTTTTTTTAACTAGCTTTTGTGAATGTGCTAATTTCTTGCCAGTGTTAAATGATCATAATAGGGATTACAATTATTATGTTGGTGCACATCTAATAGTGCCCTTGACATGCAAAATAATACTAGAGGATTAGTAAAATTAAATTGAAAGAAATGCTTCAATTTGTGAATCAATAATTTAAGTATCAAATTAAATTATTAATGTACATATGATTAGTATAATTGCAAAATATAAAAAATAAATTAAAAATGTTATTGTTAAAAAAATAATATTATATTATTATTTTGATGAATCCAATGACTAATCCAATGTGGGGTTATAGATAGGAAGATTTTGGATTTCTGAAAAACCTGTACTTATCATCAAATTTTAAAGATGACTTTAATGAAGCCAATATAAATGCTATAGAAGTGATTCACTTGTCATGATAAAAGTGATCAATTGAAATGCAAGCCGCTAGCGTTTAACACAATCAACACAAAATCTGAACTCGAATCAATTTGGGTTTGAATAAGAAATATATTTATATATATGCTTTTTTTTTTTAAGTAGATTTATCAGTTATCAAGTATTTTGGAAAAGAAAGCTTCAACGAGCTTACACTCACGCAGAACAAATAAAGGAATTAGATATCTGTGGCACACAAGCAATAGAAAGATTGCCATTGTTATAAAACAAGACCACTATATATATATATATTGCATACTAATTTGTTCTTGATATTGTATTGATCATTGTGGAAATAATTCGAAGCTAAAATTACAAATATAAGAACAGACGGGGATCATACACTTAAAAAGTCATGGGGCCATAATTTGAAAGACCTATATAGAGGTTACAGTATGTGATACAATCTGTGAACTTAATATAAACACGACACGAAATTAGTATGATTGAGCTTGATGTTAATAGATTCGGGTTAAAATGAATCGATCTGTTAAAACACGATTTATAAACGTGTCAACCCACTTAATCATAAATCAACTCGTTTAGATCTTATTTCAAAATTACAATTTTATTATTTTGAATTGTAATGTTAGTATTTTTTAGTATGCTTATGTTTTTAGAAAACCTCTACTTACAACCGACATTTTGCAATCGGTGCGGAATCCTAACGTAAGCCATTTACGTGTTTTAATAAAATCGGCATATTTCTTTTTTCCTTTTTTTTTTCTTTTTTCTTTTTTAATAAAAAATGCCCTATTTCACGCCTTTGTTTCATTGCAAATAAGTGTGTTAATAAACCCGCACCCACCCTTTAGATATCAAAACTTGGTCTTCATCTTTTTCATCCCTCCCCCTCCTCCATCCCTCTCCATCTCCGAATGTCTTAGTTTAACTTTTTGTCTTTTCTATGAAGTCACAATAATATTTTCATCTTTACATTCAAGTCAAGTTAGAAGCAGACTTGCCTCTTGAAAAGCCAGCGAAGTGAATCTTAAACAAATTTTACAGAGGAGATTGCCACTAAATATTGAAGAAATAACTTCCAAACTGCATGGGTTTGCAAACTGAGAAAAGAAGAAAGGAAATATCACTGCTTTTGGTTTGCAAATCGAGAATACTGAGGGAGGGAGAGAGGAATTTGAGGAGGGAGAGAGGAGATTTGCTCGAAAATTGAAATTTTAATCTTCTGAAATGAAAAAATTAGTAAAACAGTACCATTTTTTCTTCTTTCTAATTGACAAAGACACCATGTCAGATGCCGATTGTACTGCGACTCCATTTGCCGGTTGTACGTAGCAATTATGATGTTTTTATAATTAGGATTGTATTTTGAACCTATGCTCATATTTAGTTTTGTAAGGTATGTAATATTGATTTTATTGTGCTAAAATTTAAAAAATATTGATTTTTTTAGTAGATAGTCTTACTTTTTTAAGATATTGTGATTACTAATAAATATAAATTTTAACTTTTTATGTGAAATTATATTAATTAGGTCAATTAGATTATATGTGTTAGTTCAATACATTTATATAAATTAGATTTAAATAAATCGTATCATGTTGACATATTGTCAATTAATTATCAAACTGGTCACTAATTAAAACGAGTAAAGTGACACGATTTGTTATCTAAATAGATTAAGTTAGAGGTTAAAAATTTAAGAGGTGCTACTCGCATGGTGTAAGGCGGGGTGGACCCTTCCCTGCACCCCATCCTAGCCCATGCCGCCGGGGGGGGGGGGGAGGGGGAGAGTTTGCACAACCACACCTAGCCCTGGTGCCAGGAGGTTGATCAAACACCTCATACGCCCCGCCCACTATACAATCTTGCACCCCATCTTAGCCCATGCCGCCGGGGGGGGGGGGGGGGGGGGGGGGGAGGGGGAGAGTTTGCACAACCACACCTAGCCCTGGTGCCAAGAGGTTGATCAAACACCTCATACGCCCCGCCCACTATACAATCTTGTAAATATAATTAATTTCAAATTGTATAAATATATAAAAATTTATATGTTTATATATATTGTATATATTTTTAATTTATTTCATTATATATATAATGTAAGTTGTGGGGTTCAGAAAATGCGGGCCGATGCTGGGCCCAACACGACCGAACATTCATAACTAATAGTTATATAATCTAATATACATAACAAATTAACACGACAACGACACGATCAGAGACGACGTTGCCACCCACCCGTAGACGTAGCTCGCCAACATCCAAACGACTGACCAATTGATAGTGAACCCATAAAAAAAAAAAAAAAATGACATAATTAATAGGAGATGATCAAACTAAGTTGGCTCTCTCGATCGGTTGATTAATCCTAGTCCTGTACATGATTCTGATTGCCGTTCCAATTCTACTGGTCGACGTTGTCCGCAGGGTCCCTATGGAAGTATGACAACTAATGTCACGCGAGGTAATTAGCGTTCATTGTTAGTTTAATTAATAAAATATATAAGTCAATGGAGGATACTGAAAATATTTTTTAAAAATCGGAAACACAAAAATTAAGTCTGAGATGATTATGATATCGTGCGTACGTATAAATATAGTGAAAGAATCGGCCATGATAATGAACCATAATTTAGATCTTCGAGGGTATTAATTAATTAATTATGGTCTTTGGTGTATTTATTGACGCAAGATTAGAGAAATACTTAATCAAACCACGCTGCCATAATTTATAAAATGTGTTTCCAACTTGAGTTGTTAATTACGAATTAAAACATGACCGTTGAAAGATCTAACCCAGCTGGCAGCATAATATTCGAGCACGTACGCTACAATGTTTATATATTTGTTGTTAAAAGCAAGCAGCTCGCTAGGCCTCATTAATTTCTACGAACTAGACAATGTCTTCAGCGTTGAAAATAATGCTATTGATCCTGGTGCTCCTATCCCTCCATACCTTCTCTCTAGCCTCAAGCCACCAGCACCACCCCCTAGACCCTCTAACTCGATCTGAGTTCACCCTGGTCCGCACCATCGTGCAGAAATCGTACCCTAATTCGATCCACAACCTAACCTTCCAATACGTCGGTTTGGACGAGCCAGACAAACCCAGAGTCCTTGCATGGCTATCGAACCCAGCCTCCAAACCCCCACCACGGCGTGCCTTCGTCATCACACGTCTCTCAAAAAAATCTCACGAGATCGTAGTGGATTTGTCGACACGTTTGATAGTCTCCGATGTTGTTTACGACGGATATGGCTACCCTTTGCTTAGCTTTGACGAACAATTTGCTGCAATCACACTGCCCCAAACATACGGGCCTTTCATCGAATCACTTAAGAAGAGGGGGCTGAACTTATCCGACGTGGTTTGCTCCACTTTTACGGTCGGATGGTTCGGAGAGGTGAAGATCAGTGCGAGGGTTTTGAAGCTACTGTGTTTCTATACAGATCATGGAACGGTCAATCTATATGTGAGACCAGTGGAGGGAATAACGTTAGTAGTTGATCTAGACGAGATGAAGATAGTTGAATACTATGATAGGTATAGGGTTCCGGTGCCAAAAGGTGAAGGAACAGAGTATCGGGCATCCAAGATGAAGCCACCATTCGGTCCTCACTTGAATGGTGCAGCCTTCCTGCAACCGAACGGACCAGGGTATAAGATAGATGGTCACACTGTCAGGTCGGTATTTCTTCTCTTTTATTTCTCTTGAGCAAACTTGACTCATCCAACGCCATTTTTGTTTGTATAATATATAACATTGGCAAGGCTGGCTAATTTAAGCTTTGATTTTGCTATGCGCGATTGGTTTAAGCCATCGTCTCTCTCTCTCTCTCTTCACGTTTTTGTTTTGCTGCCTGTGGAAGTGTAGGAGTCATCGTTGATTATTCCCAGGTTCAACCTGATTTAGGTTCATGCATGGAAACTGGACAACTGAAATGACTAGTTTTGTAATGAGAAATTCTACTCATGCGTCATTTTCACTTCGCACATAATTTTTTAATTAATTTTTTTATAAAAAATTTTAAAATTTTTTTCTTATAAAATATGTAATATATAAATAATGAGTAGAAAAATTTATTTAATTTAAAAAAATAAAATTTAAAAAATTTTAAAAAATAAAATAAATATAATATGTAGTGTATTGAAATGATAAGTGTAAAGTCCTTTTTTCCAATAGAATAGATAAGTGGCCCGCAATACTTAGCTAGGTTCCATCACATCTTATCCTTGATTCCATTTAAGTCGTCGGGCCATTTTTTATCCATCACATATACACTATATATCCACACACGTGGCTGCACAGTCTCCGCTCCACGCAAACTACAACACGTAGATCAGGATGGTTTTCGCAGCTCGTAGACAAAAATAAAAAATAAAAACAAGCAGAGGTAGGCTGGTCAGAACCTCCCATAAAAGACTTGATACTCATACCCGGTTTCTAGGTTAGGAATAGAAAAACAAGTAATGGTCGCTATAAGTACAGCTCAAATATTAAAAAAAAACGAATTTTCTTTTTCTCTGAAAACGGGAAGTTTGAACAACTGAACTTGCGAAAATCATTTTTTATTAAAAAAGCCCATCGTCAGAACCATCTCCCTTCAGCCAGGTTTAGGCTTGTAGCTAGGGCCTGATATATATAGGCTGGCTAGGAGAGGCCGGATCTAAGTTTTTGTGATGGGCATGGACTAAAAGATCAGAGCCCAAGGACGTCATGTAAATGTCGATGTCCCTAAATGACCATCTAGGAGTATGGCTGTAAATGAATCAGTCTGTTCAATAGTTCGTTCGGTACTCGTTTAGTTAAACTCGAATTGAATTTGATTCGTGAAAAAAAAAGCTCGTTCGTTAAAATAAATACTAGCTCGATTTGTAAATGACACATACTCGACAAAACTCAACTCGACTCGACTAAGGCTCGTTTAGGCTCGCTCGTTTATACTCGAGTCGACTCATTAGCTCGCCTCGATTAAAACTAATTTATATATTGATAAATATATACATACACCTATGCATATATATATATGTATTAGTTAATAATATAACCATACTACTTTTATAATTAAATATATAATATGTATTCTAATTACTTATGTTTATATAGTAAATATAGTTCATAGGTATATTTTATAATTTGTATAATAATTAGTTGATAAAATTTAATAATTTCATATACTAGTATGTGAGAACCATATATAAAATAGATATATTCTATTATATTAAGTGTATGTATTAATAATATATTATTATTTTGGATAAATATCAACTAGTTAGATATTAATTATTTATAAATTTTTTAAAATTTTATAATTTAATAGAGGTTCTACTTGTTAGTCGTATAAATTTAATATTAGTTTTTATTTATTTATTTAATTTATTAATTATTAAATCTTATTCAAAAAAATAATTCAAACTCGAGCTCGAGTTCGACTCGACTCGAACTCGTTTGTGGGATGAGCTCGAGCTCGAGTTGAGATTTTAACTTATCGAGTCGAATTTAAACAAAGAATTAAAAAAAATCTCGAGCTCGAGCTCAAATATTTTGAGTCAACCTGTGCTTGACAAGTCAAAATTTGACTCGACTCAACTCGATTACAGCCCTATCCAAGACTACTCATTTTAGTAGTTTTCTTATTGAGGGGTCAAGACTGGCGCTTAAGGTCTAGCATAGCGAACTTAGTTTTTAAAAAAAAAGTACAGGGAACTTGAAAATACTGACAAACTAACATTTATTTTTGGTGGTTTGCTGATCAGTTGGGCCAATTGGGTCTTTCACGTAGGATATGACGTTCGAGCCGGTCCAATGATATCTACAGCATCAATATATGACCTGGAGAAGCAGATATATCGTCGAGTCCTATACAGAGGATTCATATCGGAGTTGTTCGTGCCTTACATGGATCCAACCGAGGAGTGGTACTACAAAACATTCTTTGATAGCGGTGAGTTCGGGTTCGGTCAATCTGCGGTGTCACTCGAGCCCTTTGCCGATTGCCCTTCCAATGCAGAGTTCTTGGATGCATATTATGCCGGAGCTGATGGTTTGCCCGTGAAAATATCGAACGCTTTTTGCATATTCGAGCGCTACGCGGGAAATATTATGTGGCGTCACACTGAGTTGGGAATTCCAAATGAAGTTGTAAGTCATATTATTATTATTATTATGATTATGTTTCACTCGAGTTAATTACTATTGGTTGATTTGAACATGACAAGTACTGACCGATGACAATTTTACGGTGAAGCAGATAAGGGAGGTGAGGCCGGAGGTGACCCTTGTATTGAGGATGGTCGCAACAGTTGGCAACTATGACTACATTCTTGATTGGGAATTCAAGCCCAGTGGTTCCATTAAATTTGGGGTATGGAATCATTTACCTTTTTTGGCCCTTTATGAAGTTTCACGCTAAGTTATATGATCAGGAAACATGTAGTGACTATAGTATGTCTGCATGTGCATGTAACATTATTACCAACTTTTAAAATCGTGGCATATTACCCCCCCTTTTTTTTAATCTCTATCCACAACTAAAATAGGAATCAATTACATATTTCAAAATGGAGGTAATTTGAATAGTTTGATGATTATATTACAAAAGAGCGGTACATATTATATATGCAGCGTGGGTGTACAAAATTAATTAATTGGTGATGTAAAGCTTTCGTTATCTGAATGATATATAGGTAGGGTTAACGGGTGTGCTAGAAGTGAAGGGTGTGACATACACTCATGTAGATCAGATAAAAGAGGATGTCTATGGCACCTTGTTAGCAGATAACACAATCGGTGTGTACCACGACCACTTTTTGACGTACTATCTTGACCTGGACGTGGATGGCGAACCCAACTCCTTTATCAAGAAAAAATTGAAGAAGATCCAGGTAATAGATCCCCACAGCTCACCAAGGAAAAGTTACTGGACAACTATGAGTGAGACAGCTAAAACTGAATCTGATGCACGAGTTCGGTTAGGCTTGATGCAGTCTGAGTTAACAGTGGTGAATACGAATAAGAAAACCAAACTTGGCAACGACGTTGGTTATCGTTTGATTCCAGGGTCAGCATCACATCCTCTTTTGTCATATGATGATTACCCACAAATTCGGGGAGCCTTCACCAATAATGATGTGTGGGTCACACCGTATAACAAGTCAGAGAAATGGGCTGGAGGATTATATGTTGATCAAAGCCATGGAGATGATACCTTGGCAACTTGGAGCCTCAGGTACCACATGATAAACTGAACTAGGAAAAAGAACATATGAAATGATGATCTTAATTAATTTAATTGTTGATGATTGAGTTTGATTTGTTTGTCTGTGCAGGAATAGGGACATTGAAAACAAGGATATAGTATTGTGGTACACAATTGGATTTCATCATGTCCCTTGCCAGGAAGATTTCCCGGTGATGCCAACCTTGAGTGCTGGGTTTGAGCTCCGGCCGACCAATTTCTTTGAGAGCAATCCCGTCCTTAAAACAAAAGCACCCAAGCGTGTGGACTGGTCTAACTGCAGTAATACCACTCACCCATGACTGTACTTCGTTGTATAAGAATTATTATAAGAACCCCTATCCCCCGGGAACGTGTTGTAAAATCTCGTGATCTTCTACCAGATTAATCCTCGTCGGTTTTATCGTAATATTTAGCAAAATCAGCAGGGGGCATTGCTATGAATAATTGATTCCTGTACAGTGTCGATGTTGGATCCCAATTGAATCTTAATTACTATATATAGTCATCAGAGATATATGAGTATGTCATATATTATTCATGAAAAAATTACAAAGCAAAATGATATTCTAAGTCTTTTAACAATCTTTCGTCATCCATCTCGATATGCCATTAAATGATTAGATGATAATTAGTAACCGAAAATTACAAAATCTGAATTTAAAATTGATCGTACGTAACGTGTAATATGAATTTAAAAGTTTCAATGGGGTTGGTCATGTATGTACGTTAACATGCATTATTACATCGCATGCATATATGCATGCATGAAGTAGTAGTAGCTAGTGTTAACAGCAGTGGGTTGCTTTCGAAATAATTAGCTGGTCGTTGCTCAAACCCACCATGAACGTACCGCTGGCATCACTGGCCGGGAAATCTTCTTGGGATGGTTTGTGATGGAACCCAACCGTGTACCACAAGATAATATCTTTGGTTTCAATCCCTCTCTTCCTGCACATGATTATGCACGCATTCAATTGATTGTCTTCTTAGAATTTAAAATCCCCATTAAATTAAATTAATTGAGCAGAACTTAATGTTTACCTCTTGCTCCATAATACTAACCCATCATCTCCTCGTCTGCCATTCGCGTAGAAGTCTGCCATTCGCGTAGAAGCCTCCAGCCGGTTGAAAATCACCCTCAGTGTGAAATAAGTCCACTTGATCAACACCACTGTTTTGCTATTTGTTGTATTATGCACAACCCAAGTCTTCTGCAGCCATAAATTGCTACACCGAATTTCTCTTAGTCAGAAATTATAGATGCCCTCTCCTATAAAAGGAGAGCTCAATTATGTAAATCAGTGTGGGAAAAAACATAGAGAAAGAGAGGACTTGAGAGAATTTGTTGAGTGTTGTAATCTTGTACAAACTCAGTAAAAAAGACTCTAGTAGATGTAGGCAATTTGCTGAACCACTTAAATATCTTCTTGTGTGATTTTGGACAGGCCAGAGGCGCAATAATTGATATCAAAACCTTGGTTTATGCTGTCCAGAAATCAAGTTAATTGAAATCAACTTTTGATAACTCCAGGTTGTTCCTTGAGTCAAGATGAACCCGTTGCCGCAAACGGAATCGAAAACAAAGGTCGGACGAGCCCGTACACTCTGGTAGAAGATCGAAGCGTGAATACACGCGCCACACGCGCATTTGGAGTTTGAAGACGATTGAACCGCACGCTCCCACCAACCACCATGCGCTCAAAGGTTGAATTCGTGTGACTCGCACGCTCCCCATGCGCCTTAGAGGCACTCAGCGCGTGTAAGTCACCCTCCTACGTGCCCCACGCGCACAGCAGAGCAACGCTTGTACTACGGGCCAACGCGCCACAGACGCCTACTGTAGGGCGTGCATCTCACGCGCTAGACGATCAGGACGGTTCGTTTTTTCAGATCCTTGTTGGGTTTGATCTATGCCATTTGGAGTTCGATTTCAATGATTAAATAGTGCTTTCCAACTATTTGGATCATTCAAGACTCATCTGTACAGTTAGAATTTTAAAATTTTTTGTTTAAATTTTCTAAATTCAAATGGAAAGATCTGGAAGAAATAGGAACTCTGAAAAATGTTAGTAGCTCTGGGCGTCGGTCCACAGTATCAAATGCCAAATTTGAAGTTGAAAAGTTCGATGGAACTAGCAACTTTGGCATGTGGCAGTGTGAAGTCATGGAAGTTTTGATCTAAAAAGAGTTGATATTGCGTTGGAAGAAAGACTAGATGATATGAATGAAAAGGATTAGAGGAAGCTTAATACTCAAGCTTGTAGTACAATCCGGTTATGCCTTATCAAAGAATAGAAGTATTTTGTCATGAGAGAGACAACTGCTAGAGAACTTTGGCAGAAATTGGAGGATAAGTTCATGAAGAAGAGCATTGAGAGCCATTTGCACTTGAAGAAAAAGCTCTTCAGATTCCAATTTCGTGAAGGTATTTCTATGTCTGAATATCTGAATAGTTATAATCAAATTCTTGCTGATTTGTTAAACTTGGATGTTGAAATCCAATATAAAGATAAAGTTTTACTTTTGTTAAATTCCTTACTTGATATATATGAACATTTAATTATTACTCTACTATATGGTAAGGAAAATATTAGTTTTGACGATGTATCTAATTCTTTAATTAGTAATGAGTACCGTAAAAAGGATAAGCAGGTACAACTAGATACATCAAGTGAAGCGTTAACAGTAAGAGAGAGACCATAGTCAAGATATCATGGAAAGAAGAAAAGTTTTTAATCGAAAATCCGGGCCACATCACTTGGTTCATCAGTCAGCAGAAAACTTGCCAGAGACGAGTGTTCCTTTTGTCACAACAAAGGACACGAGAAGAAGGATTGTCCTAAGCTAAAGCGACAACAGCAAAATCAACTCACCACAACCAATGTCGTGGACAGAGATGACGATTCAGATTTTCTCTTGACAAGTTCATCATTTATTTGTCATTCCGATGAATGGATTATGGATTCCATATATACCTATCACATGTGTTATAATCGGGACTGGTTTACTGACTTCACAAAGATTGATGGTGGAGTAGTACTTATGGGCAATAATAGTGCCTGTAAGACCCAGGGAATATATAGCATTCAGTTCAAGCTGCACGATGTCAGCGTCAAGACTCTAACAGAAGTTCGGTACGTTCTAGACTTGCGGAAGAATCTCATCTCACTGGGATCTCTGGATTCAAAGGGATTCAGAATCACCAACGTAGTAATGGGAGTTCAGGTGGCAATGAAGGGTTTGAGGCGAGGAAACTTGTACTTCTTGCAAGGAAGTACTGTTGATGGAAGAGCTTCCACATGCTGTGAGAAGCTAGATGAGATTGATGTTGACACCACCAGTCTTTGGCATATGCGTATGGGACATGCTAGAGAAAATTTTTTGCAAACACTAGTGAAGCAAGGCTTACTCAAAGGTGCCAAGACTGGTAAACTGTCTTTCTGTGAACACTGTGTATTAAGGAAGCAGAGGCAGATTAAGTTTGGAACCGCTGTACACAATACATAGGAAATTCTTGACTATGTACACTCCGATATTTGGGGACCTACCCAAAATGCATCCTTGGGAGATAAACATTGGTTTGTAACTTTTGTGGATGATTATTTTCGTCATGTGTGGGTGTATACGATGAAGAATAAAGATGAAGTATTGAAAATCTTCCTTAATTAGAAGAAAATGATTGAGACTCAAATCGGCAGAAAGATCAAGTGGTTCAGATTTGATAATGGAGATGAGTACACTTCAGACCCCTTTATGGAAGTATGCTGGAGAGAGGGAATTGTCAGACATTTCACGGTACGAGATACACTGCAGCAGAATGGTATGGCAGAATAGATGAACCATACTTTACTAGAGAAAGTGCGATGTATGTTACTGAATGCTGGATTCAGTAAATAATTTTGGGCTGAAACTGTGACATATGCCTGCCACCTCATCAACTGACTACCCGCAGTTGCCAATGACGGGAAGACACTCATTGAAATGTGGAGAGGTACACATGCTATTGATTATGACTCTTTACACGTTTTCAGATGTCCTGCTTACTATCATGCTAAAGAAAGTAAGCTTGATCCAAGAGCTAAGAAATCAAAATTCTAAGGCTTTAGTACTGGTGCATAGAGTCTAAAAAGGTAATTATTAGTAGAGATGTTACATTCAACGAATTTGAAATGCTTAAGTCACATAAGTATAAAGATTTCAATGAAGGCAGCAATGATGGCGAAACATCAGATGATTTGCAAAATATGAAGTTTATTACTTCAAAGAATTCAGGAAAGTATGGACAAGATAATGTTGATAGTCCAGTCACAGTACCTCCATGTCAACCCGAATCAATAGCAACCAACAGACCAAGACGAGAGAAACGTGTACCGACACATTTTGCAGGCTATGTGACATATGTATTACCAGCTGAAGGGGGTGAGATCCCAACTACTTACAGAGAAGTCATACAGTCTAGTGAACAAGTTGAATGAACAAAGGCGATGAATGAAGAGATGTAGTCTCTTCACTAGAACCAGACTTGGGAGCTCATGCCGCTTCCAAAAAGAAAGAAGACAATTGACTGTAAGTAGATTTTTAATTAGAAAGATGATCAAGCTGCTAAAAATGGAATGCGATACAAAGCTAGGTTGGTAGCCAAGGGCTACACTCAGACAAAGGGAATTGACAACAATGAAGTATTTTCTCCTGTTGTAAAACATTCATCTATTTATATATTGCTAGCTTTGGTTGCACAATATGATCTTAAGTTAGCACAGCTTGATGTAAAGACAGCTTTCTTACATGGTGATCTGAAAGAGGAGATTTATCTGTCTCAACTAGAAGGTTTTAAAGAAGTTGGAAAAGAAAATTAGGTACGCAGTCTGAAGAAGTCACTCTATGGCTTGAAGCAGTCACCCTGACAATGGTATAAGCGGTTTGACCGCTTTATGATATATCTGAAATACACTCGTTGTTAATGCGATCATTGTGTGTATTTCAGAAAACTTGCAAATGGATCTTTCATTTATTTTCTTTTATATGTAGATGATATGTTAATTGCATGTAAAAGCAAGGGGGAGATAAATCGCTTAAAAACTCAGTTAAGTCATGAGTTTGAAATGAAAGATCTGGGAGAAGCAATGAAAAATATTGGGGATTGAGATCAACAAAAATAGGGTGAAAGGTACAATTCACCTTACTCAGAAGTAGTATCTGAAGAGAATACTGCAACGCTTCAACATTGACTCGAAGACGAAGCTGGTGAGTACTCTTATGGTCCCATATTTCAAGTTTAGTGCATTGCAGTCTCCTAAAGATGATGAAGAGTGGGACTACATGAGGAATGTCTCATATGCAAGTATTGCTGGAAGCTTAATGTATGCCATGGTGATACACGACCTGATATCTCCCAGGCCGTTAGTTTAGTTAGTCACTATATGCATAATCCTAGAAAGGTTCATAGGCATGTGGCTAAATGGATTCTACAGTATATTTTAGAGACCATAGATATTGGTTTGAAATTCGAGGAGAGTGAAGATAGTCTAGTAACTAGATATGTTGACTCAGACTATGCAGGTGATCTTGACAAACGTCGATCGACAACTGGATATGTGTTCACAATGGCTGGAGGACCAGTTAGTTGGCGATCAACTTTGCAGTCAACAATTGCACTATCATTCACTTAGGCTGAATACATGACTGTAACAGAAACCGTGAAAGAAACTATTTGGTTGCAGGGATTGGTAACAGATTTGGGCTTTAAGCAGCAAGATGTTACTATTTACTGTGACAGTCAAAGTGCAATTCATTTGGCCAAGAATCAAGTATATCACTATCGAACAAAACACATAGATGTCCTATTTCACTCTGTAAGTGAAATATTAGAAGAAGAGGACATCAAACTTCAGAAGATTGGCACTGAAGATAATCCAACATATATGTTGACAAAACTCGTCACAGGGCTTAAGTTCCAACACTGTTTGGACTTGATCAATATTGTACACTGCTGAGCACCCTCGGGTGCATTGGAGCGCATTCGATAGCGGAACTCTCTCATGTCAAAGAATGAGGTGCATTCATTTGAAAAATGAATCAGTTTGTAAGTAGCTTGGTATGACACACTTGAGTGGAGGGGTGATTGTTGAAAACTACCCTAAGTGTGAAACCAGTCCACTTGATCAACACCACCATTTTGCTATTTGTTGTATTAAGCGCAACCCAAGTCTTATGCAGCAATTTGGCCATAAATTATTGCACTGAATTTCCTTTAGTCAGCAATTGTAGGTGCCATTTCCTATAAAAGGAGAGCTCAGTTATGTAAATCAGTGTGGGAAAAAACAGAGAGAAAGAGAGGAGGTGAGAGAATTTGTTGAGTGTTGTAATCTTGTACAAACTCACTAAAAGAGGCTATAGTGGACGTAAACAATTTGCTAAACCACTTAAATATCTTCTTGTGTGATTTTGGATAGGCTAGAAGCGCAACACAGCCCACCTCTCTGTCTTGTTATAGGCGGTCACCCACACTTGATACTTCGTATAAGATGCTCTAATCTGTGGGTAATTATCATTCGATAAAAAAGAATTGGCCAGCCGTAAGGTAATCAATTAGTAGCCCACTTCATTCCCGATCCTTGTTTTCTTATTGGGATTCATCACCCCTAACTCAGCTGGACCCTAGCCTCGGCTTCCGTTTTGGCAATTTCTCTAACCACAATCCAGTAACTTTTTCTTGGCGAGTTGGCGTCGGGGTGCGAGGCTGATGATCTTGCTGTTTGTAACTTGGCTTTGTCAAAGGAGTTGTCATTACTGTCAACGTTAAGGTCGAGATAATAAGTTGTCATTAACGCTTCCCATTACGTGTAAGCTAGACTCCGGTGGTCCAACATTTAAAATATTTAATTAAACAAAGTAAAGTGTAGAGTAGGGTTCAAATTCAACTTCTCTACTTTGATACTATGTGAAATTATTGTTTGCTTCAAAAGTTTAAATTAATAAAAAGAGATAGATTTTATTATTTATATATATATATATATATCTGAACATATGTTACCTAAGCAACTTTACTCGGAGAATCACATGCCCTGTAAGATCTATGTCCCGTGTCTATTTCTCTTTACTTCAGAAATTGATCAACAACTATAAAATTCTAAATCCAGCTTACCACATAATTCACGAAGAAAAAATGAATAAACACTCACTTGACTATTAACTGAAACCAGAAAGAAAAATGTCGTCCTTGCGCCCTCAGTGCCTTCACTAAATTGGTAGAGATTTGAAAATTGCTTTAGTTCTTTCATTCGTACCGGATGAGTATTATGCAAAGACTAAAATTAGGTACAACCTCCAAATTTATATATCTTGTACAAGTTTTTCTTTTAAAAAATGTGGGTCCCATAAAAAAAGGGTAAAACTTTCACATTTTTTATGGTTGAATCACTATTTTATAAAGAATTTCTGTGAAATTTGTGTATTTGAAGCTTATATATAATATTTCTCTTAATTAAATGAGGGTGAGGAGTGGTCATTGGATAGCTAGTAAAAGTTTGATTGCATTATGTGCTCAAGCGCTATATATTCGAGCTACGCAATAGCTTGCAGTTCCCGATATCCAAAAAAGGTCATGTCATGTTTGTGATGAACAAAAATGATTAAATTTACTTATTTTCAAAAATTTTAAACAGGCAAATATGTAAACTTAATCATTTATATTTATCGTAATACTGATTACATTATAAATTGCTCTAAACTAAAGCCTCAATGCACTCAACTCTTGCACTCTCATTATAGTAAAATGTACACCCACTACAAGAGATTGGATTTTTTGAGATAAAAAATTATCTCAAAAATCCAAATTTCATCTCTAAAAACTTTTAGAGATGAAAGAATTTTGTCTCTATTTTATTTTCGAAAGACCGTATCAAAATGTTTTTGGAGACATCTCCAAAAATTATTTTTAGGGATGAAATTAGGCGGAGTCGTTCGAAATGTTATGAAAGGGATTTTTTTTTAGATAAGAAAATGTCGTCTCAAAAATCCGTTCGAATGAAAAAAGTTAGGTTCGAACCGACAATTCCTTTTGAACAACATGAAATTTTTATTCGAACTAATAACCATATTTGATCCTGTTCGAACGAACAGAGTGTTCTAACAGACTTTATGCATTTGAACCACTAAAATTTTCAAGTGACTTTTGTTCGAACATAAATTATGTCCATTTGAACATACATTTTATTTTTAGAAATTCTATCTGTTCAAATGTTATTTTGCATAATAATGTTGTTCGTTATTATTTGAACGGATGTACGGACTGTATTTCTTGGATACTGTTTGAATGGATTTGTTTTTATTCGAATGAGTCTATTTGTATTCGAATTGATGCATAAATAATAATTCACCATTTGAACGGTACCATTCGAATGATATTGATCAAACAGACTAGAATTTAATTAAAAATACCATACTAATATTACACAAATTGTAATTCAAACATCAATTGTTTAAATGTTTGGGAACTTCATAACTAAAGGCGATTAAAGAAAAAATAAATGAATTATGATTGTTGTGGTGGTGGTAGTATAGAGTTTTGGGACATCATTGGTTATTCAAATGATTGTTTGGTTGTTTGGTTATTCAATTACAGCCTCTCTTCTAATCTCGCCCCTATATCTGTTACTTGATCTAATAGGATCAACAACTCTTTTTCCTTAGACCACAATCTTTCTATCTCTTCCTTCAATTCTTTAGTTTTGTCGTCATTCAATCTGGCCCGAGAAGAGGAGGATGATGTTGAGGATGTTTTCATGCAACGTCCTAAGCCTCTCAAATATCTAGAACGTGATCCAAAAACTTGAAAAAGGATTTGAGCATCGTTGACAGATGATTAATCAGATGGAACTGCAACAGTTTCCTTAAGAAATATCATCTTGTCTTAAAAAAAAAAAAATTAAAGTTAGTATAAGTAACAAAAACCATTTATAGACAACGGAATTAAAGAAACTTAAACTTACATAATTTGCATCTGCTTTGGGACTGCTCCAAACAACATCATGATTTTTATCTGTTTTAGCATACAATTGTGTCAAATCATAGTCAACAAAACTTTCTTCTTACTACAAAATGAAAATCTATATTAGAACTTAAATTAGAAAAGTGTATATGTTAATATTTGATGGAGACTAGAATAATTTACCACTTTTTTAGACAAGTGATGAAAATATCAAAAATCCACATGATGGTATATCATTAAATTTGATCTATTTGCTTTGTTTACCGTACTCCGTTCCTAAAAAAATATTAAAACTATATGTTTAATGCATCTATCATATACTATTACAAAAAGATAGCAGCGAAATTACCTGATAAGCAAGATCCTCAAACATATCACAAATTTTATCCCATTTGTTTGGTGGCATTACTTGGAATGGACTTTGACGCACCTCTGTTGTATACTAAACTTCTGATAGTGTGCATGGTATCGACCTTTGTACCCACGATATGTATTTGACATTAGTTCCTTAACTGTTAGTCGATTCTCTCGCTGGCCAGAATTTAGTTCAAACTCGTCCTTCAAAAAATTATAAACAATTAGTATAAATACAAATATTTTTTAAATTAACATGTTATACAAAGTAGCTTATTACCAGGCAATGATTTTTGATGTGGTCTTTCACATCTTAGGGAACTTTAGCCAAGAGGATGTAACCATCTATGCATACGTGCGAGTAAAGGTACCAACATAAGAAGCAAGCCAAACTGCCGAATCCCTAGAGCAACCGGTGTGATAATCATATATATCAATTTTAATTTTAGCCACTTTCCATACATTCTTTATGCAGACACCCCTCATAGTGTCTCTACCTAGGCGCTGGTTTACAATAGCTATAAATATAGTAATATTAGCATATATTTTAATTAAAATATTTTATTCTATAGATATACAGTGATAAATTACCTTATTTTGGATCTGGTGATGTTGGCCCACTATTGTTGAAGGTGAACCACATGAGGAGTTGGCTGTAAGAGATATGAATGGCTCACATGTTCTTTTAAGTTTAGGAGGCATATCTATTTGAAATTATAATAAATTATTATTCGAACATGGCTTATGGATATTTATAAGAATGATACTTACAAAATTATCTGTTTGAAATTTCTTCACTATCGGTTTTGCTGGACAAGTTGCCCTCATCCTCACTAGACACTTCAGTTGATTCATATTCTTCCGACATTTCACCATCAATTACTTCTAGTTGAATATCTTCTTTACGCAATGGAACCATGTCATATTGGCTTAGATCAACAAATAGATTAATGTCTGATTCGATTTCTTGATATGCTTCTTCATTTGCTGGACTATCATCTTCTTCATGTGGTTCCTCTGCCTCTAGAATATAATCATATAAATTTCTTGGTGAAAACTTCTCCACTACTTGCCATGGGTTCCCATACTCCAGATCATTTAAATAAAAAACTTGATTCGCTTGGCAAGCGAGAATGAAAGGATCGTCCTTATATCATGTGCGAGATGAATTGATATTTACAAAATATTCATCATTAATTTGGCACTCCCAACCTAGGATTTGAAATATCCCACCAATTACATTTAAACAATTAGACCATATATCCTTCACGTATTTTAACGCTATGATATCTTCCAGAATTTTGTAGAAGTCATTGTATTAATCCCTATGACTTTCTTCGACAACTATCCCATAATTTTGAGTTTTTCTATATCGTTCTCTGTCAACTGTGTAAAGTGTGAAATCTATATCTAGGCACCAAACATCCTGAGTATTGGATGGCCCGCTTGGACGGACCACGTGCCAGAGCATGTAGTTCTGGTGAGATTTCTTCTGAATTTTCACCATATTTCGATATGACCAACATTAATAAATATTATAATAGTTGTATCAATTTTAGATAGAAATCTTTGAAATTTACTGGTATGTAGTTTAGCATTATAAGATGGGGCTTTACAGTAATACCGTATGTTGAAACTACAAGGCAAATTCCTATTTATGCGTCTTTTCTAAGTCAATTACACCATTCTTGCAAAGCAATTGTAGATGTTCGCTGTGCATGTTCACGTGAACTATTAACTTTTATCAAGTTATACTATAGTATTGTACAACTTACTTAAAGATAGTATTGATTTAGAGGATTATCACTAACCTCAAGTAGTGGTCAATCTTTGTATAGTTATTCAAGACATACCATCGAATTCTTTTAAACTCTCACCCATATAGGTCATTACCTCTTTGTGCGCCTATGAGACGTACGGTCTGGGAAAACACGGTAAATGTTGATGAGACTCCTAGCTGTCCAGTTTCATAATTTCAATTCGGTCTCATAAATCTAGTATCAACCCTCCGAAAATATATTGAACAAAATGTATGCTATTTATTATCAATGTATGACTCTGCAATTGAACCTTTCGGACAAGTTTTATTCCCCATAGATTACTTAAGTTTTCTCAAAAATCGTTCAATAGGGTACATTCATCTATACTGAACCAAGCTAGCAACTAAAATCTCACGAGATAGGTGCATAACCAAATGAACCATTACATCAAATAATGAAGGCGGGTACAAACTCTCTAATTTGCACAATATCACTACAATGTCGGCTTCCATTTTTACCAATGTATCAACTTTTAACGTTCTACTATAAATACCCTAATTCTATGAGAGCAGTATGAACATCTCAAGTAAGCTTTTCAGGCACACTAATCGGCAACTGACGCTGTAAAAATACATGACAGTCGTGACTTTTATGACCAGTTATCTTCCAATCATGAGTTTGAACACATTTTGATATGTTTGAAGCATAGACATTTGGTAATTTGACTGTCATGAATCAATTACAAAATTTTTTTCTCTCATCATTTGAAAGTGTATACCATCCAATGGGCATATAGGCAGATGATCCATTATCTTGCAAATGCAACTCTGGTCTTATTCCTAATTCTTTTAAATCTTTACGAGAGTTAGCTCTATCTTTTATCTTCCCTTTTATTGACATCAGAGTGCTCAATATATTCTCACATTTAGTTTTCTCAATGTGCAGAACATCTAAATTGTGGCGCAATGTCAAGGTAGATTAGTATAACAACTCGAAAAAAGTACCTTTTTTGGCCTAATTCAACTCCGCTACTTTTTTTTTTCTCTTTCAAACTCTTGCATCTTTCCCAAATCCATTTTCTAAAATTCCCCCAACTGCCCGACTATATCATTCCCAGACAACTCTGGCAGTGATGACCTATGCTCAATCCTTCCATCAAACATTGCTCCATTTGAATGCCATCTATGATCATCTGGTAAATATTGACGGTGTTCCATGAAACATGATTTTTACCATTTGTTAACTACTGAAACTATGTATCTTTATTGCAAACAAGACAACCCATTTTACCTTTTGTGCTCCACCCAGACAAGTTTTCGTATGCTGAAAAATCATTTATTGTCCACATCATTGTAGCATGCATCTTGAACACCCGTGACAAGGCCGCATCATACATACTTACACCCTGATCCCAGAACTCTTTCAACTCTACAAATAGAAATACGACAAATAAACTTAATATGGAGCAACCTCACTGTGAAAGACAACTTGCTATAACGGGTGCACCCCTCGTACAACTCTTGTCGTGTATCTTCCCACATTCTTCCAAAGTTTCCATTTCCCTCAAATGATTGTGCAGATGTTCCTTTTCCATCCCTCGTCCCTAATATTCCTACACACAGATCGCCTAACATCTCAGTCATATCCTCTCCATTACCATCACTATCATCAGAAGCATCCACATTAATGTCATCAATGTTGATGTTGTTACCCTCCTCCATTTGATTGGACTGACTGCTAAATCTAACTCCTTTAGAAAATAGTTCGCCATGTAAGATCCAAGGTGAGTATTTAGGATCGATTCCATTATCAAATAAATGATCCTTCACTACCACCAAATTATAAGAACTAAGATTTTTGCACTTCTTACACGGACATCTTATAAATCCTCGACTGTCAACACTCATGCGAGCAAACTCTATAAAACATCACCCCTTGTGCATACTTCTTATAGTCTTGCTCGAGTCTATTTCCCAACAACATCAAACTCTTCTCCATTGTATTTCCGTTACTCGTTGCCTCTCTATCAAAATAAGCTAAATCATGGGATAAACATTTTACAAGAGTCTTTTAGCGGATACCGCTTCTAGTATTGATAAGGTAGTTAGTCCTCTCCCATTTGAGAGACTATCATCTATATCGCATATATACTCAGTTTAAACTCTAATGTTAATTAAAATTTTAGCAACATTTTTCTACAATTCTCCAACTATGCTAGTCACGATAAGTCGTCGACCCTATTCATAGGCCGAACGATTGACGAAAGGCATAGCTGAAGAATGTAAGGAAACACTAAACCAAAATTTTATACGACTAATACAAAAGTTAAACTGAATAAATTTGCTATATAGATGATAAAATTTCAAACTATCCACTTTGGACAATTCAAGAGTTGTACCCAAACATTTTATTAAATAATGTTTGGCCACAACTCTCGAACAAGTCTAAGATTCAATTACATGTATATAAAAATAACAATGGAATCCATCTAACTCCTAACTAATGAACCAAAACAGTAGTAAACCAAATTACATTCCCAATCATAATTTTCTAATTATGGCTTTTAACCTCATTATCTTTTAAGTATTAATTGTAATTTATGTAGTAAATTAGTTTTATGTTTTTTATTTTTAAAGTATTAAGTATAATTTAAATTTACTTTTTTTTTTTAATTATACCTTATAGCTTTTAATAAATTATCTTTTAATTATTAAATTCTAGTTTAAATATTACAACATATATTATGAGTACATCCATTCAAACAATTAAATATCCATTCGAATAGGATAATGAGTTCAAAAGGTATATTATTGTGTTTGAACGGTTGCAACCCACATTCCAGAAACTTGACAAAGCCAAACACAATATCAAAGAACACATTCATGGGATAAACAAAAACTCATAAAATGCATATTTCACAAACATTGTACAAACACAAATATATTTTCATACTTCAACATTTATAAACACAAATATTTTCATATTTGTTCAAAAACACAAATATATTCCCACATCCAAACACAAATATATTTACATATTTCTCAAATCCAATCACAAATATATTCTTCTAACCTTAATATTTTGTGCAAAAATAGAATACAAAAGAAGGGCAATTAGTTTAGGAGAACATAACTTTAAGGTTTTTAATAAAAAAATGACATTGAAATAGAATATCAAATTAAAAACACTTACCAAAATGAAGAGAAAGCTATGATAGATGTCCAGCACGAGCCCCGTGGAGCAATCTCTCGATGCTCACCGTCTCTCTCTTTCTCGTGCTCTCTATCTCTCAACTCTTATCAAGAAGCACAAATGTGTAGCATGTTTGTGCTTTTGGACGTCTTATTTCATCGTTTACCATTTGAATGGACTTTTCTAACCGTTTGAACTCGAAAACTCATATGTGGGAAAAATTTCCCTCCTATCAATTCAGCGCCCACCCATTCGAATGTGAAATATAGGAGTTAGAATGAATAATTAAAAGTGTAATATGGTGCAAAGAGATCCCACCACAACATATAAATGGCGCCAAGATATTATATGCATTCGAACATGTACTTATAGAGTTCAAACTATCAATATATCTTGTTCAAACGTATTATACCTTATATCTAATTGTTTTATATATCTAATTTTATTACTATATATATAGATGATATAGGTATATAGAACACTAAATATTTATGTGTGCAATATTTATAGGTATAAGTTAATAAGTATAATATAAGTTAAGAATATATACAAGTCTAAATATATAGTACAAGATATGTATATAGTAGTGTACAAGACCATATGCTTATACAGTAGACCCCTATATGTATTATAAGTATATTATAAAGGAGTATATTATATAAGTATATTATATATAGGTATAAGTTAAGTATAATATAAGTTGAGAATATACACATGTCTAAATATATAGTATTATATATTGTATAGAAGTTGTGTAAGTATATATACTATATTATATAAAACATATATACGCAATATCTTGACCGTTGGAACGGTATTCCTATACGTTCAAACCAACAAAAGATATTTTGAATCCGTTCGAACGGCCTTACTAAATGTTCCAAAAGATAAAAATAGGTATTAGGCGTCGTTGCCAGACCCGCGCTTCCCTATCGTTCTTCGCTGCTCTAGTGCCACTTCACTGCCAAACACCGTCGACCACCACTCTCCAACCCGCAATAGGTATGTCCATTACTAACCGTTTTTACCAATTAAATTTGGGAAAATTTGTTTTTAATGGATTGAAAATGGGGTTTTGGAAATTTGGGGAGAAAAACCCCATTTCAATCCCATTTTTCAGTGGAAAAGGAGAATGGGATACTCTATGGTCATCCCGGGCTCTCGTTGTTGTTATTGGATGCCAAAACAAAGGTTTTATGCCGTTCGTTTACGGTTTTTTAAATGCCACTAATAATACGTTGGCGACTCATTGAATAAATTAACATCATTTATTTAAACATCGGCATTGATTAAAATAGTGTCGTTACCATAAATTCCACTACTAGTATGTTGCCGGCACATCATATAAATTGGCGGCATTTTTTAAAATGCCACCAATAGTACATTGGCTGCACATCAAATTTATTTACAGTATTTATCTAAACGCCACCACGAGTTTGTCTTTTCTGCATTGCATAAATTAATGGCGTAATGTAAACACCGCTACAAATACGTAGTTGGTGCATTGTACAAATTAATGGCATAATGTAAATGCCGCCTCTAGTTCGTTGCCGGCGCATAAATTAATGGCATTAATATAAACACCGCCACGAATATGTTGCCCACATTGCATTACTTAACAGCGTTTAGAACGCACCAATAATATGATATACCACAATAAGAAAATACAATATATAAATTTTTAATAAATATGATAGAATGGGTCGTTATTCATATAATAAAAAAAATTACGAATCAAATCATATGAAAGTTTTTCATGGATAATTCTTCTTCTTCATATTGTGTTTGTCATTAGCTTTATGACCATTTCTTTCATGGATAGCTCTTCTTCACATTTATTCAATACTTGTTTGAAATTGTTATGCAATCGTTGAGCTTGGACAAGATCAAAAATGTGATGACCCGCTTTTGAGTGTATTTTCGCTGAAATGGTTGTTTTATTTTAATTAATATATTAGTTATTTACTTTAATTTATTTGCGTTTTAAAAATTGGTTTTTAATTTATTTGATGTTGTGTTTTATTGCCTTTAGTTGTTTTGTGATTTTTAATCTCTTTTTGGCGGTTTAGTGTTGTTTTCCCGGACCGAGGATTAGACCTCATCTTTTTTCCCTACATCTCTTTTTCTTTTCCCTTTCCTTTTTCCTTTTTCTCTTTTTCCTTCTTTCTTTTTCCTTTCTTTTTCTTTTTTCTTTCTTTCTTTTTTTTTTCCTCTCTCTCCTCTCCCGCTCGAGCCCCCCCGGCCTCTCTCTCTCTCTCTCTCTTCTCTCTCCCTCACGCCGGAAGCTTCTCACCGTCGACCCATCGCCGTCCGGCCACCGTGGGCGACACCACCCCCACCGAACCTCAGCCCCATCCGGCCGGCCGTTTGGCCGGAAAACGCCCAACAAAGCAGCACGGCTTTTGCCCCGATCCGCCGCCGTCGCTCCACCTCCGGCTACCATTTCTTCACCACTTCATCACCAGTCCCTTGCCGTCCTAACCCACCCATTTCCGGCCTCCAACGACCACCGGAACAGCTCCCACGAGCTAGCTTTCCTTTTTGAGAAATCCGGCCTCTTTCCGGCGATTCCGCCGCCACCCACGGCCAACCACCACTTCCAATAGCTTTACAACCATCCCTAGACCATTCCCTATCAATCCCAATCCCTAGTTTGTCCCCGTTCAAAAGTGGGTTTTTCACAACCCACGGCCACAGTGAATTTTCACTGTGACGTTGCTTTTTCGGCGCCGTTTGCAACGCCGCGTGTTTTCTAAAATTGCCATATAGCGCTGTAAGTATTTTCCAAACCCTATTTTCAGATTTAAATATATATTGCTCTTTCAATTAATTAATCTGCTGGTTGGTTGATTCCGGACTGAGTCCGAGGAGTTCGGGGGTCGGATGGATGGAAGACGGAGTTGCTTGATTTTATTGTTTTATGGTTAGTTGTTTGTTTTGGAGCATTGATAATTGCATTTGCATGGTGCATGCACGGGTATTTTATTTTTATTTGAGAAACCCTGTTTTGCTGGCGTGATTGGATTTTCGGGTGCGTGTGTCTCACGAGCGCAAGCCGGGATGGGTTATTATCTCGGTGGAGCTCCTCTGGTCACTTGGGAGTGGATAATACTGAGTGACGTCCCCTGAGTTGTCGCTGGGCGACGACGGGAGCGGGGCTAGAGGATGGCCTAGCCAGGTACGCGCGGGGCGCAAGTCTGGGCATCGCTCTACTCACCGACTCCGTGGCCCTTCGCTGGCGAGGGCTAGAGGATGGCCTGGCCAGGTACGCGCAGGGCGCGAGTCTGGGCATTGCTCGTTTAGGTGTCACATGCGTAGTCGTTACCTGCGGTGTGGTACCGAGCCAGGGTGTGCGGATGACCCCTAGGGGAGATCATGGTGCATGCATAACCGGTTTGTTTTTATGGTTTTCGGATGCGGGCCATTTTCTGAGAAAATTGCGAGTTTTGGTTTTGAGGCTTTTGATTCATTTTCTGGGAAAATGGTGGTTTGGGCCATTATCTGGGATAATGGCGATGCGTGATTTTTAAGAATATGTTTTTATTGGGCCAAATGGGTTTTTTGGCGTGCGTGCAAAAAATGTGGTTTTGCGGGACATGTGCATTGGCTTTCCTTGCATCCATGTTGTTTGAGTTCTATGTGTTTTTATCTGGTGGTGTTTGGGTTTTACTTACCTGCGGTACCATTTTTGGTTCCGTAGCTTTTGTGTTTTTGTAATATTTTATCTATGTACGTTTTAAAACAGCTTGTATTACGTTGGGAATAATTCTGGTACTTAGTTATGACTTTCGTTATCCGCTGCGTGTTCTTCCGTGCACATTTGTTACTTCTGCACACACTTGGCACCGTCGATGGGATGGTGACCCGGGTTGTCACCATCCGGACGTCTCGATTTTCCCGTGTTCGGGAGTGGGGATTTGGGAGCGTCACAAAAAAAGTCATACTAGATTAATAGAGAGAGTAATATATGTTAAAAGAATAATAGATGAAGTAGCAAATGTGATTGAGAATGAAGCAGATATATATCATGTTAAAAGTTCTAAAGAGTAATATATGTTAACCATGCATGCCGTATATATCTAAGAAAGCTTGGATCTCATTTGTAAAAGGACTATATACTTGAATTATATAGGTCATTCAAATTAATCCTATCAGTCTTTCGAACAAAAAAAAAAAAAAATCAATACCCATGAAATCGTGTTTAACCAGACAAAATCTTGAAGTAAAATTAATCAACTACAAAATTAATTGCTTTAAAATGCTTTGAAAAATGTTTCTTTGAATCATATTCAATATCATACGATCCTTAAGCTGGAGAGCTTTCTTTGAATCATATTTAATATCATACGATCCTTAAGCTGGAGAGCTTCTAGTCTAGTAGCTGAAAGCATAAAAGTCTAAATTCAAACAATGGGGAAGATTTAAATGCCTGCAATGGCCTAGGTCATGGATTTTAATGGCACAACTCCATAAATGATGCCCAGAGCACATACATGTTAGTAGCTGATTATCAAGTAAGACGAGACTCATTTGTGTTTCTTAGCTGGAGTCCCCTAGGTTTGAGACATGCAACACAATCCCAAAATAGCAGAAAGAAATAGAGAAATGTAAGGTGTGAATTATCATAGACTTGAATTGACATAAATGCATCTCACTCATGCCAAATACAATTCATTAAGTATACATTGGGCACTTCGAGCTTCCAATACATTTTTCATTGTATAATGGCATCTGAAAAATGTAAATGTGGTTTAAGTACATAGAATTAGAACAACTTTTCATATATTTCAAAAAACATAGAGATTAAAAGTCAAGAAAGATTAGAGTTCTCAATTGTAATATCTCAAGGGAGATATTACAATTGAGAACTCTTTGAAGCTTTCTTTGCTCGCGCGCACCTTGCATGCAAGTGGGCTATAATTAATTATATAACAAAATCATGAAAGAACCAGAAACGTAACTCTGATACTTTAGATGATGTATTTATATATACAAACCTCAGATGAAAGGCCAAGAGTATCTTCTAATTAAGCTGGGTCTACAATAGCCAATCGTTGATGAGCAAGCTAATAACAATCACCATGATAGTGCAAAATGCTCCAATCAAGACCTCTATGGCGCAACCTACACTTTTGAATAATTCTATGAGGCATTTCATTCTCTCATATAACAATATAAAACCATATAATTGGCATAAAAAAAAATGCAGTGATAGAAATGGTAGGGCTTCAATTAGCACGAGTGAGCTAATTACGACTCAAAACTTTGGGGCTTCTGCTTGGTTTGAATTGAAAGATGAGATGAGATAGTTTTAGATGAAAGATAAAAGTTAAATAAAATATTGTTATTCTTGTTTTGGGATTTGAAAAAGTTGAATTGTTTATTATATTTTATGTGAAAATTTAAAAAAATTGTAATAATGAAATAAGATGATATGAAATGAGTTGAGATGAGGTGAAATCACCTCCCAATTCAAACCAGGTAGAATGAAACATCAAAATCGTGTACATTTTGAACTTGACTAGAATCATCCACATTTGAAATAAATAAGCTTGCATAAAATTAAAAAAAATTAAAAAAAAAAATCTCCTACACAATTCGATAATCCGAGAGTGTTTGACCTGTGAGTTTTTGTGCAACCAAAGATGGCAAGCATTCCACAGCGAGTTGCAGAGTGTTAAGCCAAGAGAGAGAAATTTAAATTTCTTGAAAATTTGAGGCAAGGAGGTTGGCGCCAACTTAAGTTTTCATTAGTTTTTGTTTTGACAATATTTTGAAGGAAATTATATATGTGGGTATGTATGTACGCCACCACTCATGAGTTAACACTATTAGTATGGTTTGGTAATAAGATGAGAATTTTGAGTGTTAAGATGAAATATTAAAATAATATATTTTAATATTATTATTGTTTTTAGATTTGAAAAAGTTAAGAAAAAGTTGAATTATTTATTATATTTTATATAGAGATTTGGGAAAATTGTAATGATGAGATGAGAATTTTGAGTTTAAGATAAAAATTTTAAAGGGCCAAACCATTTAGACTCTTCTTTCTTTATTTGTGCCTCCTTCTTTCTAATTTATTGACTAATATTATGCTTGTTCAGAACTCTTTGATCCAAATATTCCAATCCTTTCTTTAATTGAAATGTTAATATAA
This sequence comes from Carya illinoinensis, assembly GCF_018687715.1. NCBI lineage: Eukaryota > Viridiplantae > Streptophyta > Magnoliopsida > Fagales > Juglandaceae > Carya > Carya illinoinensis. Next base: position 26,141,742 of record NC_056753.1, read on the forward strand.
TATTTTTTTATATTATATATAATTATATTATATAATATATAATATTATTTTATCATACATATATATTATATATAAGATAATGTTATTATAATTTTATGTTAATATAAAACATATATATAATAATGTTATTATAATCTTAAACATGATAACGTTATCATATTTATTTGATCATATATTTTGAATATAACATGTATATTAATAACATTTTATCACTTAATAAATTCTTGATATATTCCTTTTGATAATTAGATTAGTAAATTAGTAATACTATTATACATTACTATATAATGTATATTAATTACAATTTATACTTTATGGTCTTATACTAACACTCTAATACTATTAGTAATATACTTTAAATCTATATATAAATTATTATATAAATCACTATAGTTATACTAATACTATATATATATATCCCAATTGCTGCAACTAACAACCGCTAGAAAATGTAGGTATTTCTAGAGATATACCAAATTGACAGAAAATCATAGGATGTTTTGTAATTAGTGCTATTTTGCAACCAAAATTCATAGCAAATACTCTTCATTAAGTTTTTAGGATAAGTAATGATTTTACATGGTATCAGAACATTAATTTTGAATCCAAACTTTCACTCTATACTTTATCCTGATCAATTAAATATTTCCAGTGTGGAGCCCACTTATTAAGAAGGAGTCTAGTGCACTTGTGAGGCCAGGGGATCAGTATAAAGTGACTCTACACTTTACCATATTCAATTAAATATGTCATGTCTTGAGTCCATTAATTGAGAAGGTTTGGCACACGCGTGAGCGGAGTGTAAAGTGACTATATACTTTATCCCAATTAATTAGATATTCCATGTGTTGAAACCACTCATTAAGAAAGACTAGTTGATTCACATGACCTGAATGAAGTGTTAAAATATAAAATTAATAATATAATCTATCACTTCCTATTAATTTAAACTTTTTAGACAATTGCTTATATATAATCGAAGCAGTCTAAATAAATATAAAAGCAACATTAATCATGGTAGGCTTATAGTTTATAACTTATTTTCTGTATTGAACTTTGAAAAATGATGAAAACAATCATTTTTAAATTTTTTCATAATTTTATTTTGAGCTTAAGTACTATTTGTATGAAATAATAATACTTCTATGACGATTTTATAAGTTATTTTTATTAAAATACCTCATATTTCATATAAATGCTCTTCATTTAAAATAATGTTAAAAAATGGTACATATTTCATTGCTCTTCATCTCTATCCCATCTATATTATACAATTCAAACAGTAACTTCATTTGGACCTTGATACAATCCTTTTGGAATATTTATTTTATATAAGTATTCTTCATTTAAAATAAGGTTAAAATTAAATGATGGTATCTTTCTCATTACTAATCTTTATCTTACAAAATTCAAACAATTCGTACGCATTAACCATTCAAACAAAAGGTCCTAGCAAGTCAAAAACCTAAACAAAATAGATTAAGCAACAATATTACAAAATGTACGTGTGCATATATATATATATATACACACTTATCATTCCGTTTTCATATGTAAAACTTGTTATTCCATTAAAACTTATCATGCCATTTTATCTTCCCCATTAACATAGCTAGGGCTGCCAAAAATTAATTGCTCCACACAATCATCGTGCATGACGTTCCTCTGCAGCAACGCCACCACAAAACTTTCCTTCACATCGCCCCTGATCACATCTCCTCCTTCACACATCAACGTCCCCACACGGTAATATTCTACCCACCGGCCTTCCTCCCTTAAATCTCACGACCTCCACACATGCAGTGACTACGACCACCATGTTCCTCTATCACGACGTCCACGCATGCAGTGACTACCACCACATGTTTGGGTGCAACCACATTCCTCTGTCACAGCCTCAACACATGCAATGACCACTACCTCGTTCCTCCTCCGAACATCTTCTGTTTTGCACCCTCAAAACAGAGTACTCCATAGTAGTACAAATCGAAAGCCACGACCCACGCCGCAGCCAGCAACTGCAGCAGAGGGCGCCAGAGAGAAACTTTCTACTATCAAACACTTCCGTATGTAAGACTCTCTAACTTGATTTCTGAACATGATGTTATTCGATTTAGTCCACGACTACCAAGTTTTTGTCAAAGTAGCCAATGCGACATGCATTTGATGCCAGTGTTTGTGAACTGGAGACAAATGGGTAGGTGGCAGCTCCTACCCATTTGCATGATTTATATCCAAGTAACGAAAACAAAAGAAGCATAGAAAGAGATGAGATAAGGATCTTCCTAATCAACTTGGATTGTTTTACTAGTGGGGATGGTGTACGTGGGGGACCCCTTTGGGTAGAAACCTAATTCTGATAATGAAAGTTAGATTCCTAGCTATAGAATATAATCAACAACAGCAACAATTATTGCATTTTTGGGGACCCACCTATAACATGTTTTTCCACGTCTATTAGGACCATTCATTAAGACATTTTAGGGGTACTAACAATTAAACATATATGCCAATTTCTACTATATTAATGTTTCTGAAGCTATATATGTATGTCCCGTTCTATCAACATTCTCGCATATATATGGTTTGAGGAGCCATATGCATACAGAATTTCAAGCTAGCCTATTGACGTATTAATATCTTGAATAGGTTGATTGAAAACGTTATATTAATTTCTAGCCTACTGACATATTAATATCTTGAATAGGTTGAATGAAAATGTGATATTTAATTTCTAGGCTATTGATATATATATATATGTACGGTTCTTATTTTTTTTTAAAAAAAATTATCTAGAAAATTAATGGTATTGGATGGGCTGCAAGTGATCATTACCCTCTGCTGTTACTGGTAGCTAAGGACAGATTAAGGTCTCCTAAAGTTTATGACCAAATTTTAAAGTCTTTAAGTGAGAGAAAACGTATGAAATAAATCCTAGTACAATATCTACGCAGATTTATGCTTTATTTTGCAAATTTATGTTGCTGGTTATATACAAGTTTATGCTTTATTTTGTTTTACTTTTCAAAGTTTAATATTATTTTCCATATTATGTTTTAAGTTATTGATGATATTGCATTCTCATTCAGTTCTATTTTCATATTTCAAATATGGTTAACCTATAGACAAAAGTTGGATAAAAAATTCTTGACATACAAAAGAGTATGTCGATGGTGTCAAGGAGTTTTTGAAGTTTGCATGTTAGAATTGTGCTAGAAATTCGTCAATTTGTTGCCCAGGTATAAAATGTGGATTACGTACGATGTTATGCCCAACATAGTATATGATCATTTGATTAGCTATGGAATTTCTTAAGGTTGCACCATTTGGCATACCCATGGGGAGAGAAAAAGGAAAGCATCTTATCATGCTACTGAAGCCCAAAATAATAATAAACAAATAAATGAAGGCTCCAGTGGGATGACAACCATGTTAAATGAAGTTATCCCTATGTTTGATTTGGAAATAATTGAAGGCGGGCCTGAAATAGGTGTAGATGCTGGAGAAGTCGGAGTGCAATATGAAAATCAACAAGGTTCTATCGAGAGAGTTAATAAATTTTATAATACGTTGAAATATGCCAATGAGTTATTATATGAAGGGTGCACAAAACATACTAAGTTTAGTGCTATTGAATGTATCTGGAATATGAAATATTTGAGTGGATTGAGTGGTAGCATATTCACAAAACTACTTGAATTTGTAAATGAGTTGCTCCCACCAGGAGCATCATTGCCTAAAAATACATACGAGGCAAAGAAGTACATGAATGAGTTATGCCTTGGATACGAAAGATTTTAGTATGTCCCAATAGTTGTATCTTATTTTGGAAGGACAATGAGAATTTTGAAACATGTATAGTATGCGGAGCATCAAGTGGAAGCAAAAAAAAAGTCTATGGATGATAGGTCTAAAAATGGTAAAAGAAGTCCAACGAAAATACTACAGTGGTTTCCGTTAAAACCAAGGTTGTAAAGGCTTTTTATATCATCAAAGACTTCTTCATGAATGAAATTGCATGCTATAGGTTGCACGAATGATGGGGTACTAAGACATCCAGCAGATGAGTTTGCTTCTGACCCCTATAATGTTAGGCTTAGTTTATCTGCAGATAACTTTAATCATTTTGGTAACATGAGCATTTTTTATAGTACCTGGCCAGTTATGGTGGTACCTTACAATTTACCCCATTAGATGTGCATGAAACGATCAACTTTCATACTATTGTTGATTGTACTGGGACCAACATCACCTTCAATAAATATAGATGTATACTTAGAGCCTCTAATATCAGAATTAAAGGAACTATGGGAGGTTGGAGCACCAACCTATCATGTTTGCTCGAGAGAGATATTTACAATGCGTGCGACTTTTTTGTAAACAATAAATGATTTTTTTGCATATAGTGATTTGCCTGGATGGCATACGAAAGGTTGTTTAGCATGTTTTTGTTGTATGGATAATACATGATCTAGATGGCTAAAACATGGAAAAAAAGTTTTCCGATATAGGGCATAGAAGATTTTTTCCAAGAAATCATAGGCGGAGAATGATGACAAAAATAGTCAATGGATGATAGGTCTAAAAATGGAAAAAGAAGTCTGGTGAAAATATTATGGTGGTTTCTGTTAAAACTAAGGTTGCAAAGGGTTGTAAAGGCTTTTTATGTCATCAAAGACTTCTTCACGAATGAAATGACATGCTATAGGCCACACAAATGATAGGGTACTAAAGCATCCAACAGTTGAGTTTGCCTTTAACCCCTGCAATGTTAGGCTTGGTCTATCTGCAGATGGCTTTAATGTTTTTTAGTAACATGAGCATTTCCCATACCACCTGGTCGATTATGTTGGTATTTTACAATTTACCCCTTTAGATGTGCATGAAACGATCAACTTTTATACTAGCATTGATTATACCGGGACCATAATCACCTTCAATGAATATAGATATAAACTTAGAGCGTCTAATATCATAATTAAAGAAACTATGGGAGGTTGGAGCACCAACCTAACATGTTTGATTGTACACGAGAAATTGATCATCCACCTACTATGTCAATACCTGATGAAATTTTGGAACATTGCGCGCATTTCTCTTTTAGATTTGGAAAGTCAACCAACTAGTTATTTTAACTATAATTCTCATAATCTTTGTGATGTTGTAGTCAAAATGTAATAAAAACAAGGAGCACCATAAGAAGAAGGTGGTTGTTCACAATGGAGGATCAAAAAGTTATGCAATATGCCCATGATGTGGTATTTATTTAATTAGTATTTATTTATTGTTGAATATTTGTTAGTTCTTTGTTTTGGATATATGTATTTAATCTAAAATATGAAATGTAGCAAAAATCAACTCAGGTATTGCCAAGTCGAACCCAATTATTTGTCACAACCCATAAGAGAAAGGATGACACCCACTACAATGATGAGATGAGGAAGAAAGTGGTATGTTTATTTTCAAATTTATTACTTTTTAATTTTAATGGATTTATAAGATAAAGAATGTGTATTTTTTATTATCTATTAGAAGCTGAGATTGAGAAACTTTTAACACAGGACACAAATTCCATAGAAATGGGGTCTGGATGAACTATGGCTTGGGCATCAGATAATGTTTACTCTAAAGTTATAGGCCCAGAACGACCAGGATGTGTGTGCGATTTTGAGGTTTGGATCAACTCATACAAGGCAAACTTGTTAGCATTCACTACCAACTTCTAAGCAAGAAGATTGTATATCCAAGAAAGAGTTTGA